>NW_005842016.1:724005-742492 GCF_000455745.1 Alligator sinensis
TTCTTCCCAAAATACAGAGCCCAGACCTATGTACAGTGTCCCAGCTGAGGCCCACCTGATGCCAAGTAGAATGGTTCTATCATCTTCTGTGCCTTGCTTACAGTACTCTGGTTAATGCAGCTCCAAATCTCATGTGCTTTCTTAGCAACACAATCACGTTTTTAGCTCATATTGAGTCTGTTCTCCACCAAAATCCCCAGATCCATCTCAGTGATGCTACTGCTTAGCCCTAGCTTAGTGTCAAAGATATCACCATTTCATCTGGCCCATAGGGCTCCTGGAAGGGCAGGAAATACAGGAGCAGAGACCATCACCAAAACCTGAGCTATGGAGCCCTGTTGAGTAGGTGTGTCAGCAGTGGCGGGGCAAAAGATAACTATGTTAACCCATGTGCCACTACTACTGCACCAGATCTGCCCCAGGGGCTGGGTAACTTGGACACCCTTAGTTTGTAGTAGAAAACCCCTTTTCCTCTTGCCTGCAGTTGCTCTCCCCTCCTTGGATATGTTTTTCCTCTTCTACCTTTTCTTCCTTCCTCTTTCTTTCACTTTAAGATAAGGAATTGTGTTTTGAAATTTGTATGTGTGCATTTTGTATCTCCCCTTGTATTTTGGTATTTTTATCTATTTGTGTGCCATGGCATTACATTTGTAGCTTATATTTTATACTCCTCACCTTTCAACTTTCAACTAAATGTGTTTAGTTTCATAAGTAAGTTATACATTGTAACAACGTTAACAAGGGCAGGAATCAAACTGCCCTTCTCTGTATCAGGCTGGCCCCTGAAAGAGTGAGTGAATCAGTGATTGAATGTGTAACACGGTAGCAGGCAGCAATTAACACCTAAGAAAACTGCAGAGCAACCAACGGAAGAACTCAATAGAAGACAATGTAACAACCGGGAAATCGCTAAACCTCACTGATCAAGGGCTAGAAGCCCTGGCCTGAGTTAATCAACGCCGGGGACCAACTTTTGGGCTGAATATCTCCAAATCGACCACTCCCAGAGCCCTATTCAAAATTCATCAACAGACTCCCAAACCTGCACGTACATGCGGACGACCCCTGGGGCTGACATATGCCATCCAGTAGCCACCAAGGGGGGGAAGTCCCACGAGGGTCAATGACCCCTGGATTGGGCAAACCTGAAAACTAGGGAGTCACCAAAGTCTGTCAAGGACAGATAAAAGGCAGTGAAAAGTGACCCTCAGTGGCGCCCTCTTGATCTCCAACTTGACCAGCACCCGACCTGTCCAGCCAGAAGGACCAGCCAGCGACCCCCTTCTGAAAGATAACACCACGCTGGAAGAAGCCTCAACGACAGACTCCAGCACCTGTGGGATAGGTATACCTGACTCTTGTAGCTTGCTACTGTGTGTGTGTGTGTGTGTGTGTGTGTGGAAGGACCAGCCCCAAGGTTTATGATTTAACTCATTACAATGTTTCAATCTGCCTAATAAACCAGAATGTTAAGGATCCCGAGTTGGACATTTGTAGCCAACAAGTTCTGCCAGTTATCTCCCCCTCCTTGTGTTTTTGTTCTCTCTTTCCTAGGTGTAACACCTTATATTTGCCTTTGTCGAATTTATTTTTGCTGTCTCCAGCTCAAAAAGTTCTCATCTGAAAAAAGCACGAAGTTGAGGAAGCCAAAGGTGAAATCTGCAAGAAATAGAGGCTACATACACACAATCCTGGGCTCTGATCTACAATCATGTGGCTTACTTTTAAGTGGCATAATTTTAGATCGGATGCCAACTATATAGACATGTGTTGTTCCCAGAAGCCTGATCTAAATAAGGCAGAGTGCAGGGAGGGACAGGGGGATCAGAGGAGTCCAGTGGGTCTGTGAAGGCCACCAGGTCCATGGAGGGGAGTTGGTGAGATCTGGGGTTGGGTGGGGTCTGGAGGACAGGTGTTGGGAACAGGGGTCCAGCAGTTCCTTGGAAGAGGTGGGGTGGGGGGCGGAGTTAGGGTTAGTAGGACTGGGGAGGTTGACAGGTCTGCAGGGAGGGGTTGGTAGGATTCAGGGGTTAGCATGTCCTTGAGAGTGGGGTATCAGGATTGAGGGGCTCTGGCAGGTCTACACAGAGCAGTTGGTGGGTCTATGGGGTGGGGTGTTTGTTTTTAAATATGACTCTTGAATGATACATTAGATAGCAATGGAATAACACACTGAAAAATCACTGTTTGCTTGACAGGGGATTTCAAATAAATTAATAGAAGCTAATAGACCATAAAATAAATGTGGTTCATTTTGGCAAATAATCATGAGATGTCAGTTCAAGACCTCATTATGCAGTTGGAAGAGTTAACATAAAAAGCAGAGAACATGATTAATAGAAGATACACTAGATCCATACTTATAATTGGTCACATATCACAGGACACTTCATGATTCTTTACTGGTTGCTAGAATGATGGGCAGAGCAAAATTTGAAAAATCAGTGCTGATACATAAGAAGCTTCTTCAGCCAAAATCAGTTGCCCCTAGAGCAGGTGGAACTCTTCAGTGGCAGAACAATTGCCAACTGTAAGAGAATGCTGCAGTGCAAATGAGGGTATTTATAGGACTCGTGACCTTCCCAATGGTCTGTTCTACAGGACAGGACATGTAAACAGAGCAACAGCCCATTTAGCCATGAATGGCAGGCTGCTGCATACTATCAAAAAGCAGTTTGGCCCCTTTTGCTAGGTAGCTAAGATCCTTCCTTATTGAGCCCTTCTAATAGAGTTGCTATTCAGAGCTACAAGAAGCTGGCAGAGCCAGTAGTTTTTTGGGTAGTGAAGGGAGAAAAAACAAAACATCTTGTCAGAGCAGTTTTTCTTCCGCCCTTCTCTCCTGTGGGCAATGGGTCAGCATGGTCCTTCTCCCTTTCTCTTCTATCCTGCAACACCAAACATTGGAAGCCGGAAAACCATGGAAAGCCCTTGGAACTACCAGAGTCCAGTGCTTGAGATATGGGAGTGGAATTGCCATGGGGGCAGATGTAGGTTTGGGCAACA
The DNA here is from genome assembly GCF_000455745.1 of Alligator sinensis. Taxonomy (NCBI): domain Eukaryota; kingdom Metazoa; phylum Chordata; order Crocodylia; family Alligatoridae; genus Alligator; species Alligator sinensis. The sequence continues at coordinate 727,009 of NW_005842016.1, forward strand.
TAATTAATTCATCAGAACTGTGGGGTTGAGAAGAAGCTGAAAGCTCTGTGCCATCAGGCAGCCATGAGCATGTAGCTGCATTAAAACTGTACTTACCTGATGCCAGAGGGACAGTGTGAAGAGACAGAGTTTGTCCCAGTAGGGACACCATCAGCCCTGAGGGTGAGGGAAGCTGCTCTGGAGGTAGTCCTCATTGAAGTGGGAGGAGTGATGTAACCCTAGTAGGGGTTTGAATTAGCAAGAGCCCAGGAAGACTCCTGGCTGGGGATTGGTGGAAGAGGCTTGTTTAAAAGCGGGGAGCAGTTTTCCCACAGGGGGAGAACAGAAGGGAAAAGAGACTGGCTGGAGGTCAGGTGGGGAGGAGCAGGCTCAGGTGCTGGAGGGAGCCCTGGGCTAGAGGGGCAGGGACTGCTCCAGACACCAGAAGCCCCTGGACAGGCAAGGCCCAGGGAGGGGCTGTGTTTGCTGGGTGCTGTGAAGCTGTGCTGGGCAGGGAAACTGCTCCAGCCTGAAGCCCAGATGCTCCTCCCTGCTGAGCCAGGAGACGTCTGGCCAGGAATAAACTCACTTGCAGGGACTGCAGGGGAGGAGCTACTGCCTGCTGCACTGAGACTCTGGGAGCTTGGAGAGGGACGCCAGCAGCAGGGACCACCCACGGCTCCTGTGCAGGGGCAAAAATGCAGCCCTGCTGTCTGACAGACCAAGCCAGAGGCAATGCACACATAGTTACCCTGGAGTATACAAGTTATAGGCTGAGTGCGTAAATAAGTTCTAGATAGTTTATTAGTTGATGTATCAATATATTTATTCATTGGTTCCTTATTTATTGTGGGTGATTTGTCTGCACTCCCCTGGTGTGAGGTGCATCAGAGAAGCATTAACCCTTAAGCCACCATCACCAGGTTGTGTTTGTGTAACATTATTTTATTGTATTCATGATATATTATCTTGTAAATAATTAAATTATGTGAATAGTTTTATAGCAGTCTGCAAGATTGTTTGATTGTTAGAGAAGGCTTTCCGCTTCAGGACCCTGCAGCAGCTACCCAGGGAGCTGAGTAGGGCCACTGGGTACCCCAGGACCCACTGTTCAGGTGAGGGCTTGGGTAGTGTCATGCCCAGGATTACAAGCACAATCACCTTACTGAGTAAATGGCTACTTGGAAATGTCAGTTGTTACACACACGCACACAGTGGGGCCATGCAGGGGGAGTAATAGAATCATAGAAAATTAGGGTTGGAAGGGACTGTGGCAGAATGCCATCTCTCTCTCTCCCCAAACTCTGCTATCAGGTGGGTGACCAATCTGACAATTTGGTTACCGTGGTTACTGCAGAGGTCAGGCACCTCTGGCCCCATTGGCTTCAGGTAACCTGAAGTTGTAATCTGAGCTGGATACATTTGTAACCTGAGCTGGATACATTCCTGAGGGAGGGGGAAACCTGCTTCTGCTGCCTATATGACTACCATCACATACCTGGGTGGGGGTTAATCTCCCTATTGTTCTAAGCAATGTCATCATGACTGGGAGGGGGATGGAGACCCTGCCAGTCTAGCTGGCAACCAGTGATGTATTTAAAATTGGTTGGATGGCAGCCAACAGTTGCTGGCCTTCATTAGATCAGGTAAATGATGCCATAAGATCTATAGAAGTTAAGGACTGCCCAGGAGGTGGGGCAGCAGCCATGATGAGAAATCTCAGAGAAACTGGACCATCTGAAACTCTGTCTCTCTTGAAACTCACGGTCAAAGAACTGCTTGCCTCCAGAGGAAATCTCCACCTACATCTGGATGATACTTGTGAGTAAGCTACTTGAGATCTAACTAGATATATAACGTGCAGTAACACAGATGCATAATCAAAGGCTGCCATGCTACTGTTTGTTCTAAGCGATTTCTCTAATATTGTTCTACCCTGTATCCTATTCCAAACCTACTCCTTGTAACAAATAAATTTCTCCTTTGTACCTAGCTTGGGAGACTTATTGGGAGAGGGCCTAGATTATACCTTGGGTTCCCCTTGGTTCAGCTAACAGAGACCACTATTTGTGCTTCAGACTGAGGGAAGTTCTTGAAGTGGGTCAAGTACCCTCAAGGGCTACTAGGCCTGTGTTTCCCAGACCCTGGGTGGTGGTGGCATTATGCCCAGGCTCGCAGGGTGCTCCAGAAAGGGGGTCGGCTGGAAGGGAGTCACCCCCAGGGAGGCACTCAGAGCCTGGCAGGTGGTTGGGTGCAGTGAGGCAAGTGGCTTAACGCAGGAGACCCCCCTACTGGCCCACCACAGGGACCTCAGGATGTCATCTAGTCCAACCCCTGCTCAAAGCAGGACCATCTCCAACTAGATCAGGGGTCTCCAAACTTTTTGAATGTGGGGCTGGATCATGAACTTTTTATCACCCAGTGGGCCAGTGAGCCATATTCAAAGACCTCACAGGAAGCGGTATCTCATCAAGAAGTGATGTCACGTGACCTTTGACATCAATGAAGTTGCAGGAAGTGACAATGAAATGGGTCTGGAAATGTGGTTTGAAATCCAAAATAAAAACAATATAAAAGCAACAATGAAATAATACCAAACACTTGACTAAAATAAACACTTTCGCATAATGCATAATGAAAGAAGCATAATGAAAGTCAACAGATCAAATGTGGAAAAGATATCAGCCAGAGTGAAAACTAATCAAAGGTGGAGAGACACCTGCGTGGTGCTTTGTAGTCTCCACTGCTCGCTGCCTTTCAGGAGGTGGGCAGGCAGGGAAGGAGGAGGGAGCGAGAGCTCCTCAGTGCATCCGAGAGGCTGCGAGAGACTCGCGGCTCAGCTGGGCACAGCCACAGCTGCAGCCAGGCATGGAGCAGAGCGGGGCAGGGAGAACTGCTGCCATGCATGGGAGCCCCAGTCCTGGCTCCTCCTCCCGGCCACACCCTCCCTGGGATGTGTGGGAAAGGCGCCCTCCACTCCGCCGCCACCTGCCTCACTGCCCCAGCAGCCGCGTGTGCCTGCACCGCCCCCTGCTCCTGCTTTGGTCCCGCACAGCTCTGCCGCTGAGCCCCAGCCCCACACCACCACCTCTGCCTGCTTTAAAGGATGCCCAGTAAGTCATCCAGGGACCAGGGAGCGCGTCTATGCCTGGGCCCTGCCGTGGGGCACTGCTTGCTGCGGGCTGCGTGTGGGAACCTTGTCCCTTCCCAGCCCTTCATCAGCCATTAGGAAGCTGCTGAGGGGCTGGAGGAGGGACAAGGGGCGGGAACGAAAGTAAACAGTGCATAATCACCTAAATTCCCTTGCTGCAACTTGAGACTATTGCTCTTTTTGTTCTGTCATGTTCCAGCTCCGAGAACAGTCTAGCTCCATCCTCTTTCGAACCTCCCATCAGATAGTTGAAGGCTGCTATTAAATCTCCACTCGTTGTTCTCTTCTCTAGACTTAATAAGCCCAGTTCCCTGTGTCTTTCCTCATAAGTCATGTTCCCCAGCCCACTCACCATTTTTGTTGCTCTCCTCTGGACTCTCCCAATTTGTCTATATCCTTTCTGTAGTGGGGTGCCCCAAACTGAACACAGTACTCCAGATGTGGCCTCACCAGTGCTGAATAGAAGGGAATAATCACTTCCCTAGACTTACTGGCAACATGCCTACCAGGCTATTAGCTGGCTATTAGCCTTCTTGGCAACAAGAGCACACTGCTGGCTCATATTCAGCATATTGTCCACTGTAATCCAGGTCCTTTTCTGCACAGCTGATGCCCAGTCAGTCAGCCCCCAGCCTGTACTGGTACATGGGGTTGTTCCATCCCAAGTGCAGTATTTCACACTTGTCCTTGTTGAACCTCATGAGATTCCTTTTGTCCCAATCCTCCAGTTTGCCTAGGTCATGCTGAATCCTAGCCCTACCCTCCAGCGTATCTACTACTCACCTCAGCTTGTTGTGATCTGTAAACTTGCTGAAGATGCATTCTATGATCATTGATGACATTTAACAAAATTGGCCTCAGGACCAACCCCTGGGGCACTCCACTTGATACCAGCTGCCAACTAGACATTGAGCCATTTCTTACTACTCTGTGGGCCTGATGCTTCAGTCAGTTTTCTATCCACCTTACAGTCCATTCATCCATCCCATACTTCCTTAGCTTGCTGGGAGAATGTAGTGGGAGACTGTATCAAAAACCTTGCTAAAATCACGGTACACAAAATCCGCCAATCTCCCCACATCCACAGAGCCAGTCACCTTGTCATAGGAGGCAATCAAGTGGGTCAGGCATGACTTGTCCTTTGTGAATCCACATTGACTGTTCCTAATCACCTTTTTCTCTTCCAAGTGCTTAGAAATGGATTCTTTGAGGATTTGTCCATGCTTTTTCATGGGCCTGAAGTGAGGTTGACCAGTCTATAGTTTCCTGGATCCTCCTTTTTCCCTTTCTTAAATATCAATATATGTTGGCCCTTTTCCAAGCATCAGGACCATTCCTGATTCCCATGATTTTTCAAAAAAGATGGCCAATGGCTATGCAATCACATCAGTCAATGCCCTCAGCATCGTTGGCTGAATCCCGTCTGGCCCCATGGACTTGTACACATCCAGCTTTTCTAAGTAGATCCTAACCTGTTCTTTCACTACTGAGGGCTTCTCACCTCCTCCCCAAACTGCTGCCAGGAGCAGTAATCTGGGAGCTGACCATGCCTGTGAAGACAGAGGCAAAAAAGGCATTGAGCACTTCAGCCTTTTCTGAATCTTCTGTCACAAGGTTGCCTCCCCCATTTAATAAGGGACCCACACTTTTTCTGATCCTCCTCTTGCTACCGACATGCTTGTAGAAGCCCTTCTTGTTACCTTCACATACCTTGCTAGCTGCAATTCCAGTTGTACCTTGGCCTTCCTGACTTCATCAATGCATGCCCTAGAAATGCTCTTATATTCTTTCCTAGTTATTTGTAAGCCTGTGTGAATAGAGAACTATTCAATTTGGATTCAGCTGATTTGGATGCCAGCAATTTGATTCAGAGATTCAGATCGCTTTTCTGATTTGATTTGGCTGAATTGGCTTCAGAAGATTCAGCGCCGATTCAGAGATTCAGCCTTACAGTATAAGGGAGAATCAATGAAATATATATATAACGTTGCCATTTTTTGTCCAATTCATATGAAACTTGCAGGGATGGTAGCCCCTCCTACAGGCATAAAGCCTTGTAAGTTTCAAAGTAATAGGTGCAAGGGTTTCTCAGAAACTGCACCTCAAAATCTTGAAAGCAAAACTCATGTCACGTGTGTATGTTAAGCCACAGCAGGGTGAAAACTGCAGAGATGGTATCCCTTGCTGAGGCCACAAGGCTTGTCATATTTCAAGGAGGTAGGTGCAGGGGTTTCTGGGAAACTGAACCTCAAACTGCTGACAAGCAAAACTCATGACATAGGTGAAACTGTATGTGTGTTAAGGCACAGGGGGATGAAAACTGCTGCAGGCCTAGGTGGTAGGCCCAGCTGTGGCCATGAAGCCTGCCAGAAGTCAAAATCATAGGTGCAGGGGGAGACTGGGTTCTGGGGCCCTGCACCTCTGGCCACAGACATGCAAAACTCATGACATGGGTGCTTGTGCAATTGTGTTCGTCTTAGGGCACACGGGGATGAAAACTACTGCAGGCCTGGCGGTTAGGCCCTGCTGTGGCCATGAAGCCTGCCAGCTGTGTCTGTCTTAGGGTGCAGTGGGGGTGAAAAGAACTACTGCAGGCCTGCTAGGCCCTGCTGCAGCCACGAAGTCTGCTAGCTGTCAAGGAGATAGGTGCAGGGGGAGTCTGGGGTCCTGGACCTCTGACTACAGGCAGGCAAAACTTGTGACATGGGTGGGTGACACTGTGTGTGTTCAGGTGCATCCTTCCTGGCTCTGGGGACTCTGCACAACATGACAGTGTGTCCCAGTGAGGTCTCCTCCTCCCCTATAGCCTCAGTCCAGTCCACCACTTTACATGACAACAGGCAAGACAATCTGGTGTCTTTTTAGTAAAGTAGCTGTATAGGTAGAGAAATGTATTTTAGCACACTTTTGGGTTGAAAAAGCTGAGGAAGCACCTCTAGTTGGTATGTCTGTTGGTCCTGGATGAAAGGAATAGTAAAGAAGCCAGAGGCTGTCCTGACATGCAATGCAGGCAAGAAAGAAAGCCAGTCAGGGAAAATGGAAATGGAGGTGTCAGGGGGTGAGGGACAAGCTGGGTGGTGGTGGGGGCGGGGAATGTAGCAGCGCAGGTGAAATTGCATAGGTATCTGGGGAGTCAGATGTCCAGCAGGTTGCAGTGTGGCAGAATTACACTGTCTATATTGAGTCCATGAGTTTCTGTACCTACTACCTAAAAGGCTGATGAAGTGCAGTTCATAGACCCAGCCTGAAAAGTGGTTTGTAAATTCAAACAAGCACCTATCCTCATCACCAGAACTGAAACCAACTTCCTGCAGCTCAAAACACAAAATCTGCCAACTATCTCCAGTACCCCCACAAACTGCACACCAGAATCTATCAAAGACAACAATACTCAACTACCTGTGGGGGCACATTCCTCACCAAAAAACACTATGCCTCCAGTCTCTCAGGCCTGATCCTGAGAAGAAACAATTTACAAACCACTTTTCACAGCCAGCCCTATGAACTTCATTTCATCAGCCTCCTAGGTACAGAAACTCATGGACTCAATAATAGATTACACAGTGGAATACTGACACACTGCAACCTGCTGGACATCTGACTCCCCAGATACCTCTGCACTTTTACCAGCACTGCTACTTCCCCGCCCTTCCCCCACCCTGAGCCTGTCCCTCACCCCCTGATGCCTCCATTTCCATTTTCACTGACTGGCTTCTTTACTATTCCTTCCATCCAGGACCAGGTGACACACAAACTGCAGGTGCTTCCTCAGCCTGACAAAGTGTTTTCCAATGCAAAAGCTGGCATCCCAGGCAGCTAAGCTGAGCTCACCTGGAGCCTCACAACTCTACGGCAACCAGCAAGCCTCAGGCATGTCAAAGACATGACAGGTCTGGGCTTTCCCCATCCAGGACTGTGTGCATGTGTGTGTTAGCTGGAGGTTATGGTGCCTTCTACCTGCCTTTCACCAGGGGATCATTGGTCCTGGCATTTACAGGGCTGCCACACCACCAGCAGTACCACCAGGCCTCCCTACCCTGGCAGGGTACAGTTTTAGTGGTCATGCCCAGGACCTGGGGTCTCCTCCTTCCCCATAGCCCCAGCCCATACCTCTAAGTTTGTCCTGGCAGGGGAGCGAGCTCAGCAAGGACATGTTCTTCCCCTTCTGGCTGGTGATGCAGTGAGTGCCTCCTCCAGCTGAGAGTGGGACATTAACTGGTTTAAAAAAAAATGAAAAAAGGAAACAGGTGCAGATGGAGTAAGGACGGTGGCACTCTGTCCATCTGCAGGTGGAGCTTAGGGAACCCTAGCAGTGAGAGGTTCACTTTCAAGAACACCAGCTGCTCAACCAAACTAGGATCCAAGCAGGTGCAATGGGGTGTCACAACATCCCCAGCAATGCTGAACACCTTCTCGCTTGGCACACTGGTTGGTGGACAGGATGGGTATTGCCAGGCAACCATGAACTGATAAGGGGTCGCAGTCCAGTGGCTCCACATCCTCAGTGAGATAGGTAGCCACCAAAGCCTTGGCGCTACCTGCCCAAGCCTTGCCCAAGCTTGGGGTCTGGTGTGTTTGGACCCCAGCATTGAAGCCATGCCCTTGGCCCACATTGGCAGTGGCTGGCATGGAGGAAATTGACTGGGGCTGGTGCTCGTGCCAGTGGCGGTGCTAGTGCTATGAGTGCTTGCACGGGAAAGTGGATTCCCCTCTTCTACATCTCCTCACTTCTGCCCTTCTGGCTCCCTGACTTTGTTGACCAGCACCTGCGTCCAGTGATTGAGGGTTTTGGTGCTGCCAGTGCACATGCTCCCCTTTACCCTCACGTCACACATGCCCACCAGCATGTGGACCATACTGGACTGCAAGGGATCCAGCTGTCTCCTGATGCTGTCCTTCAGCCACCTCACCAGTGCCTGCATGTCTGGTGACAGTGGCCTGCCTCATCCAGGAACATTGATTCCCTGGAACTTCTCCATTTGGTTCTCAGGTTCCCTAACTACAGGCATCACCTGGCTAAGGAGGCCATCCCCAGTGCTAAAGGTCTTGGTAGCCTCAAGGAAGGGCTTGAGGACCACCAAGATCTGGGAGATGGTACCCCACTCAGCTCTGTTAAGGAGGCCGCTGATCCCAATCTCCTCAAGCAAGGCCATCTTGTGGATGGCCTTCTGTTGCTCCACCAGCTTTTCGAGCATCAGGTATGTGAGTTCCACTGAGTCTCCACATCCTGAATGATTTTGTGCTGAAGGATGCTCAGCTCTGCCTGTTTCTCCTGCATCATCTTGCCCCCCTTGATGCTGCGGTGGAAGTAGCCTGCCCCCTTCCTGCATTTTGAAATCAGCTGGCTCATAGTGGTAGTGGTGGCAGTGCTATCACTGGCTGCCCTGTCCCCCTCCAAGGTGTCTCTGACTATGAGGTGCAGCCTGTGTGCCAAACAGTGGATGCCAACAAAGTTGGCATAACGGACAGCCTTGACCATATTGGCCCTGTTGTTGGTGACCATGAACCCATGGGTGAGCTTTGTCTGCCCAACAAGGCACCCCTGCACCATGCAGTTGATGGCCACCATGATCTCCCTTGCCATGTGGGACTCATCCAGCACCTTAGCTTGCAGTAGAGCCCACCAACGGCCTGACTGATAACACCAGTACCCTGTGACGGAGAGGTAGGCATGATTGCCACCCCAGCTGCTCCAGATGTCCGAGGTGAAGTGCAAGGCTACCTGCGGCCCTGCCTTACACAGCTCCTCCCTCGTGTACTCCCTGCATGCCTCATACAGGGAGGGCACCACTGTCCTGCTAAAGGTGGTGCATGCGGGCACTTGGTAAGATAGGGCCATGAGCACCATAAACTGACTGAACCCTGGCCACTCACCTAGGGAGAAGGGCTGGCTATCCAGAGTAAGCATCTCCCCAGTGGTCTGGGTGATCTCATTCACCTTGGGAACACCCACAACCCCGCCTTTGTCTGCAGCTTTCCCCCACTGGTCCAGGGTGTCCTGCCTGTGATTTGCAGGGATGGGGACTTTGAAGTGAGCAAGAGACTTTCCTTTTGGCACACTTGCACTGGTGCCAGGCTGAGCAGGAAGAAGGACAAGAGAGTGCTGCCTCCTGAGATGCAGTAGCATCACTGTGGTGGTGAAGTGTTTCACCTCCTTGCCCTAGCTGATCTGCCTTCGGCCGTGCTGGCAGATAACAAACATGGGATCATCCGCCTCCTGAAAATGATCCCACACTACACTACTTGCCTGCTTCTGGGGTGAGGGATCATGCCTTATCCCCCTCTTCAGCAGGCTGAGGCACAACAGCAGGAGAAGCTGCCTCAGCTGAGCCACTTGCCTGAGCCTCCACAACCTCCTTGACCTTCTCTGAGCTGCTGCTTTCTGTAAAAGACGACCTGGGTCTAGGGGAACTTTGAGGGGTGTGGAGCACAAACTTTGATTCCTCCTCGGTCCCCAGAATTGCTTGAGCCATGGCACTCAGCTCCCTTGGTTCCAGCTCCAACTTCTCCTCTGGAAGTGGGAGGCTCACACTGGGAGATGACATTGGGGTGGAGGAGACACTGATTCTGCTGCTGATGCCTATTTCTGGAGTTAGGGGAGGTGGTGCAGGTGCAGGGATATCAGGTACTGCTCCCACCTCCTTGCTTCTACTGGTAGCAGAAGCCTCATGGCTGCTCAGGAAGAGGATGCGTCTATGTTTGGGTAAAGTGGGACTTGCAGCTCTAGCTTTCCCCCTACCCCCTCTAACCGTCTCCCTCCGCTGCCAGAAGACCTGGCACCTGCCTTTCCAGCACACTTCATGTTAATGTTTCCTGTGCTGCAAAAGGGGTGTGTGTGTTGTGTGTGTGACTTCTTCTGTGTGGTGTTGTGTGTGGGTTCTGCTGGATGATTGCTTGCTTGCTTGCTTGATTATTAATAATGATTGACTAATAGTAATAACTCATATACCATCTTCAGTGACTCTATGAAATATGAATGTGAATCTCAATCTGTGCCTTTTTTCTTCTCAGTTGTGTGGTTTCTTCACTATGCATTGTGTTGTGTGTGGGGTCTGCTCTGATAAATACTTGCTTACTTGATTATTAATAACTGTTGATTAATATGCTGTCTTCTTCAGTGATGTGTTATTAATGTGAATGTGTGACTACTACTACTATACTTCTTGTTCTTCTTCTGTGTTGTAATGTGTACCTAAAATAATATACCTCCTTATTCTAGGACTCTGAGTTCTGTGTTGTGTGTGTTAATCTCAATCTGAAGCTCTATCTGATTTCTGTGTTGTCTTTACTCTGTATGTAAATTAACTATAATAATATTAATTACTAATAACTACTATATATAATCTGAATCCCTTTTTCTTCTATGAAGATCTGATTTTTCTTCTTCTCTGATGTGTGTGAGTGTGTGCAATGTGTGCTTCCCTGCACAGTGATGGATCACACTGCCAGGGAAAACATTGAGCTTTCTCTTTCAGATGTATTGGGAAAATAAAAAACAAAATTGAAAGAAATGAATTGGAAGTAGACAGATGCTAAGCCAGGGCTGGGCAAAATGTGGCCCATGGTCCAGATGCGGCCCACCAAGCCATTCAATCTGGCCTGCAGTACCCATAAAAAATGTAGAAAATTAATATTTATCTGTCCCTGGCTGCCTGTCATGCAACCCTCAGTGGCTTGCCAAAACTCAGTAAGCGGCCCTCTGCTCAAAATAATTGCCCACCCCTGTACTAAACTAAACTATGCTAAGCTAAATTAAGCTAAGCTAAGCTAAGCTATATCTATCCAATCCTTTCTAACAGCAAAAAGTAGCATGCCACTGACTAGGAAGCCAGGCCAGTAGCCAAAGTACCTTTGAGATGCTGTTGCTCAGGCAGAAACAGCTCAGGAAAGGGATAGAAAAGCCTGCACATAGAGGCTTTTATGCTGTTTCTATGTCCCTACCCCAGACACTGTGATTGGAAGGGCAGTCAGGGAGAAATCACAGTCACTGGCCACCTAGAGATTTCAGCCCTTCCCCCTCTGCTTCCCCTCCCTTCCCCCTGCTCTCCCTCCCTCTTCTAAGTTTGTTTCCCCTCAAAGACCGCCTTCTGAATCTCTGAATCACTGAATCTCTTCCAAATCTTTTCTGAATTGATTTGGAGGCTCCTAATCGATTCGGAAAGTTTTAAATTTCTAGTGATTCAATTTGGATTTGGAGTTTCGGCCTCTGAATCAGGCTGAATCTTCTCCGAATTGAATTACAAACTGAAGCTTCACACAGCCCTAGTTATTTGTCCAAGTTTCCACTTGTTATATGCTTCCTTTTTGTGATTTAGTTTACTGAAGAGTTCCCTGCTAAGCCAAGATGGTCTTCTCTCATACTTGCTCATCTTTCTGCACATCAGGATGGTTTGTTCCTGCACCCTCAGTAAGGCTTCTTTACAGTACAGCCAGCTCTCCAGGACTCCTCTCCCCCTTAGTCCAGCTTCCCAGGGGATCCTGCCCATGAGTTCCCTGAGTGAGTCAAAGTCTGTTGTTCTGAAGTCCAGGGTCCTTACCCTGCTGCTTTCCATCCTTCCTTTCTTCAGGATCCTGAACTCCATCATCTCGTGGTCACTGCTGCCTAAGTCACCATCTACTACTACATTCCCCACCAGTTCATCCCTGTTTGTGAGCAGCAGGTCAAGAAGAGCATGGCCCCTAGTTGGCTGCTCCAGCACTTGCACCAGGAAGTTGTGCCCAACGCTTTCCAAAAACTTCCTGGATTGCCTGCACACTGCTGTATTGTCCTCCCAGAAGATGTCAGGTTGATTTAAGTCCCCCATGAGAACCAGCATCTGCAATCGGGAAACTTCTGTTATCTGTTTGTAGAAAGCCTCATCCACCACTTCCTCCTGGCCTGGTGGTCTATAGCAGACCCTCACCCCTTGTTGCTCTCCCCTTTGGCCTAACCCAGAGACTCTCAATAGGCCTATCTTCAACTTCATAATGGAGCTCTCAGCAATCATATGGCTCTGTTACATAAAGTGCAACTCCTCCTTGTCTCCCCTGCCTGTTCTTCCTGACCAGTTTGTATCCATCCATGACAGTGATCCAGTCATGCAAGCTCCCACCAAGTCTTTATTATTCCGATCACATCATAGTTCCATCACTGTGCAAGGACTTCCAATTCTTCCTACTTGTTTCCCAGGCTCCGTGCATTTGTTTACAAGCATCTAGGGTAATTAGTTGGTTGCCCTGATTTCTCAGGAAGTATGAGAGCACCTCCCCTGTTGTCCCCTCCCGCTTGCTCTTCTTCTAGGTCTTCCACTTCCCCACTTGCCTCAGAGTCCAAAACACAAGACACAGACCAAAAATATGACATGATTGATCATTAGGCCAGTTTTCCCAAGATTGTGTGTTACCACACCCCTACTTAGTGAACTTAGGGTCCAGAAAGGCCCAGCTTAGTCCACCCTGTAATTCTGTCCCAATATTGCTCATGAACTGCCTGTTACAGGTTTGAGTCCTAGATCAGATGGAACTGACTTAATAGACATATCTGATGGGGCTGTGGTTTCTTCCTTTGTGGGTTCTGTGGTGCAGCATATTCCCGGCAAATCCTAGCCTCAGCCAGGCACAAAGCGGTCAAACCTGGCTAGAACCCAGGGTTCTCACCCTTCTAGCCTAACAGCCACCTCACTGAGCAACTTACTCCTTGCTCACCGCCTAGCCCTACATGTCTCTCACAGACCTATGTTCTGTAAGTGCCCTAGGGAGAAGTTTCAAAGGAATGCCAGAGAAGTGCCTGGTTAATGGATGGCCTAGGTCATGGTAGTTAGGGTGCTGTGCTAGGAAGTCAGAAAGACCAAGGTTCAAATTCCCTTTCTGTGAGGAGAATCCAAGACGTTTGGTTACCAGTTGAGTGGCACGTATTTAGAGGAAAAATGCAAGTGCGCCCCCTGGTTTTTTGCTGTCAATCTGTGCAACTACTTAGTTATCCATGTGAACCCAGGAATAAAGTTTCTTTGGGTGCATAAATGCAAAGATTTGCTTCAACTGGGAAAGAATAGAATGTTACCCATAATTGCCCCAAGACTACCTGAGTGAGGCAAAAACATGGTAATGTGTCCAGCCCTGTGTGTGACTCTGAAATCATGGCATTGCAGTTTGTTAAACTATCTGACAAGTTGCCTCTTATATTTCTTTAATCTAAGGAAACATCACAGGGAAACACAGGCTGTCTTGATGACAAACTTCCTCCCATATACACACTGGGAACACTCTTCTATAGTATTGAAATTATTGTATAGATTTAATCTTTGACAGGAGTTCCTGCTAGGTGATCATTGACAGAAATTCCTACTCTCCTTATGGAAAACCTTTATTATAACATTTGTTTGTGTCAGCCTTATAGCCTCCCTCAAGTATTTATAGCTACAGACCCATTAACCATCTACCTCACCCATCAACCACAGACAACAATCCATCCTGACCCTGAAAGCTCTGCTGACCGTTAGGGTTTGATTATAAGCCTTCCTTTAACCTGCCTTTCCATGCAAGATGTTCAGAAATCACTTGGGCACTGCAGGCTGGAAGAACAGGATGCTTGCCAGCAGCACCCCCACAGCTTTCTGTTTCTGGCTTCCAGACTTTCTGTATAGTATTTCCTCACTCTACCAACTATAGTAAGAGCCAAGCATAGAAGAAAAGAGAAGATATCTGCTGACTGATTCCTAGAAGGGCTACATTTGAAGATCAAGAATTACAATGTAGTAAAGGCCTCAAGATAAAATATACATGGGAAGGATTGGTTCGACTCTAAATATCAGTGTAAATACACATTTAGAGATTTTGCTGGTGTAAACTAAGTCCTTGCTGTTCTCATATAATACTGACCCCAGCTCATAAGCACTAACACCTATCCCCACTACTTAAAGATTCAAATATAAAAAGGTCAAGACAGGCTAAATCAAACTCTGTTGATGACAGAGAAAATGTCCTTTTCTTACCCCCCCTCCCCCACAACATAGTGATTTTTCAATATCTGCAAATCCATAAATAACCATTCTGTAATAGGAGTCTGTTCCTATAAAATTCCTTACATCTGTAAATGTTAGATAATTTGGTCAGTTGTGCACAGGCAAAGTTTTCTTTTAGTCAATGTAAATCCCTTCCTTCTTGATTATGTATCCATGGTAGCTTACCTTTTCCTGAAACAACTAATATTGTTTGGGGTTCAGTTTCAGACAGGCATCTCTATGCTTATAACAGACCATTAATAAATGTAAGAATTCTTGTTCAAAGGTTTTTGCATGTACCAGGATACCATCTAGGTATAACAAACAGCCCAAGAAAGGCTCATTTGCATACTTTTCATGTTGTCTTTTTTAGACCAAGCAGGTATATTGTACAAATCTACAGCCATCACTCCAAATTGCCACAGGCCTCATTTTGCTATGAAAACAGCTTTTCCTTGTCCCCTGGATTCACTTTTGCTCACCAGTACAAACTGTTAAAAATCAGGGTAGAAACCAGATTTAATCTGCTACAGTATCCTGGATATCATTTATTCTTGGTAATAGATTATATGCAAAATAAGTAGTGACATCATTTCAGACACTTTTCCTGGCATTATTAATCATAACGAAGGCCAGACTGATTATTTTCCCAATTTTTGGACAGCTGGTGTTTCTCAGTCATTTTCTCCATTTGAGATCACTTAGCTGATTTGCTTTGGGGTACCCTATTTCTGAACTTTTTCAATATTTCTGGTCTAATACCTTATATTTTGGCTAGTGCCTACTATTCCTCTGCAGTTCACATATTCTGCTACAGGCTCATTGTCAAAACCCTATTATTGTTAACTACTCAGATCTCAACAAAAGGTTTTGCCTTTCATGTGGTATGCCCCATGAGTATAACTAGGTTTCCCTAGACCAGTGATTTTTATCCAGAGAGCTATGGCTCCCTGAGCTTCCATGAGATCCTTTCAAGGGTGTCACATGGTGCTACACAATATAGCATTGTTAGATGTGCTCCACAAAATAAACCCAAAGATATCAAATAGGAAAGCATAGTGTCAAAAACATTGTGATCTGTTCTGGTCTTTCTGAGTTCCTTGCAACAGCAGAATTGCTCTATTATTTTTCTGTAGTAAAAAAAAAAGATTGAAATGTAAAAGCTGGCATTGTCTGTTGGGTGCCTTGAGTCTAACAAGAGAAATCTTAACTCTAAAAAGGTTAAGAACCACTACACTAGACACTTGAGATGTCCTGGTCTGGCCTCTAAATTTACAAAAATAGTTCTTTTATATGCAGTATTTCTATAGTGCTAGCATTTAACTGAGCAATAGTTCCTCTGCCAGTTCAGATGGTGTTTCTTTTTTCTCTTTCC
>NW_005842016.1:742502-797445 GCF_000455745.1 Alligator sinensis
AGTTGTGCCCTGGCCAACTCAGATTTTTTACTGGCTCCAATCACACGTCAAGAGCTTCTATCAGATCTGGAATCTAGGGGCCAAATCCTATTCCACCTATACAGCATTTAAGTGGACTTAGATACCTAAGTGTGATTCTCTTCCACCCTGCTCAAGTCAGTGAAACATGGTTCATACAAAAAAAGGGTAGGTCCTCCTCCTTCTTGCTGTGTTCTATGACTTAGACTAAAGTGAAGATGAAGGAGTACTATGAAGGTTAGTATGTTTCTCAGGACCCTGAACAGTGTGAAATCTGATCACACGTGGGCACCTAAGTCCACATAGGCATCCAAAAAGTGGAATATGATTCAGTTCTACGTCTTTTTTCTTGGGAGTAAATTTGGTAGCAGCATTAGACTTGGGTCACTCAAACTGGTTGTTAGACACTCCCCTTTCAGGTGATATTCCAAGGCTTTTCTTTGGAGTATGATGTTGAACTGAAACAAATAATAGAAGATTTTTCCATAACAGTGCGATTTTGGTATCATTTGAGATAGTCTGTTCCAGCTTCTCCCCCATGGGTCTTATTGGAAATGGAAAGACACACTGTTGTAAAAGTATGGATTTCTCAAATATTATGGCAAGTCCAATGCCACATGACTGATCTGTCTTGCTATTCTTGAGTGGGAGTGTTGCAGCTAGACTTCCAGTCTCCCTGGGCACTTTGAGTGATGACAGACATGCAGGCGCCATGAGTTACAGCTCCCCCTCCAACCGGACAGACATTCACCTGTTGGGTTAGGAGGCGGGGGGAATCAAGCTTCACTTTGGGGCTGATCAAGCAAAGGAGCCTGCCTGCAGCCTCTATCCCCTAGCCATGCCCCCCTGCTCCCAGCTCTGATGCTGTCTGCAGGAATGGAGGGGGCAGAAGGAGGAGGAGTGAGCTGTGGACTGGGGTCTGCCCAGCCTGAGCTGGAAGGGGAGGGGCCTGGGAGGGGGCTGCAAGGTGGGGGACTCCAATCCATCTGCCCCCTCCCCCCAGCTCAGCCAGACAAATCCCAGCCGGCAGCCTGCCCCTCCCCTCCCCCCCCCCCCCCCCCCCACTTCCTGCAGACATCATCGGGGGGAGGGGGGGGGGAGGGCTAGGCTGTATCAACCCAGCCCTGATAAAATGATGGATTGACCCTAGGGAATAGAAATTCCCTAAGGTGCTTCAAAGTGGAGCCTCTATATCTGATACTTCATTAGATGAGGGTTAATTTCTTGCATGATCAGCCACTTTTAAAGTGCTCTGCAGCTGTGCATGTGTGTTACAGCATGGCTGTAGAGCAGTTTGGGGGGCCAATTGCGCAACAAATGTAACTTCTGTTTATGCTTTTTGCTATTCCAGAAAACAAATACTGCCTGCAAGTCATCTCTTCAGCCTTCACATGAAACCTGTAGATACTGCTAAATGCCTTTCATATAGTCCTTGTTTTAGATCCTGTTTACTTCCTTTTATATACTTTCATTTTCTTTAAATCATTTGTCCTGTCCTGTTGCATGAGAAATATCAGCACACAATCTCTCTTCCTGGAAACTGGATCCCACTGCTTACAGCAGTGTTGCACCTTTCAGGCATGGGCAGTTGGTCAACATTTGGGGTCTGGCAGGTTGTCTCCATTAAGTGTCAGGCATTCCCTTGATGCAGTCCTGCTTACTGACAAATAATGCACTTTTTTTTCCTGTTTTTCTGAACCCAGTAGGATTCAAACTGCAGCAAGCAGGAGGAAGTTTCATCATCTCATGCACCTGTCCAGTCAGCACTCTATGAAAAGCTCACTTGCTAGACTTTGTTTATGGGCTATATTCCCAATGCTTGCTGCTGTCTCCTGTCTTCCTTATCAAAACTCCAATAATCAATACTGTATCTCAGGGGGTGCTCAACCCCCAGCTCACAGGCCAGATCCAGTCTGTGTAGACATGCTGTCTGGCTTGTGGGGTCCCCGTGGATCCCAAAATATGGCAGCAGGGGAGACACTTCCCTGCTGCCAAATTCCAGACCTGTGGGGAGGCCCATGGTGAAAAGTACTGTATGCTAAATTTGAGAGGGCCGGGGGCGGGCTGATCCTCCAATGTGGGGCCGAGCAGAGGCAGTGCAGGGATGAAGGAGTCTGCCTGGGTCTTCATTTGGCAGAACCAAAGGAGGCAACACAAGGCCCTGATCTGGCAGTGCAGAGCAGAGGGAGGTGGCAGAGCCCTGATCCAGTTGACAACTGGAGGCTGAGGGGAGTGGTGCAGGGTCAGTCCTGGCACGTGGAGCCTGATCAACCCCCAGACTGGCCCCATTCCACTCATCTGGCCCCCAGCACCAAAAAGGGGTGTTTTAAAAGAGTTTGCTATATACTTTTACTTTATATACAGTACACATACACAATTTTACTTACTGTATTATGTGTACTGTATATAAAGTAAAAGCATATACAGCAAACTCTTTTAAAACAGAGTCACTGAGCTCTCTGTAATAAAAAACAAATAATACAGTAAGTAAAACCATGTATATATAAAGTAAAATATAGCTGTTTTAAAACTGAGTCACCTCTGAAAATGTTTTGGTAAAAGATAATACCTTTAGTTTTAAAATATGTAGAGGTCTGCTGTTAGAAGCTCTGGTCAGACATCTACTTTTTTGCTGGTAGGTTTATCTTTACAACACATCACCTGGTTCCGGGAAATTGACCACCCACTCTGTCCCACCCAAAAATGATAGCCCACTCTGCAGAATAGCACACAAACCCTCTGACAATATATTTTTTAAATCAGTCTTTATTTCCATCAAAAAACCTTTACAATATTTACTGGGTTATTTTGCTGAACCTTCTTGTCCTAAGAAGGGGTTTTATAATTTCTTGAGACAACTAAGTCTCGTTGGCTTTATCTTTACAGCATGCCCCCATATGAATATGCTTAGAGATCGGAGGCTGTAAAGCAAATGGTAATCTGTCCATCTGAAAACAATTGTTGTGCTTTAGTCTTACTTCAATGATTGTACTTTTACCCCCCCAAAAAGTAAAAGTTGTAAGACACATTTTAAACAGTTTTTGCTAAACCCTTCTCTTAATCAGGGTTTTATAATTTCTAGTGTCAATTAAGTATTCAATATAGGGTAACAGAGGCTTATCCTCTTCAGTAATCAAACCATAAAGAGCAGCATTAAGATCTTCTGCAAAATACACAGCATTGAGAAGCTCTATCCCCTGAGCTAAATGTTTCTCGGTAATTCTCAGAATTCTCTTGGCAAATCTGCTCACCATAATAGCATTTAGAACACTTGCCACACACAGCTTATCTCAAAGTTCCTGAATTGTTTGATTTACATCTTCATCTAACAGGTAAAACAACCATGACAATCTTGATGTCTCCCCCCGCCCCCTCCCCCCACAATAACACAACCTATGCACTTTCCAAAAAGCCTCATCCTTAAACAATATTTCATTATGCCATAAAAAGAAACACATATAGACTTCATGAAGAGTTTTCATTCTTGACATGAAACAGGAACTGTTGATTCAGTGCCTAATTGTCTTTGAAAACCTTCATCATCATCTGGTCTCTGTTCTTGGCAAAAACAGCTGCTTCTTTCTGGTGTCAGGTTTATGGGGTGCTGGTAGGCAGGCTTTCTTGAGTCATTAAAAAGGCTTCATGTTACTGCAGAGGGGTTCAAATAAAAACTTTAGTTAGCCACATTTTAATCAATCCTTAGCTAATTCTTACCACCCTGTATGGGATGACCCCCACCACCACCATGAAAACCTAAGTGTCCCCCCAAACCATGCTTCAAGTCTCTTACTGGCATCGCTGCTCCCCCATTGACTTCTTCCTTCCATGCAGGCTCCAGCACAAGGCCACCCTCTTCTTCCAAATGCTCAATGTCTGCTTCAGAAACATGGGTCTGTGGCTCACAGATCTCTTGCATGTTCATATGAACTTCTGGACCAGGTTCAGGCATCTCAGGGAGTCTTTGGGCTAGGGGGCTGCCATCCTCAAAACTATTACTATGGGAATGCTTTCTATGCAAGTGTCTAAAAAGTCTTGGTGGTGAAGTGAGGACAAGAGGTCTTACTGGCATAGTGTGAGAATCCATATCTGCCCCTGCCTGCCTTAGACAAACAGAGGGCCCACTTGGGAAAGCAGATAGACTAGGTGGACTTGCAGCCTAGGCCCCACCCCTGTACTCGCTCTGGTTGGATTAGTACTGTTCTTCAGGAGGTCTGAGGCATCTAACCCCCCCACCAATTTGGTAAGGGGTGGTGAGGAGAGTTGTTAGAGGGGTCACAACCCCCCACCACCTGATAAGCCATGCCTGTGCCTGGTGGGCTAGGGTGATGCCATGCAGCATCTGGAGTGGGGGGTGTGGTTTGGAGCTATTGGGCAACACTTCTGATGTCATGCATCATGTGATGGGGTGGGGAATTCTGGAGCCGACATTGTGGTCAGGGGCCTGATAGGTTATGACTGTATCATGTGGTCTAGGGAAGGTCTTGCAGCATGAGGGGTGGGCTTTGGGGCCTGAATGGGCTGTACTTCTGATGTCACAGACCATATGATAGCAGTGTCAAGCACCATGTGATGGGGTCAGGGGTGAGTTTTTTGGTGTCATGCATTATGTGACCAGGGGCTGGAGTGGAATTTCTGATGTCACATGTCATGCGGCCAGGGCAGAGTTTCTGATGTCATGCATCATGTGACTGGGGGCAGGGGCAGAGTTCCTGATGTCATGTGAATTCCAGCCTGAGCATTCCCACTTTGTAGCAGGGCACTGGGGTGCCCCTGTTCCTTTGAGGGAGCAAGCATCCTGACAGGCCTCTTGCAGGTGGAGCAGGGGCCTAATGAGAGACTCGCCTGACTGGATGAAGACTCAAGCTTAAGATATATAGATACAGATATACAGCAAAAGCTGCGTTTTCTGGCACCTTACAAAATGGCATGCTCCATTAACTGGCACGCTGGTCAATGTGGCAAAAGTGAAACTGAAGTGCCCACCGTGGCACTTCCAGTTTCACTGAGCCCCTACAGCCTGGGGCAAAGCAGCCTGTGCTGCCGAGCCCACACGGCCCAGGGCATAGCAGCCTGCATGGGGCTCCCCTCCCTCTCCCCTGGCACACTGATGCCAGGAAGAGGCGGTGGCACTCCAGACGCAGCGGGAGGGGTGATGGCCTGAACAGGCAGAGATGACTGTTCAGGCCTCTCAGGTAACCAGCATATTTGGTTATCCAGCACCCCCATTCCCCATGGGTGCTGGATAACAAAGCTTTTGTTGTAGAGATATAGATATAGATATAGATATAAGCCCGGAGCCTGAGCTGGTTGGGTGGCCTCTTCCTAGCAGTCACAAAATATCAGACTACCAGGGCTCCTGAAGGAACATGGATTTATGTAAACAACTCTCTGCAGGCCTGGGAGGTCACCTGGTCAGAGAAAGATGGGGTTTTACAGAAAAGTGGCTGTAACAGACTGCAACCTGGAGCACCTAAAGAGCCACAGCTGGCTCAGTTGATCAGAACAGGAGAGAAAGTTAACTGTCTGACCTGGAAATAAAAAGGAAAAGGAAGTGAGAGAGAGGGCCTGGAGGGGGAATTGTTTGTGTGGAGAGGCAGGTCTCTCCAAGGAAGAAGGGAGTACAGTGTGAAAACTAAATCATGCTTGTAGGTGTTCATTGTGGACTTCTTATATTTTCTGTTGCACTGTGTGGTGCAGATTAACCCAGGCCTTGGAGCTTATGTTTAATTTTTCATGTAGCAGGCTTACCTTTTCAGAGCTTGGGTTGAATCCCAGGATCAAGGGTCTGCTGTTTGATGGGTAGAGCCCACCCACCACTCCAGAGGCAGTACAAAGGAAGCAATGCCCCGCTCTTTTCCAAAGGGAGGGGGCAAGGAGCAACTGGACCTGAACTGGAAATGTGCCAGCCAGGTCTGGAGAACTTTGGGGGTCGAACCCCTGAAGAGTATCAAGGGGGAGCATACTCAGCAGGCTGGGGAGAGATGACAAGGGGCAGCAAGGAGAGAGGAACTCCAGCGATGGCCATCCTCAGGACCCTGGTTGAACTTCAGTGGTGCGTGAATCAGCACATGGGGATCAGGCCCTAGGAGCCACTCGAGGCAGCTTGAGGCTACGAACCCAGCAATCAGCTGCGCAGTTGGTATGCAGATCAGCACGTGGGGAGCTGGCCCTGGGAGCAGCTTGAGGCTGCTAGGGCCTCACCCAGTGCGCAGGTCAGTACACAGAGAACCACCTTGGAAGCAGCTCGGGGATGCTCATGTTAGCCCCAGCCCTAGGCCAAGTGACTGGAGCCCTGCAATTCAGATCCACTTTTAACTAAAAGAGCCCTGGTGCCCAGAGCAGGGCCCGGGAAAGGGGAGAACCCCCGGTGCAAGGGCTTGGCTCCTGCGAGAGAGAGAGAGCCCTGGGTGCCCAGTGCAGGACAACAGGCTGTCGAGGAGAGCCGAAGGCACCGCTGGAGAGAGGCTCTTGTTGGATTGGCCACCAGGGGACAAGGCCTGACTTCTCCAGAGAGGAAGCGTGAGTTGCTGAGGAAATGGGTCCCCACAGGGAAAGCTAACATGGGTGAGGAGGGTCTGCTACCTCCACCCTCCATTGCGGGAGGAACATGTCCACATCCCGGGGCCCTAAAGGGGAGGGGCTTCAGGGAAACTCCTCGGAGAGGTGCTGAGTGCACTCCCTATCTTAAGTGTTGTCTTAAGGGCTATATAGCTAAGGGTATTCTTTAAGGGGGTTTATTGGTTTATGTGTTTTAATGTGATTGGCGGGTGGGCTCCACCAATCAAATATTGGTATTATTATTTGTGAAGGTTTAAAGAAATATTATTGTTAATTTACTTGGGTTATATAGATTAATATCCCTATGTGTTAATTGTGTTGTATAGGTTGTGGCGAGCCAGTAGGGGGAGCTCCTACGTTAAGCCTCCCACCTCACTATGCCCATCCACCTTCCGGACTCCACGTGTCTCTCCAGGGGTGCCTAGGCCCTGGCAGACCCCCTTTCAAGCCCCACCGCAGAGTCCAGGGGTAACGTGTGCTGCCACCACCCTGAGAGGGGGCCTTCTAGGTTCTGTGTCCTCAGGGAAACACAGGCCTAATAGTCCTATGGGTACACGACCCAATACAAGCTCTTGGGGCACCTCCCCAAGTCGGGGGCCAAAAAGGATAGTCTCCCTTAGCCTGCAGACCTAAGGGGCCTCCTAGGCATAATTAAAACCACCCCTCAATAAATCTCCTACACCAGTCACAAAGGAGAACTTTATTGGTTACAAAGGGTAGGGTTAGAATAGGGTAAGAGGTAGAGCACTATCAAGGGATTACCATTGAGCAAAACAGTCTGGCTGAGGTAGCCGTTTGATACGCAAATGCATCACTGTGAGCTGACTAACTCTCTAGAAACACTTACAAGTATCATCCAGAAGATGGTAGAGATCTGGCTCAGAGATTTCCAGAGAGAGAGTGTTTCAGATGGATCAGACTCTCTCCCTGTGTCCTGGTGTTTGGGACATGCTGGTAAAATGGCTTCTCTCCCACTTCTTCTTGGACCAGGCCCTTATATAGCCTTTCTGACCTCAGCAGCCCAGTCCAATAGCAGCCAGCAGTGTTGGCAACTAGCCAACCAATTTTAAAAGCATCACTGGTAACCTGGGCAGATGAGCAGGGGCTTTTCCCTCCCCCCACTCAGGTGACCAGAGGGACCACACTCTAGGCACCAGGCTTTTGTCACCTAGGCAGAGGGATCAGGTTTCCCCGCTCCCTCAGGAATGTATCCAGGTCAGGTTACCCAAAGAGAGAGGGTAAGGATGTCTCTCTCAGCTGGGCCCATCCTTATCAAATTGTCACAGCGCAGGGACTTTGGGGAGAGACAAAGGTGGCTTTCTGCCACATAGGTTGTAAGTCATTTGGTTCATATTTGCTATTATATGTGAATTGTAGAATATTATATATAGTATTATATGTTAAGCCTTGTAAATATTCTATGTTTTATATTAAGTGTCTGTATTTATTCTTGTAATAAATTGTACATAGTTAAGTATTTGGTTTTGGCTTGGCTCTATAGAGAGGGAAGGAGGCTGCTCTAGTAGCTGACCCCTTCCTCAGTACCCTGCCTGAGCACCACCACTGTCATCGGAGGATGACAGGCTACATTCATGTTTTCTACTGAACACTGTGGTGCAGAAGGTCCCAGGGCATTATCGCCTGTGTTTCATGGTTTCATAGTTGTTAGGGGCTGGAAGGGACCTTACAGGTCATTGGGTCCAGCCCCTCTGCACTTGGGCAGGAAAGGCACCTGGGATGAGATGAACCCAGCAAGATGGGCATCAAGATGCCTCTTGAAGATAGCCAGGGTGGGTGACTGTACCATCTCTGGGGGGAGCCTGTTCCAAACCCTCAGCACTGAACTTGTAAAGAAGTTTTTCCTTATGCTGAACCTATAGTGATCTTCAATCAGCTTGTTCCCATTATTTCTTGTCCTCCCCTGAGGGGCCTTGGTAAATAGATGCTTCCCCAAGCCCTGATGTGTGCCATCAGGCCCCCTCTGAGTCTTCTCTTCTCCAGGCTGAAGAGACTCAAGTCTTTCAGCCTTTCCTCATATGACCTTGAAAAGATTATTAAGGATCATATTTGTGGGAGTCCAGTGGAAAAAATAATGCAGAAGGGCAACCAATATGGATTCATAGCAGGTAGATCATGCCTGACTAATCTGGTTTCATTTCATGACCAAGTCACAAAATGCTTAGATGCAAGAGTAGAGGTGGATGTCATTTTCCTGGATTTTAGGAAGGCTTTTGATATAGTATCACATACCATTCTCATAAATAAATTAAGAGGCTGTGACTTAGATGTTTACACAGTCCAGTGAGTGGCAAATTGGATTGGGGGTTACTACCAGAAAGTGGTAGTAGACAGGTCGGTATCAACCTGGAAGGATGTGGGTAGTGGGATCCCGCAGGGCTCGGCCCTTGAACCTGTACTTTTCAATGTCTTCATCAGTGACTTGGATGTGGGCATGAAATGTACTCCATCCAAGTCTGTGGATGATACTAAATTGTAGGGTGAAGTGCACACTCCGGAGGGTAGGGAACGATTGTAGGCAGACCTGGACAGGTTGGAAAAGTGGGTAGAACACAACAGGATGCAGTACAACAAGGATAAATGCAGAGTGCTGCACCTAGGACATAAAAGTATTCAGTACACCTACTGGCTAGGAAATGACCCTCTCAGCAGCACAAGAGTGGAAAGGGATCTTGGTCATAGTGGACTCCAGGTGGACTCCATGATGAACATGAGTCATCAGTGTGATGAAATCACCAGCAAAGCTAACCGCACTTTATCATGCATCAGCAGATTCATGATGAATAGAACCAAGGAGGTAATACTTCCTCTCTATGCAGCATTGGTCAGGCTGCAGTTGGAGTACTGCATCCAGTTTTGGGCGCCGTACTTTAAGAAGGATGTGGATAGCCTCGAGAGGGTCCAGAGGAGGGCCACTCATATGGTTAAGGGTTTACAGGCCAAGCCCTATGAGGTGAGACTAAAGGACCTGAACCTCTTCAGCCTCTTTGAGAGAAGGCTGAGAGGTGATCTTGTGGCTGCCTACCAATTCATTAGGGGGGCGCAGCAAGGTATTGGAGATGCTCTGTTTATGAAGGTGCCTCTTGGGGTAACAAGGAACAATAGTTACAAACTGACAGAGAGCAGACTTAGGATAGACATCAGGAAAAACTTCTTCATGATGAGGGTGGCCAAAATTTGGAATGCGCTTCCAAAGGAGGTGGTGCTCTCCCCTACCTTGGGAGTCTTTAAGAGAAGGCTGGATAGGCATCTGGCTGGGGTCATCTGACCCCAGCAGTCTTTCCTGCCCAGGCAGGGGGTTGGACTCGATGTTCTGTTGAGGTCCCTTCCGAACCTATGACCTGCTTTCTAGGCCTCTAATCATGTGTGGCCCTCCTTTGGACTCTCTCAAGCTTCTCCACATCCTTCTTGAAGTGCGGTGCCCAGAACTGGACTCAGTACTCCAGTTGTGGTCTCACCAAGGCCTAGTAGAGTGAGAGGATGACATCCTTTGTCCTGCAAAAGATGACACAGTGGACGTATCCCAGTGTTTGATTAGCTCTGCCAGCTACAGCATAGCATTGGTGGCTCATGTTCATTTTGTTGCCTAGCATGACACCCGGGTCTCATTTAGTTGTGGTGCAAGCAAGCATAGCACTGCCAAGCCTGCAAGTGTGTTGTGGATTATTTCTCCCCAGGTGGAGCACTTTACATTTCTCTGTGTTACACGACATTCAGTTGAGGTCCGCCCACCTCGCGAGCCTGTCCAGGTCAGCCTGTATTGCCAGCCTGTCTTCAAGCATGACAATGCTTCCCCATAGTTTGGTGTTGTCAGCAAACTTTGCAAGTTTGCTTTTAATACCCAAATCCAAATCGTCAATGAACATGTTAAAGAGCGCTGGTCCAAGTACTGAGCCCTGTGGGATGCCACTGGTCACTTTCCTCCATAATGACTCAATTCCGTTAATCAATACCCTTTGGGTCCTACCACGGAGCCAGTTGCCTAGCCACTTGATCATAAAGTAGTCGAGGTGGCATTCTCCCAATTCTCCCATGAGGCCATCATGGGAGACCAGGTCAAAGGCCTTTTTGAAGTCCAAGTATAAGACATTAACCTTATTTTGCCTACCCAGGTGGTGAGTTACCTGATCATAGAAGGAAATGAGGTTGGTCTGGCATGACCTGCCTGTTACGAAGCCACGTTGGCTATCCTTTCAAATATCATCTTCAGTTAGCCTGTGTGTAATGGATTCTTTGATAATTTTTTCCAAGATTTTACCAGGGATTAAGGTCAAACAAATTGGCCTGTAATGTCCTGGGTCCTCCCTTCTCCCTTTCTTAAAGATAGCTACCAAACTGGCCTTTTTCCAGTCTTCTGGAACCTCTAGTGAGTGCCATGAGTCCTCAAATATCTCTGCCACCAGTTGCGCGATGACATCGGCCAGTTCTTTTAGCACTCTTGAGTGTAGCTTGTCTAGTCCTGCTGACTTGCAGATATTTAGCCTTTGTAGGTGTTCCCCCACAAGATCTGTGCCAACTGTGGGAAGGTGGTCACCCCCATCATGATGATTTGGTATCATGTCAAGCAGGCTAACACCCTTGGACTGGTGGAATACCGACGTGATGTATTCATTCAGGAATTCTGTTTTGTACTGAAAGTCGATTATCAGCAGAGATCCGGGTTTACCGTTTCCCATGGAAAAATGGATAAAAACATGGATTCCCTGTTTTTATCAGAGAAAATGCAGATTTCCTCTTTCAGCAGAGAAATCTGTGGATTCACTGCTTTTGCAAAGAGCTCTTCCAGGCTGGCACAGTTCCAGCCTGCTAGAGCTCATTGCAGAAAGGGTGGGAAACCCCCAGCCCTGTCCAGAGTGGGGAGAAGAGGGAGAGAGGGAAGGGTGGGGCCTGAGCTTCTAAGTCATCCGTTAGGCTCAGGCTCGTCCTTCGCCCTTTAAGCCTGGAGGTAAGTGGGGCTTGGGGGTTGTGGGGAGGGCTGGGGCGGAAGGTGGCTGGGGGCTGAGGAAGCAGGACACACCCTGGGCACTACTGGCCCCAGGCAGCACACCACAGTTCCTCCCTGCCCCCCACCTCAGCCTGCTCCCAAGAGCAAGGTCAGGGAGTAAGGGCAAGGGTGCCCCTCTGTGGGCCGCACATGCACCAGCTGGCCAGCGCTGGCCTTGGCTCCCCCGCCCCACTCCCTGCAAAAGGCAGAACAGCAGTAGCATGGGGTGTTAGGTGGCGGCACTCCATCCCAGCCCCCACCCCATCATTGTTGATGGGCAGTTGGCTAGTATATATATAAACCCTTGGGATAATGGCTTAAAGCTATAAGGCATTAATAATATCCATAGTGAAATTCTCTTGGAGATCTGTGTTTATTTCAATATTCATATATGATTTTTAATTTAAAAAAAATAAGGAAAATCCCCAGACCAACAGGAGGAAAAGAGATTAAATTAATATTGAGTGTATTTCAATAATTTGTGGTAATTTAGATACAAGCTTGCTGTGTTTATCACAAAACCAAACACTTAAACCCAGGACATTCTGAGTTAAGGTGAAATTTAACTGGCATCTAAATATGTTAAGTTCTGGAAAGACAAAATTAAGCTGGCCCAACAACCTTAAAAAGACTCTTCAAACTTCTCAATTAGTTAAAACTACTACAATCTTGTGGAAAGGCAACATTTGAAGGATTAGAAGTAAGTGCCCACAACTTTTTCTTCACAACTCAGGTCTCCTTGGCAGAAGGAAAATTTATCTCAGCCTTGTAGTGACACCAGGTAAAACCAACATGATTATAAATTTAGGTATTTTAGCATTTGGGGACCAAGAGTGAATTAAATAGGTTTCTAAATATACAGTAGAGCTTCCCATTTTCTATCCCTGTGTTGTGTCACTATGGGACAGTTACAGGTGGTGGTGACAACCATTGATCTTCTTGGATCATAGTGTATGCATGAAAGCCATCCAGACTTTCAATGCATATACCTAGGCAGGAATCTTTTTGGAGGAGTGGAGGCTGCTCAGACCGTCCATCCTCCCTTTAGTAGGCCACTGGGACAGAATCCAAAGACCAGAATGAGTCCAGATGTTTGGCCCCTCTGTGGCTGTAGTTGTATAAGTATCTGGGAATTGAACACAGGTCTTCTGTATGGTAGGCAAGGGTTCTACCACTGAACCACAGGGTACCCTGCAGTTATTTGTGTATGGGTAAGAATGGCCATTTTTGCTAGATTCTATCACAGAAAACCTCCTAAGAATGCTATTTTTGTAGGATTTCAATCCCAGTTCCCAGGCCTAAAGATTTCAGAGGCATTTAGGCATATGCTGTGCTAAAGGAAACATACAGAGAATTTGAGGGATAGGGAGAAAATGTCTTCCAAAGAATACGATAATTAAAGTTGGTCAAAACCCAAAAGATTTCCTGAGTGAAATTTCAAACAAAATTTTCTTTCAAAATATTTCAGTCAAAATATACCGGTGTTCCCCATGGAAGCTTGAAACAATTATTTTAATTTTGAATCCATTTGAAAATGGCATTTTAATGTAAAATGTCATTTTGTTTTATTTTTTTAAACTAAAAAGCCAAAATGAAATGACACTTTAAGTCAAAAGAAAATGAACATTTTGTTATGACGTTTCCTACTCAAAAATAAAAATTTAGAGTCACAACTGACATTTAAATGTGAAAAAAATTGCTTTAGTGAAACTGTTTTAAGCAGGAACACTTACAGCATGAAAAACTCTAGCAATAACAGATTCAAGGCTCCAGAGCACCATGTTTCAGGAAGGAAAGCTGAGTCAAAGTAGTGAAGATTCAAACTACCTTTCGATGTTGCTGCAGGACTGAGGCCCCAGGGGCCGAGCTCCTCCTGCCCCACTCTGGCTGCTTGGGGTACCTGTCTATACAGCCATCCTGCTGCACTTTCCCCTTAAAGTAACAGGAGTCACTGGCTCTATTTCAGATGCATGCTTAGTGCCCACAAGGCAAAGGAAGCCAGACAGTCTGGGTGCCAAATCCCTGATGATTTTATGCAGTTTGTGGAAGTTCTATTCTAGTTGCTCTTCTGTTTGTCGTAAACCAGAAATGAAGACTAACCAAGTCCTGACAATCATGTGAAGAAGCTTCTTGACCCTCCTTGTACAAGGGTTTATGCCTGGCTGTCCTAGGAGTGACATACATAATGTACAAAGACCAGCCTGAGGCTCATACATCATTTCCATAATCAATGCCTCAGTGAAGTGGTACCTAGGCTGTGCTGATCTGCATAGGGAGAATTTCACATCACTCAAGGTCTTTGGCACAAGGTACAATACAGTCTTGGAATCTGCAGATTCCACCTGCCCTGCAGGATTAACAACGTGTTCCTGTGACAGTGGCAACTCCTGCTGAGCCGCTGGAATGTTAGCATTCCAGACCTTATTCATCCCACTTGGATATGGGTAACTGATGGCTATAACTTAGACCCCAGTACAGACAAATGGGCACCAGGATTCTTGCCCCAAAAGCAGTGGAGGAGCTTCACATTTGAAGCGGGGGCAGACAAAAAGGTTTTTTGCTACATTATTCCCCCCTCCCCCCCTTGACATCAGCCATCTGGGTGATGTCACTATAATATTCGGCCTAATGCTTTAGCCTCATCTATTTTAGCATGTACAGTACATAGGGTGGCAATGAGTTTACAGTACAGGAATATAGTTAGGAATGTTAAAATTATCATTAGGGTGAAGAGTATTACAATGGGGTGCATCATGAGGTTCAAGGTACCAGTGGCAGTTGGGGACCAGCCAGGAGGGTTTCCCAAGGGCTGTACTGGGCGACTTCTTTGATTTTGGTGAGTACCTGGGTGACTTGGTGGTTATTAGTTTGGATGATAGTATAAGTTTTGTTGGCTTGGGACTATAATGCTTGCAGGGCTTGTTGGAGTTCTGGGTGTGTGGTAGCTTGTGGGGGTATACCTAGGTGGACTGGAGTAAGTTTAGATTTTAAAAAGGCTGTACTGTGGGGTGATTGACTGGTGTATCATGGTCCTCTTTCTGTGCTGAATGTCACACCCAGTGATGAATCTGACATTACATAGACAGATGTTGTGTTGCAGGCCGGTAATATTATAAAATTCATAGCAACCCCAACATGACACATAAGATTACATAGTCCTTTGCAGGCTCCCCAGGGGTCTGATGACTTGCCCCAAATTGTCCCTTAAACATTTTCCTTCCTAGATTAATTCCCAAATCCATTACACTCCAGGGAATAGTGTCTACCCCAAAGCCACTCTCAGGGCTCATTGCTGCCTGAACCTCCAAGGTGGCACAAGCCCTTAATAGGCGGTGCCATTCATGGGTACTCAGGGTTTCACACTCCACTACATTCAGGGATTTCTGCAACCAGTGTCCCAAATTCCTAATGTTAGCAGGTCCCAGGGTCTTACCCAGGGCATCTAGATCAGTTCCACTAAGGGGAACTGCCACTTATGTGGTCTCCCTAGGGTTGCCCTGCGCATCCTGAGTAACTGAGGTCTGCGTGATTGCACTCATTTCAGGTACCAGGGTGCTCTCCTTTTCAGATTTAGGGTCTTTAGAGGAGGGATCCCCTGTGTCCTCTAAGTCTTCCCACATCTCCCCACCCCAAATCTCTCCCAGATTGAAGGAGATGTCTGGATCCTAGGCTTGGTGTCCCCAGATGATAGCTGCTACTTGCAGGCTGCGCTCCTGGAGCTCCTTTTTCAAGTGACTAATGGTATTTAGACAGGGACCATGGTTTACTTTGGCTCCCTTCTCAACTTGGTCTTTAGCCACTGGCTTTACCAATTTTTGCAAGGCTTCTTGGCTAGCCTTTCTTGATAAATCAAGGCATTGTCTTGATTTATCTTTCTCAATTGCTCATTCTCATTTTCCAAATTCTGGGACAACCCCTTTAGAGTCTGATTACTGGTTTCCAATTGGAGACATTTATCTTTCAGAATTTGGATTTGCTCCTCCTTTTCTTCAATGTCAGAGGCTCGCTGAGCTTCTTCCTCAACTGCTGTTTTTACAGCATGCCACAGTAGCCAGACTAAGGCACTGAGTTGCCTTTGAGACAAGGGTCTCTCACAAAGGCAGAATTTTTCAAATTGGTCCTCCATGTCCCCTATGGAGAAGTCTGGGGTGCACACATCCTCCCTCCATGGGCTGGGCCCACTCTTCAGAATCTCCTTATGCAGGAGGGAAATTTCCTCCCTCCATACCCACCTAGCCTCTTGGTCTCCCACTTTAGGGGCCCTTTTCCTAAACAGGGACATTTTCCTCAACAAACTTGAAGCCTTACCCCCCCAAACAACAAAACAAAACAAACAAAAAGTCCGAGCCCTCCTGCTCCCCACGGACTATTTCCAAACAATGAAAACAAAATCAAACAAAACAAACAATTCCCGAGAGTCAGTTTCCTTGAGCCCTCATGCTCCCAACTCTTCACAGGAATTCCCTCACCAATTCCCACTCCCTCACAGATGCGGCCCTCCCCTGTTCCGCAGGTTGGATGTGGGTTCTGTCTGTTTCTAAATCCTGAGTCCTGCCCTCCCCTGTCCCGGAGATTGGGCATATAACCAAAGCCCACTGCCTTGGGTGACTATAACCAAATGCTCACTCCTCTGTAGATGTGGGTTCTATCAGGAGACACTGTCTCCACAATTACCAATCACCAATCACCACAACCTATCAATAATCTCAGAATTTTGCCAGCATTCTCCACCAGATAATGTTGGCTACAAAGCACCAACTCACAGGATCATCACAAAATTCTAGTTTATTGAATGGATGCAAAAGTCAGACCATAAACCTTGGTGCTGATCCCCTCAAACGCATACACATTCACGCACACACACACTCACAATAGCTAGCTATGAACACTAAGCACTGGTGTCACAATGTACCTATCCCTAAGTGCTGGAGTCCACCGTCGATGGCCAGTTGAGGCTTCTTTCAGTGTGATGTTGCTTCAGAAGGAGGTTGCCAGCTGGTCCTTCTGGCTGAACAGGCAGGGTGCTGGCCAGGTCAAAGAGGGTGCCATTGGGGATCATTCTTCGCTGCCTTTTATCCCTCTCTGGCAGACTTTGGTGACTCCCCAATTCTCGGGCTTACCCAATCCAGGGGTCATTGATCTCTAGGGACATCCCTCTTGGTAGCTGCTGGATGGCAGCTGTCAGCCCCAGGGGTCACGTTCGCAGGTATGTGCAATCTCGGGAGTCCGTTGATGAATTTTGATTGATTCACTGCCGTGATGAATAGAGCTCTGTAAGTGGTTGATCAGCAGGTATTTCAGCCCCAAGAGTCTGTTTCCAGCATTGATTAGTTCAAACTGGGGCTTCCGTACCTTTAACAGTGAAGTTTCAGGGAGTTCCTGGCTCTGTATTGATTCTTTCCTCCTCTTGGTCTGTAGTTTTGTAGGTGTTAATTGCCGCTTGTTAACTTGTTTATCCAGACTAGCTACTGTGTTACTCAATCAACCATGATTCATTCAGGGACCTGCTCCATACAGAGTTTCCTGCCCTTGCTAACATTGTAACGTGGTACAACTTACTTTTAAACTTAAAGTACATTTGTAAAAGCATCTACAAGCTCTATTTTCACTACAAGTACACATTATATAAAAATAATAATATAATAAACAACAGAGAGAGAGGAAGGAAGAAAAGGTAGAAAAGAGACAGCATCCCCAAAATGGGGCAAATACTGCAAAAGGGGCTTTTGCCATATGGAGGAGCTTCACATTTGAAGAGGGGCAGGCAAAAAGGTTTCTTGCTACACTATATGTCCTACCTTTAATGTTCTACCTTTAATGCCCTGCCTTTAATGTACCTGACCTGCCCTACCTCAGTGACATCTCTCCCTGGATCCCCTTGCTCCTATTTTAAGACCAGAACTTTTTCTGACCCCTACTTTATAGCAGGGAGTTGACAACAAGTGTAATGCAGTACAAACAGTAGCTATATTAATTATAATAAGCACTAGCTCCCATTGTCTATGCAGAAAAATACCACAGGGAAAGTCCTGAAGTTGCCTGTTTCCATGGAGTACCCAGGTGCACATTCAATGTTAGGGGGATGCTGAGCCTTTCCCACTAACAGCCTTTTTCATTCACAAGCTGCATGGATTTGGCTTTCCCAGATGTTTGCCAAAAATGTTAAGACAAATATATTTGAGCCATATTTATAGCATGTACTTACTCAGAAACAAATGTTTTCTTTGTAGATGCAGGGCATCATGGGTATTTCATCTCAGCACAACATAATGAAGTATAAGACATGGAGCTTACCTTATCTCTCATGACATCACATGGTATGGCAATACACACACATAATATCACTCTCTCTATATAGACAGGGTATATATTCTGCTTAGAAATGTCTGGCCTATAAATGCCAGAATCTTCCTGCAAGGAACTAAAAACATTTATTCTGGAAGAGTCTAGAGTGAAATGGCTAAAGGCAATAAATACAGATTTAATTTCATAGTTAATACCATGCCCAGGGTAAAATGCTCATTTTTATTATTGGTGCCTGTGATCTGACATTACCAACAAGATGTAGCAATACAATATCTGAGTCATTACACAGGAGATAATGGTATTTGCTTGAGTTCAAACTGGAGGAGAGTTGGCCCTATTAATCAGGCTTGAAAAAATGATGCCAAAGAGTCTGCCAGAGAGTCTGTCTGGCCTTCACTGAGTGTGAACAGTTACGTGACTGAAGGCTGCTGGGAGAAGGGTAGAGTGAGTAATAAGTACCTCAAATACAACAATGAGGTGATTTCCCTTGAGAGGCCAGCCTGCTGCTGTCTCACAAACATTGGCTATTTCCCAGAGTCTGCCAACAGGCTCCTGGGTTCTGATAAAGTGGGAGTCAGGAATGGTCATATCATTCCAGATATGTTTCATCACTTTCAGACTGTTCCTATCCCAAAGTGTGACCAAATTGTCCCAAACTCAGGGTATAGCTGTTTAGGAACTGGCTCTATAATATAACATGAAGCTAAATTTGGCTAATGCTGGTAGCAGTTAATGGGTGTGACAGGGCAGCAATATGGACCTCTGCTTCTGAATGGTCTCACTAGTGATCTAGAGGGCAGAGTGCAGTGGTGGGTGATGAAATAAATACATTGATAGTATCCTGCCATTGCTAAGTGGATGAATGCCCATAGAAGTGGCCTGTTAGAATTGGAAAGTAAGTTTATTCCTTTAGAGGAGTTGCTGCTTGGTTTGTTAAAGGTTCCAGTGGGATTGGAAATGTTATTGTAGGCCTATATAAGAAACACAAACCGGACAAATTGATTTTTACAGAATCCGGTCAAAAGAGCTCTGACCAGATTGGGAATTGGGAAGGTGTATCCTGAAGGGCTGTGTACACACTGTGATGCAGCAGGCACAGACCTGAAGACAGTAACTTTGCTGACAGGGGAGCAGAGGCAGATTTTTTTTTTTTTTGGGGGGGGGGGGGGGGCGTGAAATGGTGCAGTTGTATCCCACCCCTCCTTTATTCCTGCTCTACCCAAAATTTAAAACTAACAGCCTGGGAAGGCATGTGGTATTTCTGTTCAGGCGGTGATGAGAGAGTCAATGGTATCCAGGCTGACTTCAGAGTCAATTGACTTCATGGCTTATAATCATCTCTCTGATTCCTGCTAATCTCCCTCCACACCACAGGTTTTAATGACCCTCTATCCTTTTTAATTGTCTTCGTATCCCACTATTCAAACTGTCCTTTAGTCTGCAACTGTGCAATTGTTAGCCATTCCTGGCAATGTCTGTCTTCTATTTCACAGTCCTGCAGTCTGTTTCTAGCTCTAGTTACAAACTTAACTCAGATGTAGAAATGATTGTAAATGAAGGTGGGGGAACTGTCAAGAATCCTAGATTTTGGTTAATGAATCTGAATAAGAGATATACATTTAACTATAATGACTACAGGACTAATGACACAATATCTTTTGACTATTTTCTGCCTAGATTGTTGTGCTTTTTAAAACTGTATATATAATGTAGCAAATGAGCACACATTTCAATAGTTATATTTGTTTTTTCTTTGATTTTAAGAAGAATAGTATAGTGCTAATTCCCTAGCATATTAGTAGAGCTTCTAGTTTCTCTTTAATGGGAGCAAATGATATGTTGCATTATATGTGATGATGTGCCCCACCATCTGTATCCCACTTTTCAAAATCCCAGATCTGCCCATGCAGGGGAGGCCAATAAGATATCTCCCACTGACTTCACGAGCAAAGGATGAGGTCCCTGTGAACAAGATTACTCAATGTTAAAAAGTAGCTACTTTGATATCATGTGGATTGATTACCTTTTAGTCTGGCTTCAAGGCAGAGAGGGGACAGACAGGCTTCGGATTGCTGAACTGGGGCAAGATGCTACAGAAATTTGATATGGAAGTTTTGCTTATCCATGAATGTTGGAGTGTAATATCGTGCCACTATTCCTGTGTTGTTTTATTTTAGTTATGATGACTTTGAAATATCTGTGGAGGCTACCTTTAAGTCATCATATTTCATTAGGGAGACAGTGCCATGAATTCACAATATTTATGGTCTTTATGGGATGTCATGCATGTTTTCTTGAATTTGTTTTACTGATATGGTATATGTAGTTTCTACACACAGGGGGCATGCCTACACATGAGGCTACGTTGCCGTAGTGACATACTACAGTGACATAGCTTCAGCAACGTAGCATCAGCGGGCACAAACAGTGACACCAATGCTACATCACTGTAGCAATGAGCTGCCTTGCTTGAGCACATCACTACAGCATCGTAGCTGCTAAAAATAACCATGCACCACCTGGACAGCACAGTAATCACTGCACCATTGGTGGCACATGTAGACACACCCAGGTTGTCTTTAGCCTTATCATCCTTATGTTAATATGAATTGTGGTATTTGAAATAAATGTATATCTTGTATGTTATAATAGACCCAGGATTGCATAATATGACAATGATCTTCTCTCTAAACAATGAGTTTCTCTCCTAGAAGAGGTTCAGAGCCTAAATAGCTGTGGCACCTATACATGTGCAGTGAAGCTGCTCCAACACACTGTAATTATAGCACATCAGAGCAGACTTGATTAATTGAGTCTGCTGGAGCGTGGTAATTACTGTGCTCCAGCAGACTCCAGCAGACTCCAGCAATGTGTGTATCAGTGTCCCCTTGCTGAAAAATGGCAGTGGGGGCACTTTAACTAAAGCTCATTCAATGAGTTTTAGATAAAGTACCTTCACTGCCATTTTTCAGTGTGGGGATGATGATATATGTGCCACTCTGGGCCCTTAATTAGAACAGCTGCTGGACCCTCTCTAATTAAAGCATTTCCCCACCCTGCCCCCCAACTCCCAGAGCACATGTATAAACACCCTGAGATTACTTCAACAGAGCCAGACTCAGAACCCACTCTGATCTACTACATTACCAACCCTGAAACGAGGACAATAGGATCCCTGTAGTTGTCACCTACAGCCCCCTGTTTGAATACCTTAGTCACATGATAAATTACCTCCAACCCATCCTGGAAAATGCAAACCATCTCAAGGTAGCTATGGGGGATAAATGTATCTTATCTTATAGGCAGCCCCTCAACTTCAAATGATGTATTTCCAGATACAAACTACCTAACTGCTATTTTCCCCCAGGTATTTTCACCCTTGCTCCAGACCCAGATGCTAGCTGTGCCCACTCAACAACATTATCACTGCATTATCACTGAAACAAATAACATGGACTATAACATCCTAAATTCATTTAAATGCATCTCTATCAACACCATAGATTTCATAGATTTCATAGACATTCGGGCTGGAAGGGACCTCAGAAGATTATCGAGTCCAGCCCCCTGCCTGAGGGGCAGGATAAGCAAGATAAGCATCCAAATTTCTCTTGAAGGTGTTCAATGTAGGTGCTTGAACCACCTCCAATGGCAGCCTGTTCCAGACCTTGGGGGCTCGGACAGTAAAGAAATTCTTCCTTATGTCCAGCCTGAAACAGTCTTGCTGGAGTTTATAACCATATATGCCATCACTTGCTTAAAGAGTGCCCCTTTGCAGTCTGTGTCTGTGTGTCTGTGTCTGTGCACTCCACCCCACCTTCCTGCTGCAGCAGCCCAGAGCCCACACCTGGGCTGCCCTGTGGCTACTGCCCCACTGGGAGGCCTGGAGGCAGCAGGGGTGATGGCAGTGGAGTGGAGTCTGGGTGCAGGCTTCAAAACCACATGTACAATTAATGTGTTAAAAAATTAATGCATGAACCAATTAATGCAATAATTGTGCATATTAACAGCATGTAATTGACAGCCTTAGATATAAGACATTTTAAAAGTTGGATTTATTTATCATTTGTGAAACTTGTCTAAGGACACCATGGATTCCTGGCCTCTGAACGTCTTTAAATCATGATCGCTGACCTCTTTCTAGTTCAACTAGGAGTTATAGGTTTAATAATTCCTAAATTAATTGTTCTCTCCTGATAATCCAGAAGTCAGGCTAGGGGATCTAAGGCTTCCTTCTGCCCTTAAGCTCTATTAACCTGTTATACACAGACTTTTGGGGCTGGGATTCTTAGAGGCAGCAAAGTGACTTAGCAAAAGGACACTACCTTGTGAACTGAGGAGGCTGTTAAGTAAGCTGCGTCCAAAGAAGGCAGCACATTGTGTACCCATAAACATGGAAGGAAATAGGCCAAGTGAAAGCTATGAGAGTTGGTGTGATGCTGTTCTAAGTACTTCCCAGAAATGTTCAGAGGAACAAACTTTCATTAACAAAACCATTTGTGGAAGGAGAAATACAGAAATTTGATAATATAGGGCTCTTCAGTCTGGTAGACAAAAACACAAGAAGTTTTAATGGCTGGAGGTTGAAACTAGACAATTTCAGACAAGAAATAATGTGTAAATTCTTTATAGTGAGAGTAATGAACTATTAGAACAACTCACCAAAGTTTAAGGAAGATTCTTCATCACTGTCAAAATGGGATGTTTGTGTAGATCAACTTCAGGCAAGAATTAATTTAGAGTATACCTATGACATTAGTTTTAATGAGGGTTCCTTCCAAATGATTGCAATGGTTTCTTCTTGTTAATCTACACATCTCTGAAAAAGAGCTGTGTGAAAATAGCTCTATCATTAGCATATTCCTGACACCAGAGCATCTCTACTCTTTTAAGCTAAAAGACGGTTATACCAGCCAGTTCTGCAAACTTAACCAGGCTTTGAGTCCCTCTGGTTCCTTCTTGCTTTCACATCACCATAAACAACACTGTACAATGGTTAGTAAAATTAATGCTATGGGAGTGAGAACCAGCTCCCTACTTTACAGCTGGATGGTCTTTACAGGGCAAACAAAGGTAAAATGTGACAGAAGCTTAGTATAGTCAATAAACTCAACAGATCTGACTGAATACACCATGGTGCCATTCAGAAGGAGTTAAGTTTACACAGTTACTTCTCACAGTAAAACTGCCTTTTAAAAATCAATCAACCCCTGAAATATTGTTAACCACATATGCTCTGAGCTTGATGTACTTTCACTTAAGTTTTTCCATTCCCAGGTGGATTCAGAATTATTGCTACTGAGCATATACAGTTGGCCAGCCCTAGTCACACAGGATGGAATATGACATAAAACATGTGTAAGTGGCACTAAGCATTGCTTACATTGCTGGGAGGCAGAACAGAATTGTGCTAGCAAGTTTGACATGCACCAAGCAATGCAGAAGTTTGTCCATAATGCATAATTTAAAAATGTAAAAAAACCCAACAAAAGTTCAAAACTGAAACAAAATTATTCAAAATTATCAAGAAAATCCATTTTGATTGTCCTCATCCCTTTCTTCTCCAAATTTTTTATTTGGAAAAATCTTTGACTTCAGACTTTTTTGTCTCAATTCACGATTTCTTGAAATCTGTCAAGTTCTTACAGATAAGAGAGACATTTCCCACACAGCTGTTTTTGAAAATCTACCATCTTCCTCCTTCAAATCCACTGCAAACCTATTCTCTGCTGTGATGAGTGCAGATTACTCATGCCTGGCAGTAGTTGGGAAATGGTTGCCTCCTCTTTTCCAGTCTCTAACATACGTATTATTAGTTCCCTAGGACAAGAATGATTTTATTTGGTACCTATCTGTACCCTGCACACTATGATACTGATGACTCACTGGGGTCTCTACCCAATACAAGTGAAGTATAATAATAAATAAGAGTCAGGCTCCTTGTGTGCACAGTGGAATCAGGATCTACTTAAAAACAGCACTAGTGCTCCTGAATGTACCTTAGGGGTACTTGTACATGTGATGGGGTTTAAGTTTCAGGTTGCATTTTATGCCCCCTAAATTGAAATGGTGAGTTTTTAATTAAAATGATGAGTTTTATTTTTTTGTCACTGTATATACATTATTGTCCTGGTGGCTGCAGGCACCTGCTGAAGGCAGAAGTGGTAAAGGGCCCAATCCTTTTTTGTTTTCAT
The DNA here is from genome assembly GCF_000455745.1 of Alligator sinensis. Taxonomy (NCBI): domain Eukaryota; kingdom Metazoa; phylum Chordata; order Crocodylia; family Alligatoridae; genus Alligator; species Alligator sinensis. The sequence continues at coordinate 766,581 of NW_005842016.1, forward strand.
TGGAGCCGGAGCACCTCTTCCGTGGCCAGGGGGCCATTAATCTGTGCCATGAATCTGTCAGTTTTCCCCCCACCTGTGGGAGAGGCAGGCAGACTCTGTGAAAAAAAAAGGATTGGGGCCCTTGCTGCCTCTGTCTTCAGCAGGCTTCTGTGGTCCGACAGGAGGCCTGGGGCCCCTGGAAAAGGCCTGGCTTGCCCTTGGGGCAGTTCAGGGAGGTAACAGGAGGCTGGCTGGGTGTGTTGGTCATCAGAGAAGGTGATGGGGATAATGCACAGGTGCTGGAAGCCAGGGCGGGCTTGGAGAAGCTAACAGCCTGCCCAGGCAGCCCTGCACCCAATGCACCATCCCCGCTGCCCTCTCTGGCCACCAGCACACCCAGCCACCCTCCTGCTACCTGCCCACATTGCTCCAGGGACAAGCCAGCCCCTTTCCAGGTGGCCCCAAGTGTCCTGTTGGCCACAGGAACCTGCTGAAAGCAAAAGCGGCAAGGGGCCCAATCCTTTTGTTCTGCAGCCTGCCCACTTCTCCCTTGGCCAGGGGAAGAGCTGACTAATGGCTGCAACATTCTAAATTGCAACATTGTAAACTAAACTACATCAGGATTTAGTTTAGTTTGAAACAATGCGAACTCATTTTAAACCCCAGGAAACCCACATTATGTGTAATATGTGACGCCATTAAGTCACACAAAGGGAAATTTTTGTCATGTGTACATTGTGACATCATCACATGTACAAGCACCCTAAAACAACACTATTGGATTCCTAGAGGGAGCTCCAACCCACATGGCACTGATGAATGCTATGCTTGATCTAAAGCAAGATGCTTTGAAAAGAAAGCACTGCAGTGAACTGAGAATAGAACATATATAGTTGGAATGCAGGTTTGCTATGATGGTCAAGTCAACTACAGAGAGCAGGATTAAAAGACAAATCTGTGGCTACAGCAAGAAGCTATGAACAAGGACCATTTACAACCCTTGTCACTCATGCTTGTAATCCTGAAAAACTCCTGTAACTTCTTTCTGAGGTATGAAAGGTATAATAACAGCTGTCTACCATAGGTGGGGCTGCTTGGATGGTTAGAGTCTGCAAAGTGCTGTGAAATCATTGGATCATAGTGACACTTTGTGTAAAGTCTTGCAGTGTGTAAAGATGCAGGTTCTGCAGAGCATCATGAGAGGGAAAGCTGTTATGGATGTGAAATGCTGTAAGAGAGCTGGCCAAACTGATGTTAGGAGGGAAAAAAGCAATCATGGTAATGAGTCATACAGATGGGTGAGGGCTCTCTTCATCAAGTTCTATTTGTCCTCAAAAAAACCATTCCAGCAGACAATGAAGTAACACCATACATTGCACAGTTCTTGCAGAAAGGCTGGGAATTCTGCAGTTGGTGATAGTAGCAATGCCAGTTTGACTGGCATTTGGGTCTGAGACAGACACATGACTAGGGCTTTTAATGTAAGAGGCGAGTCTAGAGGAAAGAGCCCATGCCAGCTGCACTGAGCACAGCTGTTTGTTTTCCCTTCCTTTTTGCATTCTAACCTTCTCCCCTCTGTCCTCTTGCCAGTAGACACAGTGTGCAGTCTGTGATGACACCAATAGAACATAGACTGGCATTACAGGGCAGAGGCCATCTACAAAATCCAAACAGAAAGAATTGCTTGGATTTGCATAGGCTGGTGTGCGCCAACTTCGGATATGTTTTACAACTGACCTGCAAAGAATGTGTGTCATTGAGGAGGATATGCAGCCCTGGAGAGCATAAAACACAGCTGCATTGTTTAATAGTATCTTGTCCACCAGATCAGAATAACAGGCAGATGATCTAAGGGAGATAACTCTACCGAGTGTGTTAGCAGGAACAACTCTGCTACCTTCGCCAGTGGAAGATTCTTATAAATTCACTCTGCCTGCCATCATTTTGCAAAGGGTCAGGAGATGTCCTGACAATAGCAGTATGCAAATATTTCAGGACTTGGCCACACGCTAAGTAAACATTCTGGATAACTTCACAAGTAGATTAAAATGCCAGATCAGCCAGCCATGGTGCACTTTAAATATGCTCACTAATTTATTACGTTTATTCTTAGCAAGCTTGCAGACATCAGAAAGTTAAATTTCTTGGTGACAAATGGCTGTGGAGCGGGGCTGCAGGAGTGCAAGAGCTGCAATCAGATAGCTATGGAGAATGTAGCACAAAAGAACAAATACCAGAAATTTCAGAGCTCAGGAGTAAAGCCCCAGTTAAAGAATCTGTATAGGTGTATTACTGAGAACAAAAATGCAAGTGCATGCCACAAAGCCAGTGCCTTTGACACATCCTTCCCAGCCTTTTCCGAGGTGCTGATGCCTCTCATTTTTGTCTTAAACATCCTTTAGTCTGTTTCCAAGGTTCTTGTTTTACTCCATGGCTTGCATACTGTGACAACTGGTCCATAATATACATGTGGATATAATCCTTATACTGCAAGAGAGAATTTTTCAAAATGCATCTGTGTTGGGAAGGTTGGTGGGACCCACTTGAGCAGGGGCAGGCAATTATTTTGGGTGGAGGGCTGCTTACTGAGTTTTGGCAAATCATCAAGGGCTGCAAGGGTAGCCCCGCCCTTTGACAGGTGCCCTACTCCCTGGTCATCTTGGGACCAGAAGTCCCACCCCCTAACCCCTGACATTTGCCACCAGAAGACCCTCCCTTCACCTTCTGAAAGTACTCCTTTCAGCAAGGGGGTTTGTCATCTTGGAACCAGAAAAATACCAAATTATATTCTAAAAAGAAAACATCTACTACAACATTAATTTGATTTCAAAAAATATTTTTGTCCTGATTTACATGTGTTTGTGTAGTGTACATAAAGGTAATTGTATAATAGCTTAAAATGAAGTCTTAATCTTGTATATTGTGGGGGGATGGGAGGCATGGGTAGGTGGGTATAGGTTTGTGGGGGGTTGTGGGTGTGTGGGTATGTGGGAGGATGTGGGTGTGTGGAGGGGCTGTGGGGGTGATAGGTATGGAGGGTGTGGGGGGTTATGTGGGGTGGGGAAGCATGTGGGGGTCTGTGTGGATATGTGCGGTGTGGTTTGGTATGGGTTCCATGGGGGACTGTGAGTGTGTGGAGAGACAGAGGCTGGAGAGGGTTGTGGCATGTGTAGAGAGGGAGGGTTTGCCCACAGTCCCCATCACAACAGGCAGAGACCCTGTCAGTACTCCTCCAAGCCTGGTCTCTGCACTCCTGGCCCCAGGGCACCAGCGTGGGCCCCGTGCTCCTGCTCACCGCCACTTCCCCCGCCCTGCCACCACTGCTTTTTCATGCTACTCCTCCCCTATACCCCCAACTCATTGCTCCAGCACCATGTCCCAGCTGCATGGCCGAGACCACAGGATGCAGCAGGAGCTGGACTGGTCTGGTGGGCACTTCACAGAGCCAGCTGAGAATTGTGGGGGCCAGACCAGCTCCTGCTATGTCCTGTGGGCCAGCCCTGCAGCCAGAAACCATGTGATGCCAGAGGGGTGGGTGGGGGTGGGGGTGGAGGGGAGCAGTGAGCAGGTACACGGAGCTCAGCAACAGCTGGGTGGGAGTGCAGGGCCCATGACAGTACACCATGGCCAGAGCCAGAGGGGACCCAGGGCAGGGTGGCAGGAGGGCGGGACTGAGCCAGCAGGGCTCTAAGAAGCTGGGCCAGCTCCTATCTCTCCCTGTTGGCACAGCTTGGCCTGGCTCCATAGAGCCCTGCTGGCCTGTGCCCCATGCTCCTGCCATCCCACACTCCTGCTGCCCCACTTTGGGCCCCTGCTGACCCTGGCCCTGGGGCACTGGTACAGGCTCCGGATTCTGCCCAGCTGTTGCTGCACTCTGTGCACCTGCTTTCTGCCCCTTCCTTCACCTGCCTTCCTGCCACTGCCGTTCCCCCCCTCCCCCTGCCGTTGATCCCCCCCCCCCCCCTCCCCCCAACCACCCACTGCTGTGGCACCACATGGTTCCTGACTGCAGCATGGAGCCTGCAGGAGCCAGCCCAGCCCAGCTCTGAGGACTGGGGTGATCATCTGTGGCCCTCCCCTGCCTTCCCCCTGCATTCTTATCTAAGTTTCCCTCTCCAGCACAGGGAGGCAGGAACAGCCCCACTGTCCCATGCCAGAAGCCTTTACTGGGTAGAGGCTTCCAGCTGGGGAGGTGGGGGTGGCAGGCAGGCCTTGCTGCTGCAGCTGCTGGATCCTGTCACTGGCACCCCCTGGGTCCTAGTGTCCCTGGATCCTGTCATCTTTGACAGGCAGATGAGGGCAGATAAATATTAATTTTCTAAATTTTTTCGGGGCCCTGTGGGCCAGATAGAATGGCCTAGTGGGCTGGATCCAGCCTGTGGGCTGTATTTTGCCTGCCCCTGCTCTTGAGTATGCTCAGTAGGGTAATGGTGGTGGCTGGCTGCCACAGAATTTGAGGGGAGTAAAACACTATCCTAGCAATGAGGTTGGAGGTGCATGGCATTTAGAGCCCAGAGGGGAGTGCTCTGTGAAACTCTGTGAACAGGGACAGGGTCTGGTTGATGGAAGGGACTGTCATCTTGGAAACACTGACTGATGAGGGTTGGGTGAGCTTTAGCTCCTAATGGCAGAGGTCTGGCAAATCTGTCCAGTGTCCAAGGAATTGAACAATACTGAGGGAAATTTGGATGACTTTTGTCTCAGCCAGAGTAGTGTGCTCATGCTCTGAGCACCTACTTGGAAGAAGAAATTTACCAGTAGCACACTGGATTTGTCCAGGGGCTCCTGAGGAGATGGATTCAATCTCTACTGAGAGCAGCTCTCAGATATAATGTATATATATTGTGATTTTTAGTGTTTTCTTTGTAAGTGTTTTTGATTTATTGTTTGTTATCCATTTGTTACTATATTTGTTGTTTTTTTTTTAATTAAATACATTTGGACACTTTTTATTTATTATTATTCATTGAGACAGATTTAATGCCAAGTGAATCCAGAGAGGTTGTACCCTTAATATTGCATAATCCTTTCAAAAGCACTGCTGGTTTTCATATTAACCTCCTCTTTTCCAGAAGGAAAATGATACCCTCAGGTCATAGTAAGACTCACATGCAGTGGTGGGGGGCCCAGCTGTGTCTACCTCTCTACCTTCCCTTTATCCCAAAGTTTTGCTTCTGGAGCACTTCAGTGGAGACCCAAAGAACTTCTGGGTGTTTCCAGAGCAGCAGCATCTGCTGTTCACACTTTGCCCCTATACCTACCTTACAAACCAGGCTAAGGTACGAATGGTCATTAGCCTCTTTTTAGGGAGTGCTCTGACCTGGGTGTTCCCACTCCTAGAGGTCTTAGGCCCCTTCTGAAATACTTGGAAAGATTCTTGAAGGCTATGTTTTACATGTACAGGACCCTTTGCCATCCCAATCTACAGAAATAGCCCTCCTGACTCTGGCAAGGCAGCAGATTACATCACAACTGTGCCTAAGTGCCAAAAATGTCACTTACACAGCTGGAAAACTTCCATTTAAGTGCACAAAATGTGATAGAATTTGAGTCTTGGTTCAGGTTCTCCTTAAAGCCAGAGACTGGGCATGACTTGGATGAGACTCACTCTTTTGAAGAGTACAAAGTAGGGTAACATTAACTGTGCTGACCCCCTATCAAGGAACTCTGTTTTCCCCACCTTGCCCCATGTTCCAGCTGATGCAGGAGCCCCCAGTGTAATGAGGAGAGTTTCACGTAGAAATTAGACCTAAGACAGCTGCTAATGCTGGTGCACTTCTATAAACCACACCCAGGCTTGTTAGATGGGGATGGCCCAGAGTTTCATATGAAGACTGTGGCTTCATTTCAAAGAGAGGGAGCTTTCTGAGTCCAGGAACCTTCAACCTGGGGCACTAGTCCCACAGTGCTTGCATGTCACCTGTCTGGATGCCCAGGGAAGAATTTTAGCTTGTCACAGCTCTAGCTGGGGCATGAGCTGATATATTTGCTAATATTAATGGGAACCCTAGGCCCTTGCTGCTAACAACAGCGTCTAGTCAGAAGCTATATAGAGGGGCTCTTTCCTCTTGACTATTCAAGTGTAACAGTGCTCTCTGTAGAACAGGTCCTGTCCATTCTGGCATTTCCTTCCCCTGCCCTTGAAAAGATATAATTTTAGGATACACATTTTAAGAATGGGAGCTCCCGAGGGCTCCCAAGGGAGGTGGTACTCTCCCCTACCCTGGGGGTCTTCAAGAGGAGGTTGGATAGGCATCTAGCTGTGGTCATCTAAACCCAGCACTCTTCCCTGCCTATGCAGGGGGTCAGACTCGATGATCTATTGAGGTCCCTTCTGGCCCTAACATCTATGAATCTATGAATCTATGAATGATATGGAGAAGTTAAAGAGGGTCCTAGGATGGGGGAGAAATAGAATACAAATGATAAAGGTCTTGAAAAGTAAGTCATATGAGAAGAGGGTGAAAGAAATAGGTATGTTCAGATTGCAAAAAAGGTGCTTAAGAGGAGACATAAAATCAGTCTTCAAATATCTGAAGGGCTGCTATAAAGAAGAGGAAGGAATCTTCATCAATGGAGGCTTTCAAAAACCGGGTGGATAAGCATTGTTCAGAGATAATTTAGATCTAGCTTTGCCTTGAGTGTTTTGTAAAGAGAAATAGTTAGGTTGATATTGTAGGGGACCATGTTTAGCAGCCAGAGAATGAATTATAGCTTCACAACTGACCTGGTTATGAAAGAAGTCTAAAGAAGCTGAAATAAGTTTATGGAGGGGATACAGAAAGAGGAGTTCTGACTGTCCAGTAAGAGGGTGTGATGTGTGCAGTTATGCTTGCTGTCCTCATGTTCCAGAGCAAAATCATCCCTTGGTGGTGTTTGGCAGTTTCCATGTTTCTGGGCTTTGCTGGTTGCTCCATGGTGCCAGGAAGGATTCCCCCCCTCCCTTTTGCTACAGATGTAAGAGATAGTTTTCACATTCCTCAGAAGCACTGGGTGTTGGCTGCAGCCAAAGCTGGGGACTTTGACTGGTGTGCACTAATACTCCCACTGGAACTAAAACCTGGAGTTTCATGGCAAAAAGGTCTTGCCTCTCCACTTGGGGGTCAGACTGATCACCACATCTGGGATCAGGAAGGAATTTTACCCTGTGGTTAAATTGGTGTGAATTGTAAACTGCTTTCTCTCTAGCAGAGTCACAGCCTTCTCCTTTGGGTCTCTTGAATGCATTTTAACGATTGCAGTAGCAAAATACTAGCTGCTGCTGTCTCCCTGCTTTACCTGTGGCACTTAGAGTGCTATGCCTCATAGTTGTGCAATGAGGTTGACTGTGTAATTTAAGTAATAGGTTAGACAGTGATTTGTATGGGGTTGTTCAGACAGGGCTGATCCTGCTTCAAGCAGGGGGTTGGATTATATAACCTCCAGAGGTCCCTTCCAGTCCTATTTTTTTATGATTTAGTGATTTAGGAGATCAGCCCTGAGGCTGGCACACTATATCTCTGGGAAGGATCTAACAGCTGTAGAGAGAACAACCCTAGACTCTGGTCTTTCAGTAGAAGGATGCATCTGTTCCAGTGCGGTAGCAGTTTCCAGAAACATTATGCTGGAGGGAGGACCAGTTTCCTATTGGATCCACAGATGTATGTGACCCTAGATGCTCACTGACAGAGGGTGCAGCATACACTGGCTTTGTACGAGCTTGACCTAATTGACAGGTATGGAGGAGGGAGGGCAGGTGATGCCATTCCCACTCTGCTCCTTTGTGAGGGCTGATACAAGGTTTCACATGAGTATTCAGCACTCCTGGTACAACACCAAGGTTAAGAATATGACTAGCTCTTGGAAGAGACTTCCTGCTCTTCCTTACTTCTGAATACAGGCAGCCTGGCATGTTTGCAAGTTGTTCGGATCCATGGATGATAAATTCTGCCCATTATCTGTTAAATACTGTTCCTGACCAGCTCAAAGCCTGTCAATGACTAAAGCTATGAAAACTAGCACTCATGCATTGGTGGTAAACCAGATTGGCCTTGCTTTGAGAGGCCTGCTATCAGATAGACATTTTCCAAACAGGAATCAATTGCTTTTGAGAACCTTGAGTCCCTGCAGTCCCTTGAGTCCCTGCAGTCCCTATGGGGCCCTTCTGTAAGAGTCACATGAAACACTGACACCGTGCCATGTGGAGCAAAAAATCAGTTCTATTACTGAGCTCCATTATTTTCCAGTTCTCTGACACGTTATCACATTCTCAGGACAAGTCTAATCCCTGACCAGAAGCAGGAAGCTGTTTGCTGACAGTAGATAAGCCATGTTTGTCTGCATTTCAATAACACCCAAACAAGCAGAATGTATTTTTGGCCTAGTTTGTAACATAAATTAACAAGAGACAGAAAATGCAGTTGGGATAGCACAACTGCCAACACCCCAAAACCCAGAAGCCCTGAACCTATCTTCTTGACAGCTGGCAGGCTTCATGACCGCAGCAGGGGCCACTATCCCTGCAGCTTTCACCCTGCTGTACCTTAACACACAGTGTCACCCATGGCATGAGTTTTGCTTGTCTGCAGCTTGAGGTGCAGTTTCCCCCAAACCCCTGCACCTATCTCCTTGAAACTTGGCAGGCTTTGTGGCCTGAGCAGGGGCCACCACCCCTGCAGTTGTCAGCCCACTGTGCCTTAACACACACAGGGTCATCTATGTCATGGGTTTTGCCTGTCAGCGGCTTGAGGTGCAGTTCCCTGCAAACCTCTGCACTGTTCTTCTTGAAACTTGGCAGACTTTGTGGCCTGAGTAGGGGCCACTTCTTCTGCAAGTTTCATCAAAATAAGACAAAAAACAACAAAGTTATTGATATTTCATTGATTCCCCATTATACCCTATGGACAGATCTCCAAGGCGTCTCCAAAGCTTCAGAGCTGCTTCGGCCGGATTGAAGTGGAAACCTGGTCTGGAGCTCCAGATCAGATCACTGGCATCTGAAGCGGCTCGATCTGAAGCCAGATCAAATAGCTGCCTTCTCACACATGCCTAGTGGTTTTGCTTTCTCTGCATTGGGAACATGGTCCCCTTCCTTGGATCTGTTAACAAAATACTTTCTGTCCATGCTATGGCAGAACATTAATAGTGTGTAGCAGGCTGCCTGGCAAAGGCTTGCAGCAGACTGCATATTCCATACTCCAGACTGGAGGAGTATGCAGACTTGCAGGGACTACAGCTAGCCACAGGCAATCAAACCTAATTACAGGTCCACTCAGAGGACTCGGCCAGCTGAAGTAGATAATTGGCTGTCCACAGAAAGTTAAAGGATCTTAGGGTGGGCAGCTAGAAGAGAGACAGGGAGGAAGAGGAAAAGGAAAAGGAAAGTCATAGAATCATAGAAAGTTAGGGTTGGCAGGGACCTCAGGAGGTCATCTAGTCCAACCCCCTGCTCAAAGCAGGACCAGCCCCAATTGGATCATTCCAGCCAAAGCTTTGTCTAACCAGGTTTTCAAAATCCCCAAAGATGGATTCCACCTCTCTGGATAACCTATTCCAGTGTTTTACTACCCTCCCAGTGAGGTACTTCTTCCTAATATCTAACCTAAATTCCCTTGCTGCAATTTGATATGGTTGCTCTTTGTTCTGTTATCTGCCACCACTAAGAACAGACTAGCTCCAGCCCCTTTCGAACCCTGATTCAGGTAGTTGAAGACTGCTACTAAGTCTCCTCTCAGTCTCCTCTTCTGTAGATTAAATAAACTCAGTTCCCCCAGTCTTCCTCATAAGCCATGTTCCCCACCCCCCTCACCATTTTTGTTGCCCTCCGATGGACTCTCTCCAATTTATCCACATTCTTTTTGTAGTGGGGCCCCCAAAAATGAACACAGTACTCCAGATGTGGCCTCATCAGTGCTGAGTAGAGCAGAATAATCACTTCCCTTGTCCTACTGGAAACACACTTTCCAGTGCAGCCCAGTATGTCATTACCCTTCTTGGTAACTAGGGCACACTGCTGACTCATATTAAGCTTATTGTCCATTGTAACCCCCAGGTCCTTTTCTACAGAGCTGCTGCCCAGCCAGCTACCAGCCTGTACTGGTGCATGGGATTGCTTCTTCATAAGTGCAGGACTTTACACTTGTCCTTGTTGAACCTCATGAGATTCCTTTTGGTCCAATCCTCCAATTTGTCTAGGTCACTCTGAATCTTAGCACCCCCCCCCCCCCAGCATATCTACTACTCCCCTCAACTTGGTGTCATCTGCAAACGTGATGAGGGCACACTCTATGCTCACTTTTAAGTCATTGATGAAGACATTGAACAAAACCAGCCCCTGTATGGACTATCTTAAGTTTGTGTTATTGAGTTCTGAGTTACATTGGTGGCATTTTCCGAGAGACCAGTGGGCCCAGAAATAAGGACTGCATCTTGTTTAAAGACTGTTTAGGCTAAGCAATAACCCCAAAACCATTACAGTGCCTTTGTTTCCCTGCTTTACCTGTGGGAGGCTAGGGTGTTTTGGAGCAATATGCCTGGTGCTGTGTTAGAGGGCTGTTTGTGTATGTTTAAGAATAAGTTAAACAAACATTTGAGTGGGGTGATTTAGATAAGGATGATCTTGCCTTGAGCAGGGGGCTGAACTAAATCTCCTGAGATCCTTTCCAGCCCTACTTTTATATGACTAAGTATGCTCAGTATGGCTGTTTCTGGTCAGATGAAAGGCTAGGTATGTCACAAAATTGTAGCCAGGCAAAAACCCATGACTAACAGGTGTTAAAGCACCAGAGAGAGTGGAAGGCCCTCCCATGTTTTAGCCTAATAGTTAGGGCATTCATCCATAAAAGAGAAGACTCAGGTTTTAACCCTTATCACCCACCTGGGTCTGCTGCAGGAGGGGAAAAAGGGAGAGGATGTTGAATCTGTATCTTTTTCTTCTTACCAAAGGTCTATAATCACTAGGGCTGGGTGAAATTTCACTGGCTGTTTTGTTTTGACACTGTTTCAACTCATTTTGAGCTCAAAACAGCAAAATTGTAATGAAACAGAGGGCTTTGAAACAGCCTTGAAATGAAATGAGGGTAGTCGAAACATTTCAAAAGTTTTGACATGTCTCGAGTTTCAAAGCTCAAGCTGGGCTTGCCTGCAGGGAAACAGAAATTAAGGAGAGGGAGGGGGAAAAGCGGGGGAGGGTTGCTCTCAGATTGACTCTGTAGCTGGCCAGTGACTGTGATCCTTCCTGGAGGTCCCTTGCAATCCCAGTGCTCTGGGAGAGGGATGGAAAAACAGCATAAAAGGCAGTATTGTTTGAACTGGCCTGCTTTCTGCTTTGGAGTCTGACAGTTACTGAGCTATCTTCCAGCAGTTCAGGAGCATTAGACAATGAAGGGTACTACTAGCATTGATTTGAATGATTTCCTACTTGCTAGCCTAGCCTAGCAAGAGGGATTCCAGGATATCTTTTTCTGTCTTCTAGATGCTTTTATTTTATTATTATATTCATTGATTTATTCTTTTCAATTTTATAATTATATTGGATATTACAGTATAGAATTTAATTTATATAGGAAGAGAGATACATTTCTATTTTATTTCTATACATTTATACCTTGTGGCATAGACTACATACCTTACAGAATTTATATAGGAACGTGGATACATTTATACCTTGCGGCATACACTACACACCTTACAGAATTTATATAGGAATGCAGATACATTAATATATTTGTATAAAAGCAAGACACTATGAAACACACCATGAAGCATGGTGGAAAAGCAGTTGGGAAGCCTCCAGGGAGGGGCGGAAGAGGAGGTACAGGGAGAGGTGAAGTCCCCCCACCCACACGCACACAAACTGAGATGCAGCCTCTTTCCTACAACTAGGAGAGATGAGGCTTCCACAAGCAGCAAGGAGAAGGGAGCAATGTCAGTGTCACTCCTTGTTTCTAAGACTGCATCCCCTCCAAGAACACCAGACATAACCCCCCCACCCCCGCACCGCCATGGCAACAAGCAGCCACATGAGCATCAGCATGACAGTCTCCTCCACCCCCATTTCATTTTCCATGATGAGCCTTCCAGTGCTAGAGGAAGAGCTGGAGTTGGATCTGTATCTGAGTGCCCTAGCAAGGGAAATTATGGGGAAGGAGGACCAAGTTCTTCCTCAAGGCCACTGAGACCCTCAGCGCTGGTGATGCCCTCCTTAGCCAGGTGATACCCATAGTGAGGGAACTTCAGAGCCAAATGGAGAGATTCCAGGGGATCAATGTTCCTGGCTAGGGTGAGCTGTTGTCACCAGATGTCCAAGAACTGGTGAGGCAGCTAATGGAGGGCATCAGGAAATGGCTTGATACCTCGCGGTCTAGTATGGTCCACGTGCTGGCCGCCATGTGTGACCTGAGGGTGAAGGGCAGTGTATGCAGCAGCCAAAGCCTGAATCAGTGGATGCAGGTGCTGGTGAAGAGAGCCAGGGAGGCAGAAGGGCGGAGGTGTGGGGATGTGGAAGAGGGGTATCCGCTGTCCCATGCTAGCAAGCCATTCACCAGCTAGTCTCCTCCTCTACCACAGTAGCTGCCAATGTGGGCCAAGGGCATGATTTCCATGAGGGGATCCAGAGGCACCAGACCCCACCATCAGGCAGGTAACACTCAGGCCTTGGTGGCTGCCTATCTTGCCGAGGACGTGGAGCCACTGCTGTGTGACCCCTTGGTGTACTGGGCAAGCCACAGCCAGATGCGGCTGGATCTGGCCACAGTTGTCCACGAACACCTGTCTTGTCCACTGACCAGTGTTCCAAGTGAGAGGGTGTTCAGCATTGCTGTGGATGTAGTGACACTCCACTGCACCTCCTTGGATCCTACGTTGGTGGAGCAGCTGGTGATCCTTAAGGTGAACCTCCCACTGTGGGGTTCCCCAAGCTCCAGGTGCGGACAGAATGAATGCCACCCTCCTCACTCCATCTGCACCTATTTCCTTTTTTCATTTTTTAAAAGCCATTTAATGCCCCACTCAGAGCTGGAGGAGGCGCACACGCCATCCAGCAGGAGAAGAACATGTCCCTGCTGACCTTCCGTGCCAGGATGAACTTGAAAGAATGGGCTGGGGCTATGGGGAAGGAGGAGACTGCAGGTCCTGGGCATGACCACTAAGATTGCCAGGGTCATGGCAGGGTCAGGGAGGCCTGGTGGGACCACTGGTGGTGCAGCAGCCCCAGGAAATGCCAGCCCTGAAGATCTTCCTGGTAAAAGGTGGGTAGGAGATGCCATAACCTCTAGCTACCACTTGGATGCACAAAGTCCTGGCTGGAGAAAGTCCAGACCTGTCATGTCTTTGACAGGCCTGAGGCTTGCTGGTTGCAGTGGAGTTGTGAGGCTCCAGGTGAGCTCAACTTAGCTGCCTGGGATGCCAGCTTTTGTGTTGAAAAACCCTTTGTCAGGCTGAGGAAGCACCTGCAGTTGGTGTGTGTGTGTGCTGTGCCTGGATGAAAGGAATAGTAAAGAAGCCAGAGGCTGGGATGCAATGCAGGCAAGAAAACCAGTCAGTTAAAATGGAAATGGAGATGTCAGGGGGTGAGGAACAGACTGGGGTGGGGGGCAGTGGGGATGTAGCAGTGCAGGTAAAAGTGGAGAGGTACCTGGGGAGTTGGATGTCCGGCAGGTTGTAATGTCAGAATTCCAATGTCTGTGTTGAGTCCATGAGTTTCTGTACCTAGGAGGCTGATGAAGTGAAGTTCATAAGTGGTTTGTAAATTATTCTCTCTCAGGATCAGGCCTGATAGACTGGAGGCAGAGTGGATTTTGGTGAGGAATGTGCCCCCACAGGTAGTTGGGTATTCTTGTCTTTGATAGATTCTGGCGTGCAGTTTGTGGGGGTACTGGAGATTGTGGGCAGGTTTTGTGGTTTGAGCTGTAGGAAGTTGGCTTCTGGTGATGAGGTTATGTTAGCAAGGTTCAGTGTTCATTTGAATTTACAAACCCCTTTTCAGAGCCGGGCTTATGAACTTCACTTCATCAGCCTCCTAGGTACAGAAACTCATGGACTCAATATAGGTACTGGATGTATGACACACTACAACCTGCCAGACATCTGACTGCCCAGGTACCTCTGCAATTTTACTTGCAGTACTACATCCCCCTTCTCCCCACCCCCACCCTGTCCCTCACCCCCTGATGCCTCTATTTCCATTTTCACTGACTGGCTTTCTTGCCTGCACTGCATGCCAGCTTCTGGCTTCTTTATTATTCCTTCCATCCAGGAACAGCACACCTGCACACCAAATGCAGGTGCTTCCCCAGCCTGACAAAGGGGTTTTCAACCCAAAAGCTTGCTAAGATATATTTCTGTAACTAACTATTCAGTTGGTCAGATAAAACATATCAGATTAGATTGACCCAAAGGAAAGGACCTTGTCTGCCAGTGCCATGTCCTTAAACCAACACCCCTAACACCTGACCAGAAGGACGTAGGGCCCTGAGCACATCTAAGCCCCAGGGCTGGGGCTGGCAGGGAGAGTTCTCTGGCAGCTGCTGGAGAAGACGCTCCTGCAGGAAAGGAAAGAAAGGCTCTAGTTTGTGACAGTTTGGCTGCATGAGATACTGCTGGTGCTACCGTGCTTCTTGCTAAGTTATTACCTGTTGTCATCTAAAGTGGTGGGCTGGGCTAAGACGGTAGAGGAGGAGAAGACCTTATTGGGGCACACTACCATATCATGTAGAGGCCCCAGCACAAGTGAGGGTGTGTCTTAACACACACACACACACACACACACGCGCACACACACACACACACACACTGTCACACAGTGAGGGCACACCTTAACACTCATGTCATGAGTTTTGCTTGTCAGCACCCTGAGGTGCAGTTTCCCAGAACCCCCTGAACCTATCTCTTTGAAAGCTGTCAGTCTCCATGGCCTCAGCAGGGCCTAACATGCCTGCAGTTTTCACCCCACTATGCCTTAACACACACAAGTGACACAAGTTTTGCTTTCAAGAATTTGAGGTTCAGTTTCCCAGAAACCGCTGCACTTACCTCCTTGAAGCTTGGCAGCATTCATGGCCTTAGCATAGGCTACCATTTCTGCAAGTTTAACTTGAATCATGCAAGAAATGACAAAGTAATAGGCAGTTTTATGCTTCCCAATTATAGCCTATGGCCGAAATGTCGAAACAGCATGGTTTTGAAATGAAACAAAACTCAAAATGAAACATTGTCCCATAAAAACATCAAAACAGAAGTCAAAACAGAACTGTGCTGTTTCGCACAGCCCTAATAATCACCATGCTAGCAGCCTGCTTTCATCAAGAGCGCTGTTCATCCCTCATCCTGAAACTGGCCCCCTGGGTAGAAAAGAGAAGAAGATATATGGGGCTAGGAGATGACAGCAAGCCAAAACGTATGTCTCTGTGTGGGATTGACACTGCCCTGAATGAGGAGGAGCCCTGGGTGCAAGCCTAGGCATTTGATTCAAATGATGAGGAAACTTTCCCACTACTTTCTAACAATGAATATTAGATGCAAGGTGTAAGGTCAGATTCAGGAAGAGAGTTAGACTATTGGGCTAAAATATGATAGGGACCTTCTCCTCCTCCCTTTTGTTTCCAGCAGGTATGTGTGCATGGTGATTCTATTTTGCCCTAAAGCAAAACAAACATCCAGGCTGCATATAATTCCCCAAATTTGTAGTTGTACCACTACATACATGTCTCTTAGGCATGTACAGTGAATACTGTATTTACCCAAATACAAGATGACCCTGAATTTAAGATGACTCCCTCTTCCTCTTCCCCCTCCCAACAGTTAGATTCTATACATGGAAAACTTATTTTGGAGAATCATCTTAAATTTGTCCCTCTGCTACTGTAGGTGCTGGGAGGAGAGATGATGAAGTGAGAATTAATGAGGCAGATGGTGGAGAGACAGACAGTGAAGCAGGTGGTAGTGGTGCACATGGTAGAGCAGGTGGTGGGGGTAGGCAGCGTGGAAGTAGGGGAACAGGCAGTGAGAGATGCAGGCTGCTTGACTCCTGCTGCCTTCCCACCCCTCCCCCCCAACCTCTGCACCCACAGGCTGCCCTGACTCTCCTACCCCTGTCTCCCCTACCTGCACACTGCTTCTTCCCCCCGCAAGGTCAGATCCTCATCCCTACTTCCTCCTGTCTCCTCTCCGCCTCCCAAAATCTCTTCCTGCTCTCTTCCCCTCCACCCCCTTTTTTACCTTTGCTCTGTGCATACAGGCTCTGTCCCTGCTGCAGCCTGGGGCATGGAACATGGCTCCAGACTAGCCCTGTAGTAATGACATGGAGTTGGCACTGCTTCTACAGGGCCACACTAGAACCCATGCTACATACTCCAGGCTGCAGCAAGGACAGAGCCTGCAATACAGAGCAAAGGTAAGGAGGAATGCAACAGAGGGGGAGGTAGGGGGAGAAGAGGCATGGGGTAGGGAAGACTGGGAGCTTCAGGGGAGGAGTAACTGGGCATGCAGAGGCAGTCCTCATGAAGAGGCAGCTACAGCCCTAACCATTGTCTTATATTGCCTTGTGCCTTATTGTAAGACAAGGGACATTATCCCCATGTTAAGTGGGGGGGAGGGGGAGACCACATCTAACCAAGTAAATATAGTAGAATTATAGGAAAATAGGACTGAAAAGAATCTTATGAAGTCATTTCATCCAGTCCCCTGGATTTCTTAGAGTATGCTCCATAGAATCATAGAAAATTAGGTTGGAAGGGACCTCAGGAGGTCATCTAATGCAACCCCCTGCTCAGAGCAAGACCATACCCAACTAGATCATCCCATCCAAGGCTTTGTCAACCAGGGTTTTAAAAACCTCCAAGAATGGAGATTCCATAACCTCTCTGGGTAACCTGTTCCAGTGCTTTCCTACCTTCCTAGTGAGAGAGTTTCATTTATTATCTAACCTAAACTTCCCTTGCTTTAACTTCAGACCATTGCTGCTTGCTCTGTTATCTGCCACCACTGAGAACAGTCTAGTTCCATCATCTTTGGAACTCCCCTTCAGGTAGTTGAAGTCTTCTCTTCTCCAGACAAAATAAGCCCACTTCCTGCTTCTCCTCAGAAGACATGTGCCCCAGCCTCCAAATCAGTTTCACTGCCCTCTACAGGACTCTCTCCAATTTGTCTACCTCCTTTCTGTATTGGGGGGCCCAGAACTGGACACACTACTCCAGATGCAGCCTCACCAGTGCCAAATAGAGGGGAAGAATTACTTCTAGCAATCTTCTGGAATGCTTCTACCAATGCAGCCCAATATGCTGTTAGCCTTCTTCATAGCAAGGGCACACTCTTGGCTCCTATTCAGCCACTTATGCAGCCACTTATTCAGCCACTTATTGTCCACTGTGACCCCCAGGTCCTTTTCTGCAGCTGCTGCTTAGCCAGTTGGCCCCCAGCCTCTATTGGTGCATGGGGTTGTTCCATTCTAAGTGCAGGACTTTGCACTTGTCCTTGTTGAACTTCATGAGATTCCTTTTGGTCCATTCCTTCAATTTGTCAAGGTCTCTCTAAATCCTAGTCCTACCCTCCAGCATATCCACTACTCCCTCTGCCCCCCACCCACCCCAGCTTTCTGTCATTCTTAAACTTGCTGAGGATGCACTCCAGCCCATCTTCCAGGTCATTGATGATGCTGTTGAACAAAACTGGCCCCAGGACTGACCTAAATCTGGCCTACAAGGAGCCCTGCAGTCCAGATCTGGCCCAGGGGCCCACATGATTTTGATATCCCTAAACTATAGACAATTTGCATGATCAGTTACATGCTAGGAGCACACAGTTGTCATACTGTGGCACTTGGATGCCCTGGGGATGACTGCTGTAGCATGGTTTATATATAGATACTGTGCCAGTTCAAG
Source organism: Alligator sinensis (assembly GCF_000455745.1). Lineage (NCBI taxonomy): Eukaryota > Metazoa > Chordata > Crocodylia > Alligatoridae > Alligator > Alligator sinensis. The sequence goes on from NW_005842016.1 coordinate 784,415, forward strand.
CCAAACCTGGGTTGATGGTTTCATAGATTTCATAGATTTCATAGGCATTAGGTCTGGTAGTGACCTTGGAAGATCATCAAGTCATGCCCCCTGCCACAGGGGCAGCAAGTCAGATAGGGTTAAAGGATCCCAGCAAGATAAGCATCCAAATGTTTCTTGAAGGGGTCCAGAGTAGGTGCCTGCACCACTTCTGGAGGGAGTCTATTCCAGGTCTTGGGGGCTCGGACAGTAAAGAATCTGTATTTCCTTATGTCCAGCCTAAAACGGTCATGGAGGAGATTATGACTGTTGGTCCTTGTTATCCCTTGGGGCGCTCTGGTGAACAGAGGTTCAACCAGATCCTGATGCACACCCCTTACGTACCTATAGGCAGCCACCAGGTCACCCCTGAGCCTGCCCTTTTTAAAGGTTGCAGAGTCCCATGGCTCTCAGCCTCTCATCATAAGGTCTATTCTCTTGCCCTCTGATCATGCACGTGGCTCTCCTCTAGACTCTCTCAAGCTTCTTGGCATCCTCCTTGAATAGTGGAGCCTGGAATTGGATGCAGTACTCCAGCTGTGGCCTCACCAAGGCCGAGTACAGCAAGAGGATGACATCCTGGCATTTACTGGAGAAGCATCTATGGATGCAAGCCAGAGTTTTATTTGCTTTACCAGCTGCGACATCACATTGGTGGCTCATGTTTATCTTGTAGTCAATCATGACCCCCAAGTCTCTTTCAGCCGTAGTGATAGCGAGCGTAGCACTGCTGAAACTATAAGCATGCTTTGGGGGGTTTTCTCCCTGAGGTGAAGTATTTTGCATTTTCGGTATTGAATGTCATCAGGTTTATATCTGCCCACTTACTAAGCTTATCCAAGTCAGTCTGGATCACTAGCCTATCCTCAGGTGTGGACACTATGCCCCAAAGTTTAGTGTCATCCACAAACTTGGCCAGTGCCAATGTTACCCTTGCTTTTTTTCTGACTCCCTACATATCTGAAAAAGGACTTTTTATTATCCTTGATATGTGAAGCCAGATGGAGTTCAGTTGCAGCCTTGGCTTTCCTGGTCCACTCTCTGCAAGCAGAGACCAGTGCTAAGTACTCCTCTTTGCTGGTTATTCCAGCGTTCCATCCTTTATAAGTCTCTCTTTTTAGGCATAGGAGGTCCTCAAGTTCCCTGCTGAGCCTTGCTGAGCCCTTTTGCTACCCTTCCTCTGAGATGGGATGGACAACCCTTGTGCTGTCAGCATTGCTCCCTTGAGGAGCAACCATTCCTCTTGGACTCCTCTTCCTGTTGAGTCATGGTCCCTTAGGGCTGAGAAGAGCCTCCTCCCCAGTGGAGTGAGGTGGAAGGCGTCTCTTCTCAGCAGCTCACTGCCTCTCTCACCAAAGAGTGGACTGTGATCATGGAAGGCAAAGCCTTCACAATGACACCAGTGCTTTAGACTCTGGTTGACTACCTTGATTCTCCTTTCCCTCCTCAGCCCATAGCCCAAAACCAGGAGGATCATGGAAAACACCACCTGTGCCTCTAACCCCTTAAGCCCCGCTCCTAAAGCCCTGTAGCACCTCATGACCCAGCTGGGATTGCTCTGAGTTGTGTCATTTGTGCCCATGTGGATAAGGAGCATAGGGTAGTGGTCAGTGGGCTGGATGAGTTTTGGGATCCTCTTGCCCATATCCCGGATATGGGCTCCTGGGAAGCAGCAGACCTCCTGGGCTAAGGGGTTGGGGTGGCAGATTGCACCCTCAGTCCCCCTTAGGAGGGAGTCTCTCATGACGACCACTCTACAAGTGGCCCTAGGGAGAGCAGGGATGGTAGCTGAGGATGAGCCTGCGTTACCTGTAGGAGCTTGCATCTCCCACAGGCTTGACTGGGGCTGCAAGAGGTTCATACCTGTTGCAAAGCTCCAGAGGGCCTTGGTGCAGCAGGCCTTGGGGCCTCTGTCCACCTTGGTCCAACCCCCTGGCTGGACAGTATGGGAGATCCCCGAGTCCTCCCTTGTCCTGGAAGGTGACCTTGGTCTACCCTCTGCCTCCAGGGGGTGAAGGACTCACCCTCCTGCACAAACTCCCACGCTCAGTTCACATGCCGGGCCCAGAAGCGTGCCTGTTTGCGTGTCCTGTTCACAAGGTTTTGGTCACGTGGCTCCTTGGGGAGCTGGAACAAGTAGGAGCCAAGCAGGGCAAGACCCTCCTCAGCTCCTCTCAGCTGCCTCCCCACAGCTGAACTAAGGTAGTCCCCTCCCACCATGGGCCCTGCTTACCTCCAGCAGTGCTGGGGGTTGGCAAGGGTGCTTTGTGGCTGCTGGGGGGCTTTGGGGTGCAGAGGCGCGATGGGCTTGCACCCATGCGTCTCATGCCTCTCCCTGGGCCCAACTGGTGCTACTAAGATATTAGTGGTAACTAACTGCTTGGTGAATTTGAACTAACTGTTCAAATTTGCTGATGACACCAAGATGTGGGGGGATGTGGGCACAATAGAAGGGAGCAACAGGCTACAGTCGGACCTTGACAGGTTACAAGGATGGGCGGAGGAGAACAGGATGGGGTTCAACACAGACAAGTGCAAGGTGATGCACCTGCGGAGGAACAACCGGCACCATACCTACAGACTGGGGAAGTCCCCTGTTTTCAGCACGGAGGTGGAAAAGGATCTTGGAGTCATTATTGACTCCAAGATGAACATGGCTCGGCAGTGTGGGGAGGCGGCTAGGAAGGCCAACTGTACCTTGTCGTGCATCCACAGATGCATTTCAAGCAGGACCAAGGAGGTGATCCTCCCCCTCTATGCGGCACTGGTCAGGCCGCAGCTGGAGTACTGCGTCCAGTTCTGGGAGCCGCACTTTAAGAGGGATGTGGACAGCATCGAGAGGGTCCAGGGGAGGGCCACTCGCATGATCAAGGGACAGCAGGGCAGGTCCTATGAGGAAAGGTTATGGGACCTGAACCTGTTCAGCCTCCAGAAGAGAAGGCTGAGGGGGGATCTTGTGGCCTGCTATAAACTAGTCAGGGGGGATCAACAGGCACTGGGGGAGTCCCTGTTCCCCCGAGCACCGCCAGGAGTGACCAGGAATAACTGTCACAAGTTGGCGGAGGGAAGGTTTAAGTTGGACATCAGGAGGCGCTACTTCACGGTCAGGGCGGCTAGGGTCTGGAACCAGCTTCCAAGTGAGGTGGTGCAGGCCCCCACCCTGGGGGTTTTTAAGAGGAGTTTAGATGACCATCTTGCTGGGGTCGTTTGACCCCAGTACTCTTTCCTGCCATGGCAGGGGGTCGGACTAGATGATCTGCCTAGGTCCCTTCCAACCCTAGAAACTATGAAACTATGAGTCTTATAATAGAAATTAATGGTCTCAAGCTCATTTCTTTATTCCACATATATATTGCAGTAGGACCAAGAAGCCAACCAGGTTGGGGTCCTACTGTGCAAGGCCCTGTACAAACATATAGAAAGTAACAGTTCCCACTTGAAAAAATTTCAATCTAAAACACAAGGAGTAAAAGACCAGTCAAGGTGGAAGTGGTTGGGTAACCACTGTTCAAGGATATTTTCAATATAGCTGGTATCTGACCCCAGCTACTTACTACCTAATTGCAGAGCGGTGCTTTCTATGATTCTATGATTTGGACCCACACCCACCTGCCACTGCAGGTGGGAATTCAGTGTCAATAACCTGAAGGGATTAAAACACTGCTTAAATGCATCCCTAAATGGGACTCCATATCCCAGAATTCAGAAGCGGGCCCTGCTTGCCTCACCCCTGAATTCCCAGACCCTTTAGGAGCCCCAGTGGTCAGATGGCACAGATCTGCAGGTCATATCCAGCCCATAGACTTTATGTTTAATACCCCTGGCTTCAGGTGAGTGAGCAGAAGAAAAAAAATACTTTGTCCATTCAAACATGTAGTATACATGGTAAAATGGCCTATACCATGCTCTGATGCTATCAGATAGCCATGTGCTGGAACAATGCTTTTGTGCAACAGACAGCAAGACCCCAGTGACAGAACAGTATTTTTTTTTTTTTACTCATGACATGATTTATGAAATGTTGTTGGCAAAAATGTGAATTTCTTTGGCTGCCTTTTGAATGAATCCAGCAAAAATATAACATTAGTATCTCCCTTTGAGAAAACTCTATTGAGTAGAACAAAGTCAGATATTTTTAGCTACCCATTGTTAGATGAAGAACAAAGCCATAACTAAGATATTTTGTCTGTTACATTTAAATATGAACATCAGACAAATCCAAGGACAGTAATACATGGCAATTCATTAACATCAACAATTGATGGGTATCTATGCTGACTGCATTTACACCACATAATAGACACAGCAATCTTCCTATCTGCATGAACCCCCATCATCTTTAACACATGGGAAAAGGCAGCAGCAAATACAATGATATGTTGCTACTGGGTACCAGACATTTATGCTACTTCTCAGACTGTCACACAAATAGGCAACTTCCATAGTCTAGAAGAAATGTTACTTTCCTGCAAGGTTTTTTTTCCAGCTTCATTAACAGACTGTGGGGAAAGCCAAACAGAGACCACGTAGGCTTCAGGAGAAAGACTTGCCTCTTGCCTTAATAGTGTATCAATGTTCTTAAAAAATTTCAGAAAATCAGAGGGACAGTCACTGCTAAAGGTAGGCTTCGACTGCATGGGAATATCCTGAATTTGGTCACAGAACCAATGAAAATGAAAGCAGATCAACAAATTGTTGCACCAACAATCCATTCTCAGATCTATCCAACAGTTTTTTGGTGCACAAGTTAACAGTTTCCAAATATAACTGTTTAGCTGCTACTAAGGTGGGGCTTTAAAAAATATTAACCCTCTACCACCACCACCAGTCTTAAATGTCTGATTCTGTATTTGGATGGGTACATTCTCTGTATGTTTTACTTCTGAACAAATGAGATCAATAGTTTATGTCATGGAGCCTTTTGCAACACATTTATTTAAAAGAAAAGAAACAAAGTGGCTCATAAATGCCATGGATTTCTGCGTGTTAGCATTGCTGGGAGCTTTTCCTAAACAGTTTTAGTAAGATGCATTTCTGAGTCATGGAGCTTCTTAATTAAGTGACTGGGAGTTCTGTGTAACTGGAGGAATGATCTTCCAGAATTTAACAGACATGACACGATACTGCTGCCAAGGCAGGAATAAGAAGAACAAAAGGTGGTCCCAAGCCCCTTTCAGTCTTCATTTTACATAGACCAATCTTATGGGAGGGATATTTTATGAACAGCCTGCAATGTGGAGGGGTGGGTGGATTAAATTAACTTTCTGGGAAGCTTTTAAACATCTATAACAAACCAGAAGTCTGGCCTCCTGAAAGTCCCTGCATACATTTTCACTCATTTCATTCCTTTCAAACCAGGAACTGAATCCCTTCAGTGTTTCTCTAAATATAACACTTCAAAGGCCAAAGAGGTATGCCTGAGACCCTTAATTGAAACTTTGCAAAATGCACTGTTTAGTCAATTTCAAGCTACAACCATCCATACACACACTCCATGTATGGAGGTACTTAAATCAAGATTCATCAGATGTCCTGGCCAGTACAGTCAGATCTGAGATAACCAAATCGTGAGTAGCAGGTAAAAATCATGGCTGGCTGGTTGGTTGTCTGTCTGTCTACTGTATTTCTCTTGAACTAGTAACCATAATATTTAGGCTCTTTGTGTATATATAACTGCATGCATGTGACAAAGCAGCTAGAAGTACACAAAGACAATTAAGTATGAAATGTAAATTACCTGAAGACTTTTCAGCCGAGCTAGTTTCCTGAGTGAGATGATGGATTTGTGACTCCTTGCTTTCTCCAGTTATGGCTGGTTTTATCAAGGAGCAGTGAATGTGGGGTTTTTTTTTAACTTGAAGCACAGTAAGAACTAGTTTAAAATAGAATGAAAGGAGCTGGTGTGCATAGAATTAGACACACTTAAAAAAACCAACCCATTAACTTCTTGCTGCCCACAACATAGGCAAGAGCATGCCAAAGGCCCACCAGGCACAGGTCCTTGGCTGTAGCAGGTAATGGAAGTTGGGTTGGCTGAGTGGCTTTTACCTTGATGAACTACGTCACAAGGTGAGTGTGAGGAAAGCATCCTGACTTGCTAGAAGAACAGAAGATTCTGTGTGTTACATACAATACAGACACACATACACATGGATGTCAGCCTCCAGCTCATGATTCCCCCCTCTCCAGGCAGTTCAACAGAATGGAATCAGTTCCTGGGCATGAAAGGCTCCTACCACGCAGCATGTGTGAACACAGGCACACTACAGTAACATTCCAGCTGTACAGCCCCAGATCTTCTGTCCCTCCAAGAGTTAAGGAAAAGGAGGAGCCTCCTCTCCGACAGCTCGGATAACAGCAGTGGCTGCAGTATTCCCTTCAGCTGTACATGAGGCCCCTCTGGAGTAGGCTCCCTGTCCCATGTTAAGAAGCCATTTTCTTTACGTGCTTTATGATGTTACTAATTATTGGTGAAATTTCAAGTTGGTCTCTCTGAACAGTTCCAGAAATCACTGTCTCACCCTTTTCCTCATGTTCTTTCCTAAATAATTCTCCATTTGCACTCAAGTCTTGTAAGCAAGGTGCTCTGGAGCTGCACTGACAGTCTTACAGGCAATCCTCTAATCCACATCTGCTAGCTTCCACTCAGGAGACTCCTTAATTATGGCTTCATTGTGTGTTATGCTTACAGTGACAACTCTATGCTTCCATCTTTTTTAAACATGTTGCAATAAAGAGCATGCACCTAAATGCTGATGAACTGCCATCACTGAGGTAAGGGTAATCAAAATGACCTTTGCAACCTGCTATGGGAGACTCCCTATTTCTTTCTTGCTGGCCCAATTAATAATTAATCATTTATAAAGTGAAACAGTTCCTATAGGTGAGACCAAGAGATACTGTCCAAAGAATAGCTAGTAGAATTAGATTAGGGAGCTCACCTGGATTGGTGGATACTGCAGTTTAAATTACTGGACTTAATCAGGCAGTATATGCTAACCACTAGGACAGTCTGTGCAGTGAGTCTCTCATCTTTTGACTTTTACAAGGAATTCAAGCCTTGATGAACTGGGCCTCCTTTCCTTGACTAGCCACTAGAATAATACAATATGACTCCCTGTCCACCTCTAGTGGCTGGACAATGTAGAGATGCAGGAATCTTTTACTAGTTTGAAATTCTAGGAAGAGAATCTTTGGTTCACAGAGGTGAGATACATTCATTCAGGGATATGCTCTGAGAGTGCTCTGTTTCATAACAGATGAAAAACATTATTGTAAGGGACCACTGAGGGGCTTGTTACTGGATTACAGTAAGCCTTTGTACTGGCCCTGTGCTTTGGGGAGACATGTGACCCAATGGTGCCCCAGGCATTAGGCAAAATCCCAAGATTATTTCTACCTTTGTGACATCCAGGAAGATAACAGAACACTGTAATTATCATCACTGGCTTAATACAAAGCAATATAGACCTAGGTCTTTGCAGGCCCCTGAAGGCAAATTCTTATTTATCAATTGCACTGCTCAGCATCTTTGGGTCTTCATCAAGATCAGACCATGCTTTGCTAAGTAAAGTACATGCACAGCAGGATATGTGAGATAAATGCTGCCCCAAAGGCATAGGTGGCAGAAAACTAACAGGGCTTAGCCCTCCCAAATGTAGGGCACTGGTGGCAGTGGGTAGGGCTGCAGAACAGCCCAGGAGATGTGCTCCTGGATCATTTTCTCAAAGAGCTTCCCCAGGACCAAGGTAAGACTACCTTGCCTATAGTTACCTGGGTCCTCCTTCCTCCCTTTTCTGAAAATGGGGACGACACTGGCCCTTTTCCAGTCCTCTGGCACCTGGCCAGAGCACCACAAGTGCTTGTAAAGCCATGCCAGGGGTCCCACAATGACCCCTGCCAATTCCTTCAGCACCCTGGGGTGGAGATCATCTGGACCTGCTGATTTAATCATGTCCAGCCCCTCCAGAAGTTCCCTAACTAGGTCCTCCCTGGCCCTAGGCTGGCTGTGCCCCTCCTGAATCCGTCCAGAATTCTGGTGGGGCAGATGTCCCGGTCCCTGTTCAGAAAAATGGAGGCAAAGAATGGAGTACTGCCCAGTACACCAGGTAAGTCTGTTGTAGGGAGACAGATTGAAGCCCCCACAGTGAGTAAGGGAATGGGGCAGAGGCCAGGGGGAATGGGGCCCCAGGGCCAGGGTGGGTTCTGGGATGCTTGGAGCCCAGGCAGCTCATCCAGGGGCCCAGAGGAGGCTCCCACCATTGCATGCACACTGGTGGAGACCCAGGAGTCATGTGACCCCTGGATCTGTGTGCAGGGTGAGGGTGGGCTGCCTTCGCAGGCTGGGGCTCTGCACCCTGCTGCCAGTGCCCTGGAGCAGCGTGATACCACCTTCCTGCTGCATGCAGGGTACAGAATCCAGCCTGCAGCAGCAGCCCACCCTCACCCCATGCACAGTTCTGGAAGGCATGTGCCCCCTAGGCCTCTGCCAGGGTGCACACAGTGGCACCCTCCCCCCCCCTCACCCCATGCCCCCGGACAAGCCGCCTGGGCTCCAAGTGTCCCATAACCCTCCCCAGCCCTGGAGCCCCATTCACCCCAAGCCCTGCCCCTGCCTCTGCCCACTCCCTCCCTCACCATGGGAGCCTCCATCTGCCCTGCCATGACACTTTCCCACAACAGACTTACCTTGATTGGGGGGCAGGGTGTGCATGCGCTAAAGTGCACATGTGCTCAGCCCCACCAAATAATATTTTCTCCCTGTGCCTATGCCCAGAGGGCTTATGGACTAATGGGTCCAATCTTCATTGCTTCTTTTACCCTTTCAGGTAAAGTCAAATGCCCTGCAGCTGACATATCTTGAGAGATCCAGGGGGAGGGTCAATATTATTTACCAGTAACTCTTCCCTTTAACTCTTTGCCTTCCTAGAGTTTGGTATTTAACCCTGGTCTTTTTTCTTTATTTATAATTACCTTAACACTTGCATGTGAGCTAAGTTCTACCTTTTCTTTTTCTTGTTCTAGTTTTAGTTCTAATTCTTTCTCTGTATTACCATGATTTATGCACTTGATACATGATTGTCTGCTTAGCAAGTTGTTCACACACCATCTGTGTCATCTCTGCATTGACAATAAAGTTGCGGCATTCTTTAAAATGTATCTGTTTCAACACCAACCAAAAGCACAGTCAGTTTCTACCTAGTCAGAAGTTTTGTGATACATTGAAGAAATTAATGAAATGTTACAGAGGACATTTCCATGACATATAGCCTGTCTACATTCTGAAGATTTTGCAGCCCAGCTGTGACTGTTATGGGGGTATTTTCCCCTATATATTTAAGCTGACCAAAGCCCTACATTGGAATCCACTTGCAGAGCTTCTGATAGAGCTTCTGCCATTTACCTAAGGCAGGCTATGTTTTATTGGTACAAGCACTTGTATGCTGCTCTGACTCTCTTCACACAAGGTGATGTCACTGGTGAAATGCTCTCTCTTTTAACAAAAATGTGTAGTCAAAATGTGGGTCTTGCAGGTTGTTTGGCCAGAAAGAAATTGTTTATGGAGTCAAGATTTTCTCTACTGCAGTCTTATTTATTTACTAGAAATGTGCAAAGTCCTGTTTCCCTGAACACAATAGGAATCCAGTAACAGACAGTGCCTTTGCTTACAGTTCAAAGCTCTTTTTCCTATGAGCACTTAATCTAAATCTTGTCTCCTAAAATTTCTTTTCAGGTTTACTCTTCCAGCACTGTTTCTGACTGGGTCCTTGGCTTTTCTGCTTCATCTTCTTTAAAGTTTTCTCCTGTTTCTCTTTCATAGACACACACACAGCCACAAAATACTAGCCAGAGAAACCTATTTGTCCACATGTCTTGAATCTACCTTTGTTTTGGGAAATACAGGTGCCAGTGCTTGGAAACGGGGGCTGCTGTCAACCACGTGTGCTATTTAAAAAGGCACTTAACTGGTTTTTACCTCTGACTTACAAAATTTGTACCAGCATGTACATTGATTGCCAAATTGTAGATGACACCTCTGGTCACCTCCACACATGCAGGCATGTGCACTTGCAGCAACTCAAATGGCAATGGCACAAATTTGTGCCAGAGATTTGTGCCTCAGCACACATGCCTGAACATGCACTTTGGTATGGGGCAAATTGTACCACTTGGAGCAAAATGACCCTGCCCAGGTCCCCCCAGACCCGCAGCCAGAGGGAGGTAAAGGCAGGAGCCAAAACCCGCACCGGCCCCAACAGTATGAAAAACTGCCCCGGTGAGCAGCTCAGGGCTACTTGCCCTCAGGAGCTTCTGAGGGAGGAGCCTTTGGGAGGAAGTTGGCCACACCTCTTCCTATCCCAGGCTGTTGCTGTTGCTGAAAGCTTGATCTCAGGAACTTCTGGGGAGAGGATAGGCAGGACCCTTCCTGCCTCTGGCTGCTGTTGGCTTGTTCTCAGAGCTTTTGGGGGTAAGCTGGCCATACCCCTTCCTGCCTTGGACTGCTGCTGCTGTTGCTGCCCCCCAGCCCCACGGGGGGTCCTATGCTGCACAACACTACCCTCTCTCAGGGAGGGGCCCACCACACTGCACAACACCCCAGCATCGCACCCCAGCTTCTGCACTCCTGTTCTATCCTGCTGCCCAGCCGTGGTCATGGGACAGCCTGGGGAGGGAGCCTGTACTGCCTGTGGGCCCCTCTCCCACCATCACTGCTGGAGCCTAAAGGTCCATTCTTAATGGACTGGCCGATGGCAACACCCTGAGGGACAGCCAGCATGGGTTTGTTGTGGGTAGGTCGTGCTTGACCAATCTCATTTCCTTTTACAACCAGGTGACCTATTACCTGGACAAGGGGAAAGAGATTGATATCATATATCTCAGCTTTAAAAAAGCTTTCAATCTGGTATCTAAAAAACTGGCCAACTGTGGCCTTGGGTCCACCATGATCCACTGCCTGGGGAATTGGCTCTGTGGTCGGACCCAGAGTGTGGTGGTTGACGGAAGTCAATCATCATGGTGCCCTGTGACCAGTGTGGTCCCTCAAGGATCTGTCCTTGGACCTATTTTGTTCAACCTCTTCATTAATGATGTGGACATTGGAGTCAGAAGTGGACTGGCCAAGTTTGCTGATGATACCAAACTTTGAAGTAAAATATCCACATCTGAGGACAGGGTGGTAATCCAAGATGACCTTGACAGGCTCAATAAATGGGGGACAAGAACCTGATGGTGTTTAACACCAAAAAATGCAAGGTTCTCCACCTTGGGAGGAAAAACCTGCAGCATGTCTATAGGCTCAGCAGTGCTATGCTGACTAGCAGTACGGACGAGAGGGACTTGGGGGTCAGGATTGACCACAAGATGAACATGAGCCTGCAATGTGATGCTGCAGCCAGTAAAGTGAGCAAAATGCTGGCTTGCATCCATAGATGCTTCTCAAGCAAATCCCAGGACGTCATTCTCCCGTTGTACTCGGCCTTGGTGAGGCTGCAGCTGGAGTACTGCATCCAGTTTTGGGCTCCACATTTCAAAAAGGATGTGGAGAAGCTTGAGAGAGTGCAGAGGAGAGCCACGTGCATGATCAGAGGTCAGGAAAACAGATCTTATGACGAGAGGCTGAGAGCCATGGGACTTTTCAGTCTGGAAAAGCGCAGGCTCAGGAGCGACCTGATGGCCACCTACAAGTTTATAAGGGGTGTTCACCAGGACCTGGGGGAATGTTTGTTCACCAGAGCACCCCAAGGGATTACAAGGTCGAATGGTTATAACCTCCTGCAAGACCATTTCAGGCTGGACATAAGGAAGAACTACTTTACTGTCCGAGCTCCCAAGGTCTGGAATGGCCTGCCGCCCGAGGTGGTTCAAGCACCTACTTTGAACGCCTTCCAGAGAAACCTGGATGTTTTTCTTACTGGGATCCTATGACCCCAGCTGACTTCCTGCCCCTGGGTCAGGGGGCTGGACTCAATCTTCCGAGGTCCCTTCCAGCCCTACTGTCTATGAAAGACATAGAGGATCTCCCTCACCTTCCCAAGATCATCACATGGGGAGAAGGAGTAGTTCAGCTTCTGGGGGCCTCCCCAGCTGCACCCGACACCCCACCCTAGGGAAAATTAAATGGGTTATCCCAGTAGAAGAGCCTTCGGGGCTGCTGGACACACACAGACAGGAACTCAAGCAGGAAATCCCTCACTCCACTGGCCAGGGCCTACCCCCTGAGACCTCGGGCACTGAGTCTGAGGTTGATGAAGAAGAAGGCAATGTAGGGCCCCTGCAAGACACAAACGGTAATCTTGTGGCTACGCCAGACAAGAAAGCTGATACTTTTAACAGTTTATTTGCCTCTATTTTCTTGAACAGGGACTGGGATATCCCACCTACCAGAGGTAGGGACAATCTTGGGGATAGCTCTGTTAGGCCTTCAGTCAGCGCAGATGTAGTTAGGGATCTTCTGGAAGGGCTAGATATTTTTAAATCTGCAGGTCCAGATGCCCTCCACCCAAGGGTGTTGCATCTCAGCTCTGTGTTCTTGGGGAACCGTGGCACAGGATGCAGTCTGTCTGACTCGCAAAGAATTCCCCCTCCCTTCCCCCCTCTACATAAATGAAACTGATTAAGATGCAGTGAGAGACACACCTAAGACCCTCCAGATAACGGTGACAAGAGTGAAACAACTGCCCTAGGTCTCATTTGCATCCGAGATGGAACCAGATGACCATTCATTTACATGAGAGATGGAGAACAGAAAGCCTGAAGCAGAGACTGCAGTGAATTCTGGGACCAGAGAAGCAGGGAAGCACTGCATGATGGGGAATCTGTGCTCCAAATGTTAATCAACCCATGTTCACACACACCCAGCTCAGCATTTATCAGACCAGTTCTAATCTGGTTTTACAAAGGACTTTCCCCCCTCCCAGACACACACACACAGCTCTAAGTTTAATAGGCATCTCGGGCCGTACATTCCCCGGTCCCACTATGGGAGGCCTATTTAAACTTGATTGACTAAAACT
>NW_005842016.1:798788-808461 GCF_000455745.1 Alligator sinensis
TGCTGAGTTTGAAACACATAAGGGGATCAGCTTGTACAGGCTGATTGACCCAGTTTGACTCAGATGTGCCCTTATGAACTGAATGCTGGCCCATGAGGGTGTCAGCTGGACACCCAGCTGGATTCAGAAGGATTCTGTTCACCTGTGTGCTTGTGTCTGACTGCAGTTTATTGTTGCTCTGATGAACTGATTCTTGGCATATGAGAGTGTCAGCCTGTCCATGCTGATCAACCCGGCCGGGTCAGGCGTGTCACGTTAATCTGTGTGTGTTTGTGTGTATGACTGATTTGGGGACTGGAGGAACCCAGCCCCATTGAAACTGAGTCCTGCAAGATAGCTCCATTGGGGGTAAGGACTTGCAGAAGGGAGATATACAGCTCCGTATAGAAACGCAAGTAACACAAGCAGCACATTGACAGAATTACCAAGACCCTAGCAACCTATTCCTAATAAATGAGCACACCCAAAGTAATGGGCAAATCTGGTAACAAGGGTGTTGAGGGAGCTGAAAGGGGTCATCACAGAGCCCTTGGCCTAGCTGTATGAGCATTCGTGGTCATCTGGCCAGGTGCCGTGGGATTGGAAACTAGCTAATGCAGTCCCAATTTTCAAGAAAGGGAGGAAAGAGGACCCAAGTGATTATAGGCCTGTAAGCCTTACCTCCATGCTTGGGAAGATCTTGGAGAAAATCATCAAGGAGCACATCTGTGGGGGGCCAGCAGGGGAGATCATGCTCAGGGGCAACCAGCATGGGTTCATCAAAGGCAGGTCCTGCCTGACCAACCTGATTGCCTTTTATGACCAAGTAACTAAATCCTTGGATGATGGTGTCACTGTGGACATAGTCTTTCTAGACTTTAAGAAGACCTTTGACTCTGTCTCTCACCCCATCCTCATCAATAAATTAAGCGACTGTGGCATTGATGCCTGCACACTTGGATGGGTAAAAAATTGGCTGATGGGGCGCACCCAGAGAGTAGTGGTGGATAGGTTGTACTCAACCTGGCGAGATGTGAGCAGCGGGGTCCCCCAGGGCTCGCTTGGTCCTCGGGCCCGCACTGTTTAACATCTTCATAAGCGACTTGGATGAGGGGTTGGAAAGCACGCTGTCCAAGTTTGCTGATGATACTAAGATGTGGGGCGAGGTAGACACACTTGAAGGGAGAGAGAAGCTGCAAGTAGATTTAGACAGACTACAAAAGTGGGCAGATGAGAATAGGATGGGGTTCAACGTAGACAAATGCAGGGTGCTGCACCCTGGGAGAAGGAATCCACAGCATACATACAGGCTGGGGAGTTCCCCTCTTGAAAGCACAGAGGCAGAAAGGGATCTTGGAGTCATTATTGACTCCAAGATAAACATGAGCCACCAATGCCAGACCACATCCAGCAAGGCCAGCCATACCTTGTCATGCATCCAAAGCTGCATCTCAAGCCGGTCCAGAGAGGTGATACTCCCCCTGTGTGTGGCTTTGGAAACGGGTGTGGCCAGCCTGGAGAGGGTTCAGAGGAGGGCCACCCGCTTGGTGAGAGGGCAGCAGGACAGGCCCTACGAGGAGAGACTGAGGGACCTGAACCTGTTCAGCCTCAGCAAGAGGAGGCTGAGGGGGGACCTGGTGGCTGCTTACAAACTCATTAGGGGAGATCATCAGCAAATAGGTAGAGCCCTTTTCTCCCCAGCACCACCTGGGGTGACAAGGAACAATGGTAATAAGCTGATGGAGAATAGGTTTAGGTTAGAGATCAGAAGGCAATTTTTTACAGTTAGGATGACCAGAATCTGGAACCAGCTTCCAGGGAAGCAGGTCAGCATGCATGACTGGGACTGGCTGGAGGCTTCTCTCACTCTGGCCAAGTTTTCAGCTTCCCTCCACCTGATGCCTGGAAACAAGGTGCCAGGCATCGACAGGCTGACTGCGGAGTTCTACCAGGCCTATGGGGCATCCTCAGCCCGGACTTTGCCACAGTCTGGGCCAAATCCGAGGGAAGTGGGGAGCTCCCCCTGTCATGCTAGAGGACTGTGCTGACCCTCCTGCTAAAGAAGGGGGATCCCCATGACCTGAGGAACTGGCATCCTGTGTCCTTCCTCTGCATGGACTATAAGGTGGCAGCGAAGGCCATCTCGCTGCACCTGTGGTCCATGCTGACGGACATGATCCATCCTGACCAGATATACACAGTGCCCAGACGTTCCATCTTTGACAACCTGTACCTGGTTTGGGACCTCCTCGAGCTAGCGTACCAGAAGGGCCTGTCTTTCTCCCTTCTGTCCCTGGACCAGGAGAAGGTGTTTGACAGGGTGGATCATGGGTACCTCACAGGCACTCTGCAGACCTTTCTTTGGCTTTGGTCCCTGCTTTGTGTGGGCTCTCCAGGTGCTGTATGCATCTGCAGAGTGGTTGGTCAAGCTCAAATGGATCTTGACAGAGCCCATCCCATTCCAGAGAAGGGTGCATCAAGGCTGCCCACTGTCAGGCCAGCTGTATGTCGTGGCCCTGGAGCCCTTCCTTGTTCTCCTGCAGAGGCGGGTGGCGGGGTTGATGCTCCAGGAGCCAGTGGTGTGGCTGGTCCTGTCAGCATATGCTGATGACATACTCCTCATGGTCCAGAACTTGGGTGACCTGGCGCAGGTGGAGCCCTGCCAGGGATTGTACTCGGCGGCCTCCACTGCCCAGGTCAACTGGGTTAAGAGCTTTGACCTGATGGTGAGTGACAGGTGGCAGGTGGGTTCACTCCCACCCGCGCTCTGTGGGATCCACTGGAATGTGGGCTCACTGCTCTACCTGGGGGGTCTACCTGTCCCCCATGGACCCGCGCCATGGAAGAACTGGTACCAGCTGGAGGCAAGGGTGGTGGAGCAACTCCAGGCATGGGCAGGCCTCCTGAGATGTCTCTCTCTGTGTGGGAGTGGGCTGATGCTGAACCAGCTGGTCCCGTCCATGCTCTGGCACTGCTTACACACCCTGCCTGTGCCCCCTGAAGTCCTAGTGGGACTCCACAGAAGGGCACTGGAGTTTTTTTCTGGCTGGGATGGCACTGGGTCACTGGAAAGGTCCTGAGCCTGCCATTGTGGAAGGGAGGCCAGGGCCTGGTTTGCCTGCACAGCCAGGTCCTGGCATTCCACCTACAGGCCCTGCAATGACTGCTATTATGGTGTTGGTAGCCATGCAGCATGGGGCCACCCGGGGCATGCTTTTCTCCACTACTTCCAGGGTCTCCGATATGACTGGCAGCTCCTTGGCCTGTGGGGCTTTAGAGCTGCCAGATTTCTGCTATGACCTCCTCCAGGCCTGGAGGCTGGTCTCCACCTCCAGGTCCCCTGCAATAGTCACCCAGGGCACCAACCTGCTCATCGAGCTCCTCCTCTGAAACCCCCAGCTGGAGGTGCTGACAACAGAGGTGCCCCAGTTGTGACAGAGGTTGATCCTGGCTGGTGTCACCCATATTGGAGACCTCTTGGACTATGATAGGTGGGAGTGGGTGGACCCCCCTGCACTGGCCCAGTGCATGCGTCTATCCATGACATGTGCAACCTACTGTCTAGTCCAGGAGGTGAAATCTGCCCTACCTCCTGATGCTCTTGCCTTTGTTGACCAGGTCCTGCATGGTGGTTGTTCCACCCCCACCCCTGTCCTCCAGGCCACTGGAGTTCGTGTGGCAAGCGCCTCGCCCAGTCTCATGGTGCTCCCTGCTCCACCACCTGAGCTGGATGGAGGACACAAAACCAGTCTGCTTTTCCACCATCCATCACTGCCACACTCATGCACTGCACTATCCATCATGCACCCCTTGTGTCCCACCCAGACACCAAGTGGCAGGACCTGCTCAGCGAGGGCATGGGTCGGGCACCCCAGTGACTGAGTCTGTACTCCACCCTCATCCCATGAGCTACTAGGGAGCCATCACCATAGGTGTATACGGTGAGCTTCACAGATACCCCGGTCTCCTGCCCCTTCTGTGGACAGAGGGAGACCCTGGCACACATGCCCCTCGAGTGTGCCAGGCTGCAGCCCCTCCACCTCCAGAAACTCCTCCTGAGGTTCTGGTTGAATTTCACCCCCCACCTTTTTGTTTTTGGGCACCCCATCCATGGCCCCACGAAGTCTCGGGACCTCTTGGTCAATGTCCTCCTGGCTCTCGCCAAGTGGGCCCTGTACATGACCAGGAAGGAGGTTCTGGCCAGGAAGGTGCCTGGGGCTGTGGGGCTGAATTCCTCTCACTTGTCCATGCACTTTTCTGGGCAGAACACCGATGGGTGGTGTCCACCATCTCCTTAGATGCCTTTGAGGACCAGTGGGTGCGGCCTGGGCTGCTCTGCCTGATGTCCCCCCAGGGTGCACTTGTTTTGTCCCTATGACCTCATGAGCACACCCTGTTTTTTCATTTGTTGTCCCCAGCATTCAGTTAGTGGTTTTAGGTCTCCTCACTGCCCATAGGTGGCAGCCACAAGTTCTGTAGTGAGCTAGCCCCATAGCCTTTAGTCACCAAATAGGCCTATCCTGTTTGGTTTTTTTCCTTAGTAGTCCCAAAAGAAACAAATATATTAGTTGTATCTTTCAATATTTGGCCCCACACAGTAGGGGCTATTAGTTAATTGGGTGGGCCTTAAGGCTAATGTCCACTGGAAGATACAAATAGTCAGGAGCTTCTGAGGCCTGGTCAGTTGATATATGGGGACATTAGCCCCCGGTGTCACCTGGACTGCTGCAGGAGCCCTGACCTAGACTGGCCCCTGCACCCTTTACCCACCACAGCAGTCTGGTAGTGGGGGCTGCTATCTGGCTGTGACTTGCTGCCACCTGATACAGTATCCAGCCCCTTGCACCTGCATCCTCATGTCTGCATACATGCCAGACCTGGATGAGGATTGCATGGCCACCTGGGCTCTGGTACAGGCACTGCAGCAAATGAACAGGAGGTCAGCCAACTCATCTGCCTTCCATCTGGGTCCCTGGTGCCAGTCCTGGGCAGGCTTCTCTGCCTGGGTCCTGCCACTTGCCTCACAAGCAGGAATACTGGTGTTCCCTGTTTTAAAATTGCAGATTCTCTGATGAAGAATCCCAAATTCACTCATTAAAATACCCCAAAATCTGTGTTCTTCCACAATTAAAATGAAATGCTAGTATATATATACAGTAGCATTTCATTTTAATTGTGGAAGAACACAGATTTTGGGGTATTTTAATGAGTGGAAATATATATATACATCAGAGAATCTGCAATTTTAAAACAGGGAGTCTCTATCATCATGATAAAATAAACCACTGGCACCAATAACAGCCACAGCATGCAATGGGGCTACAATGAGACCAATAAAGATGGTGAAGCAGCTGAAGCTTGGTTGGATGCATGCCAGCTGATTAGGATCCATTACCCAAAGCTACCTAAATCATTCAACAGCAGCTGCTGGAAATGAAGATACAACCTAAACCTTATATTCACTAGCAACAGAATTCCTGGGCTAAGTCATAAAATGATATTAGAACCTATCCCACATATTCAATATCAACCAATTGGTATTCAAAATCAAAGCATCAGTAACACATATAACAGTGCCATTTTGCTGACACTTCAGCCTTAAAAAGGAAATCTGGAAAGGCTTTTCAGAATACCTTGATACCACAGTCAACACCATCAATGCATTGCCTGAGAACTATGATCAGTTCACAAAAGATGTATAGAAATCTGCAAGGGAGAACATCCCCTGGGGCTGCCACATGAATCATATCCCAGGCCTCACTCTGCAAACCACTGGCCTATACAAAAACTATAGATGACAGTATGAACTAGACCAGGTGTGGGCAAAATGTTATAGTAGGTGTTTGACTTTTTTTCTGGTTCAAAGATGGCAACCTCCCCTCCCAAAAGAAGTACTGCCAGGGGAAACGGGAGGGACTTCTGGTGGCAAAGGTCAGGGGTTAGGGGTGGGACATCTGGTCCCAAGATGATGACCAGGGGGTGGGGTACCTGTCAAGGGATGGGGCTACCTTTGTGGCCCCCAATAGTTCACCAAACCCATTCTGTGGCCCTCCAGCTGAAATAATTGCCCACCCCTGAACTAGACCATTTTTCTGCAAACACAATTACTACAGGCAGGAAGCTCATGTTAGTCATCATGGAAGAATGCAGAAAATCCTGGCAGACCCTGATTGAGTCAACTGATATGACGTATAATAGTAAAAAGCCATTGGTCACAATAGGTAAACTAAGTGACAACACACAAAAGATAGATCAACATCATAATGTCACCATGACCAAATTGCTCACCAGATGCTTTTCAATGAAAAAAGTCCCCAAACCAACCAAACAACCAACCAACCAACCAAACAAAAAAACCTCAGACTGGAAAGGTACAAGCACCCCAAAGACTTGAGTTTTATAAGCCCCTTCTTAATGATGGAGTTGAATGCTGGTATTAATGTACTGAAGACCGGGAAAGCAGCTGGCCTTGACAACATATTTACTGAATAAATCATGCAATTTGGATCCCAGACTTGAGAATGGTTTCTTTACCTATATAACTCTTGCACAGCCAGTCAAAAAATCCCAAAAATATGGTGACATGTTCAGGTAGTGGCACTTCTAAAGCCAGGAAAAGTTCTGTCTAACCCAAAGAGCTTCAGACCTATCTGTCTGCTATGCCACACATGCAAATTGTATGAACGAACTATAATAAACCAGTTTGCTTCATACATGGATAAACACCTAATCCCTGAAAAAGGTGGCTTTCACCCTGGAAAATCAGCAACGAGCCAGCTTCTCAATCTAACTCAACATACTGAAGAGGTTTTGAAAGAGACCAAATCACCAGAGCTATGTTCATCGACCTAATAGCCACCTAGGATACAGTTAACCACTGATCACTCCTCCACAAGACCCTGGAAATGACAAAAGATCTATACCTTACAAAGCTGATATGAACCCTGCTTGAAAACAGACTTTTTCTGTCAAACTGGATGGCAAGCAAAGCAGATGGAGGTGATATATTAATGGCCTCCCCCAAGGAAATGTACTTGCACTGTTCGTTGTCACCCACCATGCTTTGTTGCTATTATTGTGGACAGGAAGAATGTGTGCCCCGTTAATGAAATCTGTTGCTGCTAGCCCTTGGGGCAAGTTCTTCCCAGGGCTTCTCCTCCCCTATACCCTGGTCCATCACTCACCCAGATGATGTACTTAGGAATTATAGTTTAGTTACAAAGTACATGACTCTCCCATCACCCATTCTCTGGGTCTGTTTCCACTCAGGTCCAATCGAGTAAATCATAAATATAAACCAACTTAAATTAATGAATATGCTAAACGATCCTCAGCTTGACAAAACTCTCCTCCTGACCCAATATCAGTCCATATCAGGTTCTCTTATATCTTGGACTACCAATCATCCATGGACTTCCATCTTGGACTCCCGGTTCCTGACCAGTCCAGCTTCTCCAGTTTAATTTAGTGCAAATCACCTCTTGAGAGATCAGCTGATCCCTTTTTATGTACACTCTCAGTTAATTACTGGTAACCCCCACACCACACAGTCTACCTGGGATTCAATCAATTCCCGCCTAGTTTTATGTTTCATGCTCACTATAGCTCAGAGCCCTTCCCAACAAAGTCCTGGCTCTGTTTATAGTTTCATAGTAGGTAGGGTTGGAAGGGACCTGAGCAGATCATCAAGTCCAACCCCCTGCCATGGGCAGGAAAGAATGCTGGGGTCAAATGACCCTGGCTAAGTGATTATCTAGCCTCCTTTTGAAGACCCCCAAGGGAGGAGCAGGCACTACTTCCCTTGGAAGTTGGTTCCAGATCTTAGCTGCCCTGACTGTGAAGTAGTGCTTCCTGATGTCTAGCCTGAACCTACTCTCAGTCAACTTGTGGCAGTTATTCCTAGTTACTCCTGGTAGTGCTTGGGGGAACAGGGACTCTCCTGTTCCCTACTGGTCCTTTCTGGTAAGTTTATAGATCGCCACCAGATCCCCTCTCAGCCTTCTCTTGTGGAGGCTGAATAGGTTCAGGTCCCATAGCCTCTTCTTGTAGGGCCTTCCCTGCTGCACCCTGACCATGTTAGTTTAGTTATTTAATCCTCCAAACTTGTTCCACAGTTTATCAAGACTAGACTTTTATCAACCCAGTTAGGACTCTGACTCTGCACTCCTGTCCTACAGGCTTTAACTGGCTCCAACTTCTGGCTTCACTTTACTCAGGCCAGGTATTTGTCCTAAATCAATTCACTCTCTCATTCCCTCTCTCTAGGTTTTCCATTATTCCAGTTTCAGGACTTGCTGGCCCTCCACCAGGGAAAATTGATACCCTTTTTGCCCTCTTTACCAACAAGGCAATGTTGCTGCTAGTTTGATGTATTCCACACCAGTGGCAATTGTGTGAGGCATCACCCTTCATTCCTGGCAGCTGTTGATCCAACATAGCCCTCCCCAGCAGCTCATCCACACCTTCATGCTGATTCCAGGTAAGTGTCCTGGCTTTCCCCCTTTCTAGGGGACAAGAACCATCCAGCTATTCCCACGGTCTCTGTTTTAAGGAAGACTGGAACTCGCGAGGTGTCTTGGGAGCTTGTCTCCACTGCACTGGATCACAGCATGGGGAGTTTAACTGTTTCATTGTTGTCCCAGAGTTCCTCCAGGGCTGGGTCTCCATGTCAGGCTCACCTAAAGGGGTGAGCATAGCAGGATTTGAAATAGACCCCCTGCTACACCCTTAATTACAGTGGTCCGGCCTAGAGGAGCCAAATGCATGAGTTACTGCAGCCAGATCCTCACATCGGAAGAAGGTGTCACAGAGCACTAGGGTGCCCTTCTCCTTTAAAGAGCTGAAACTGTTAGGGGAAAAGTCCTAGTGGTCAGTTGGAAACCCCAGTTGCCGATTACCAGGGCAGCCAGAATGAGCTAGTGGCCCACCCCTGCCTGTGGTCAGCTGACTTGAAGGGGCTGGGCCTGGCTCATATATAAACCCCAGGTCTGAAGCCAGGAAGGCAGTTCCCTGCCAGCAGCTAAGGGGGAAGGAGCTCTTCCAGAGCAAACAAAGGTGAGAGGCCAAACTGCAGATACAGCTTCTGATACTGTTGAGGGACAGAGTAACCCCAGTGTGGCCTGAATGATGTTATAGCCAGGCAGCTTGAATTTATGTTATAGCCTTGGGGCTTGCAGGTTGATTTTTGTTTACAAGACCAATGGTTTGGGTGAGGCTATTAGGGGAAGAAGGAGGCCTCATGGGGGGGGCACGGCAGTGTAGGGACCCCGGTGCCAGAGAGGGCATGGCATTTGGGGTGCACAGACCCCGGCGCCAGAGAGGGCGCGGCACTTTGCAGGGCTGCAGAAAGCCCAGGTGCCAGAGAGGGCGCAGAGTGAGACGGTGCTGCAGAGAGCCCAGGGAGGACAAGGGGGTTAAATTACAACAAGGCCCAGACCAAACAATGTTAGTACCATCTGTGAGGCTTGGGGCATGGTAAAGGGGTGGTTGGAGCCACGCATATCCCATAAGGCTGGGGTGCCCTGAAACACCCATTGTGACATCTATTTTGGAGTGGGATCCACCAGGGGTCTGGAAACCCACGGGGTCCAGAGAATCATAGATTCATAGATTCTTAGATGTTAGGGTCGGAAGGGACCTCAATAGATCATCGAGTCCGACCCGCTGCATAGGCAGGAAAGAGGGCTGGGGGTAG
>NW_005842016.1:808796-829157 GCF_000455745.1 Alligator sinensis
TCACCTCTTTGGATCTATTCGTCATGCATCTGCTGATGCATGATAAAGTGCCATTAGCTTTTCTGATGGCTTCGTCACACTGCCGACTCATGTTCATCTTGGAGTCCACTAGGACTCCAAGATCCCTTTCCGCTTCTGTGCCACCCAGCAGGTCATTTCCTAGGCAGTAGGTAAGCTGGACATTTTTCCTCCCTAGGTGCAGCACTTTTTCATTTCTCCTTGTTGAATTGCATTCTGTTGTTTTCTGCCCACTTGTCCAACCTATCCAGGTCTGCTTGCAGCTGTTCCCTGCCCTCCGGTGTGTCCACTTCTCCCCACAGTTTTGTGTCGTCCACAAACTTGGACAGAGTACATTTCACTCCTTCGTCCAAGTCACTGATGAAGACATTAAAGAGTATTGGTCCAAGGACTGAGCCCTGCGGGACCCCACTGCCCACACCCTTCCAGGTCGAGACCGACCCATCCACCACGACTCTCTGGGTGCGACCCTCTAGCCAATTCGTCACCCACTGGACTGTGTAGTCATCCAAGTCACAGCCTCTTAACTTGTTCACCAGTATGGGGTGGGATACCGTATCGAAGGCCTTCCTGAAGTCTAAGTGTACGACATCCACCCCTACTCCTGTGTCCAGGTGTTTCGTAACCTGGTCATAAAAAGAGACTAGATTAGTCAGGCATGATCTGCCTGCCACGAACCCGTGCTGGTTTCCCCTCAGCATAATTTGTCCTGCTGGGCTTTCGCAAATGTGAGCCTTGATAAAAGCAATAAAGACTGTGTCCAAGAGGACTTAAAGGCAACCTCCCTATCAATCATTCAATCAAAGATGTGGTGGGTGAGAATAGAGGGTGCCCATTGGGCCAACTTGGCACAGTAAGGGGCCCTTGGGGAGATCGCGACCATCCTGCAGGACCCCATCCCGTGACAGAAGGGAAGAACTTTCCAGTGAGTTAGAAGTAAAAAGGGCATTTTAAGACTTCTCTATACTGTTGTTGACTTGACACGCACCAGATTAACACTCGGGATCTCAATATTGCACTGTTAGACAGGAGGGCATGATACAAAATTATACACACAAACTGCACAAACACTCAATGTGTTCATACACACATGCACATACACAAACATCCACTTCTGTGGCTGTGTGTTAACACTAGGGGGCGTTTAGGGTACCTTGGGCTCAGGGTTACTCAGGGTCATGGTGCTGGGGTTACTCAGGGTCACCTGGTACTGGGGTGGAAGCGAGGGGGAAAAAGCTGGGGTTTTGGAGGTAGCAGAGAGGGAGCCAAGATGGCAGAGAGAGAGACAGACAGACAGACACAATGAAGGTCAGAGGGGCAGAGAGCAGAGATTGAAGCAGGGTCAGGAGGTCAGTAAGTCAAAAACCCAACTCAGGGTTCTAAAATAACAGTTTTATTAAACGGGCAACACACTAAAGAGCCCCACGAAGTTATTGGTTTGCACCCAGACCCCCCACCCAGACAGAGTTCAGGTCCCTTGTTTGGGGCTGGGGAAGAAGGTGGGTGATAGCTACCTATCCCAGACTGAGAGTTGATCCACAATGGCCAGTTGGGGTCTTCTCTTGCAAGGTGTTGTCTGTTGGGAGGGGAGGGGTCACCAGCAGGGACTCTGGGTGTATAGGTGGCATGGCATGGCATAGTGCTGGTCCAGATGGAGAGGGTGTCCCAAGGAGATTACACTCTACCACCCCCTTTATAGGGGTGGGCTACCTGTGTCTCCTATGGGAAGGACATGTCTAGGCAAGGACAGTACTGCTTAGATGCATATGTGCAGATCCAGGTGTCCTTATTGTCTGGAAGGACACAATGGTGGGGTTGCTGGTTTCTGTAGGGTCTTTGTCTTCCAAATGTTGGGTTTCTGTAGGTCTTTATCCTTCAAATGCTGGGTCTTGTCTCTGTTCCTGCGTGAGGTCTGTGGTTCCTGCATGAGTCAATGCAAGGCAATGGTCAGGTCATTAAGTTGATGGTCTGGTCATTGAGTTGATCATTCAGTAGAGGCCTGCTACCATTGTACCTCAAGCACCCTCATTCATTCCCATTCATTCAGGAACCAATTTACATGAGACTGGTTAGACACGAGTCATAGTTGCAACATAGGTTATACCCAGACAGAGGACACAAGATGGAGGCTTGACATACAATATGGAAACTTGACATTACTTTACAGACATAGGCCTAAATCATATAAATTCAATACAAAACAGTAAAATCAATACAAACATAATAGAACACTATTTACAATACTGAAGGGGCTTGTTACTATAAGGGAGTATAAGAACTTATCTTACCTAATACTACTTGTAATTACTTATAAGGGATAGAGAGGGCAGAGAGGAAGTCAGAAATGGTTGGGGAAGGGGAGGGAATGTATTTTTAAATAATAATAAAAAAAGAGAAAGTGGGGGTTATGCTACACTGTGGCAGTAGCATATTCCAGCCAGGACAGATCTAAACACATCACACCCATGCCCTATATGTCCTGGAGACAGGCTCAAACCCAGAAGTTCACTGGTGATGATGCTCAGAGCATCCCCCTAAAGCCTTTCTCACAGAATTATAGGGTTGAAAAGGACCTTAAGAGTCATTTAGTCCAACTTCCAACATGAAAGCACTATGTGCATTCCTAAAATACTACCCTAATGTAGTACACTAGAGCCCTTGGTCTCAGGCATGATTGAAAGCAGCCACTGGAGGTAAGCCTGAAATACTAGAGTTCTTCCACTGGAGTACTTCCAATGAAAACAGTGTGCATACAGACATGAGTGGGCAGGGCAAGGTGGACCCATTCTTGTTGGGAAACACCTCCACTGAAGTGTAGACAACTTCTCATCCAAAAGCTTTCTGATATCTTAGAAAGAGCTGCAGGCCATCACTTGACAAATGAGATGCAAAGGTACAAGTCATCAGCATGCTATTGACAGCTGACCCCATGGCATCTCACTTTCTCTCCCAGTGGCAGAAAATGAAGAGAAATGGGGACGGTGTGGATCCTGGCAAGCCTGTTCAAGTAAAGGCCATTAGACAAGAGGAACAGTTACCCATTGCTATTCAGTTCTGTTGGAGAAAGAATCCTGGGAGTCACTGCAACTCTCCATTGTGTCAGAGGATATAAAGACATAAGCACAGAGATCTCACCTCTGTGCTTGTTTTAGTGTAAGTAGAGCCATTTCTGTCCTGTGCCCTCATCTGAACCCTGACTGATAAGCATGCAGGAGCATGGTGATTATTACTTTCTCAGTTATTTTTTTCCAGGATTGAGAGGCTACAGAAAGGCATAGTAATCCCTGGAGAAGTATTCAGGGTCAAGTGTTGGAATCTTGAGGGTTGGGTGAACTATTACATTGTCCAAGACGGTCGTTTGGTGTGGTTCTCTGTTGGAGGCATTGACTATTTCCATTAAGAGCACTGTAACAGCATGACCTGTCTCTCTAAGGCAGCGGTTCCCAATTTGTGGTACATGTACCACCAGTGGTACACAGAAAACCTGTCAGTGGTATGTGTTAGCAGATTTATTATAATTACTGTATATGACAAATTTGATGGTGGTACTTAAGGTTGTATTGTTTTAAATTGGTGGTGCACAATCTATCAGAGTTGAAAGAGTCTGCCCAGTTGAAAGAGCCCAGCTGCAGTGCATTTGGATAGGCAGGGAATATCTCACTAGGAACTTTTTAAAAGGTCCCAGAAGAGTAAGCAGGGGAGGAGGAAGCAAGCTGTGAGATGAACAGCTTGCTTGAAGAAGAGGGGAGGCTGCTGTGCTGAAGCCAGAGCCAAAAGACTCCTCTACCAGTACCCAGAAGAAGGCAAAAGGAGTTTATTTATTTATTAGGTTGTTTTCTGCTTAAAGGCTGTGTTTTATTTAGAAGAATTGGCTGTGGAGCTCCTCAGGGGGCAAAACCCACCTGCAGAAGAAGGCTGGATAACCTTCTTACAAGCAGTTGTAGTTGTTCTTTACTGTCCTTTGCAAGGTAAAGGGGCATGCATCTGTATCAGAGGTTGCAGCTGTTATATCATGGCGCTTTGAACTTTGTTACATGTGATGATGCCAAACTCAGTCAAGGACAGCATGGCATGGAGTGCAAGCTGGCCAAGGAGGAATTTGCTTTCCCAGCTAGCTCCACTAATGTTTGATTCAAATGTGTTGACAGCTCCTCATACCAGCGCATGTCAGGTCTTTGTGCTATGTAATTTGGTTTGTTTAGCTGGGTCACAAGGAGAAATAGATCTGTTGGCCATGATCTGACTATGTTGACTTCAGAGGAGTAGAAAGCCTGTTTTGCCTCTATTTATGTCAGTGGCAGAATAAAAGTAACTAATGAGTTACAGTTCCTGTTGCTTGTGCTGTAGGCGGGGGAATTCCAGTTTTGGTTGTCTGTTTGTTTGTTTTTTGCCACCACATTCTTCCTTTCTGTATCTGCAACAGCTCACCTGTGAACCACTCTGATTTTCCTGATTACTGTTGTACTAACTCACTGGTGCCTTGATCTTGTATTGTATGCCTTGATCTCCCAGGGTGAGCTGAAAACCTAATCTCCGTTGGGAGGGAGGGAAAGCCTGGATAATATAAAGAGCAGATCATGAGAGTGTAATTGGTGATGTCCCTAGTATTACCAATCCTAGGCTGAAGATGGGATCCAGTATGTGTGGTTGCATGTGGGGGTCCAGAGATTGACTGAAAGAATTCCATGGTTTCCAGGTAGGTCAAGTTTGTTTTCTGTCAAGTGCCACATGGGATATAACTCACGGGCAGTGAACTCAGGCAGTTAATTTCAGTCACTAAATCTGAAACTGAGAAAGGTTTTTTATAAAGAGGCAGAGGTTGTGTTGGAGATCTAGAAATCAAAAGAAGGGAGTGTGACTGGTCTCTGCATGCATGCAGGGTTCTCACAGATATTGTCAGCAGGACACGGGGCACATAGGCCAGCTGGTAACAGCATGGGCAGTGCCTGAAATGCCCACTCTTAATGGAGAACTGTTAGTGAAATGCATTGCATATGAAGAGGAATGAGGCAGGGACTATTCAGGCTAGTGGAGAGGCAGCTATTTTTTGCCTACTGTGCTTTTGAGACGTGTTTGGTGTCATCAAGGCAGGAGCTTCTAGGGGGAATGAAATATGTGCTGCAGGGTTATTACAGTCAACCATCAGAGTGAATTATGAACTGCATGAATTCAACCCATCTACAAGCCTGACCCCAGCCTTAGTTTCCATGGCAGTAGGGACAGGCCCATGTGGAGGCAGAGCAGTTGGCCTCCGGTTGCAGATCCTGGAGTTACGTTACCTGCAGTGGGGTTGGAATGCCTCCTGCCTGCCTGGAATGGAACCACCTGTGGTCTCTTAGAAATCATTTAGGGTCTGATATCTAGACTTGTTCTGTCCTATATACCCTTCAGGGCAGCAGGGATGGATCACTAGCTGATGCAGCAGACTGCATTGTTTCTTTTCTCCAACAATATGGGAAGCAGGTAAAAGGAGGCAGGCTGTGGCACAGCATGTCTGGAATGCATTGCACTGCAGTGATCCTGGGTAAGCAGAATGATGCCTAGGGGCCATTGCAGCTAGCCTGGGCTGAAGCATCCTCACAGCTAACCCCAAATTGAAGAGCATTAGGCAACCTACTGCCTCTGTCTCTCTTTATTTGATCTAGCACTGACTTGAGGATCTGACCCCTGAAGTAGTTACTAGTATCCAGACAGCTATTCCTGGCCTGGGACAGAGAGGAAAGGGGTACAAGTAGCTTTATGGAGTCTCAGAGCACTGTTAATCCCTGTGTCAATCCATCTCTAAAGCCTGTTCTGTTACATACAAGTGTAGAAGACATGCATAAAATGGTGCAATTATCCTGTAATCTGAGACTTCTTCTTGAGCTGAGTACTCCATTACTGGGCCTACCTCATTTTATATGATTTCAGTGTAAAGCCAGTGAACCACCATTGATACAGAGCAATTTGTTTTCCCAGCTCCCAGAGCTCAGTGTGTTCTTCATGGTTCTGAAGAAGTTAATCCCATTATGATCAAATCAGTTTATGAATATTTTCTCAGTGGATTCAGACAATTTCTGGATGTCTAACTATGGATTAGTTGCAGTAATCCCATTTTCAGCCATGACAGCATTTCTCATTGATGTGCACATTTGTAAAATAGGATGTGGAGCAGAACTGTATTGATAAGTTAGACTTTGGAAAGTGTAGCTTTCTGTCTGCAATGTGGCACAGAGGCCGAGGATTTAATGTCAGCATGAAACTCCTGAAAAAGCCTTGTAGAACATAGTACAGGAGTGTCCTTGACTGACAAACTCCATGGCCTGCTTGGTTTCCAGAAGAAATACCCAATAAAATTCTAGGTGTAGGAACAGCTCGGATGCTACAAACAATGCAGATTAGATGCAGAGTAAAGAATTAACTAAGGAGGAAGTTTTAAAACAACATATCACTTTCTCATGGTGACCCAGTTTATAAGAAACATGGGATGTTTCCTGATGCTGAAACGAGATTTTCCTGTGAGAGTTCACAAGCTGACACAGAGTAGCATGGTGGCAACCAGAAGAAGTGGAAGGCTCCTGGCATTTCAGTGTGGCACATGGGCTAGTTACTGGAATACACAAGCTCCTAGAAATGTTTCATTCACAACCTAATTGTGCACACAGTTATGCATATTCTTGCCTATTTGCCCCCTACCCCTGATATACTTCTACAGCTAAATATGTTTGTACATATACTGTACACTCCCACCCTTGTGCTTGCACATGTATATACTTTCAGTTTTCAAAAAGTGCCTGAATTCTGTGCATGTGACTAAGTGTAGCGGAGCACAGGTTGTGCCTGCCACTTTAAGGGGTCTGAGCAGGCAGCAAGCAGCCTGCAGGTGGGAGTAGACCCAATCAGGTAGTCACATGTTGGGCAGGAGGCTGCCTGATTGGTGGAGAGGCTGGGAGCCTGGGTATAAGGCTAGGCCCCAAGAGTAGAGTTGGCAGTTGCTGCAGGGGGCTGAAGGAATAACATCACCCAGTTGGAGATCTCTTGTTCCTGGAACAGCTTGTGGGATCAGGGTAGGAACTATGGGGATAGAGGAGGTTCCTGGTCCTGGGGAGTGACCTAAAACTACAGCCTGCTGGGGCTGGGTGGTGTGGTGAGGCTACTTGCGGCAGGGCAGCCTCCAGGAAATGCCATCAATGTGCCTCCAGTGAAAGGTGAGTATGGGGTGATGGAAAGCCTCAGCCCCTACTGCCTTGCAAAGGGGAAAGACAAGGGGAGCATAGCCCAACAGAAAAACACAGGGCCAAGGCTCACTGGGTGGGGCCTGAGGCAGGACCCAAGCTGTGAGAAGGCAGCCCGAGATGGGGCCGAGGCCCACTGAGTGAGGGCTGAGGCCCAAGGGGCATTACGCCCAGCAGCCCAGTGAAGGGCACGGTAGAGTTTTGGGTGCTAAGGCACACAGCTGACAGCCTGGTTGCAGATTTAAGGACATAGCAGGAGCGTTCTTGGTGGGTGTGGCCTGTCAAATTCCAATGAATCTGTGAATTTTGCTAAATATCCTTTTTCATGCCCTTATGAAAGGAAAGAGGCTGGAACAGCGTGGAATAGAATCACACTTAGGTGCCTACGGCCACTTACGCAACTATTGGTGGAACAGGATTCGGTCCTTTAGATTCTAGCCTAATGCCTTCTAAGAGCAGCTGGGCACTACAGGGATCTAAATTTCCACAGCAACTCCAGTAACTGGAAGGATCCAGATTCAGATATCAGGAGTCAGGCCCTAAACTGGGTAGAAAAAAGATGCCCTTATCTACAGGGAGTTTTGAATTTCTAATAAAATAAAATGAAACATTATTTCTATTTGAAAAAACGAAAGTATCTTTACATTCTGATCTAAACAAAATTTTTGAATTTCCTTTTGAAGTCCTCTGAGCTTTGAGTATCTGCTGGCCTTCCTGGAGCCTAGTTCAGCTGCCAAGGAGCTGGAAGCCTAAGGTCCCCAGTAGGCTGCAAGGATTTTATCAGGCAAGCTGGTAGGGAACCTGGCTTCAGTCACTGTTTCATCAGAACTGACATGATCCTGTGGAATAATTAAATTTTACAATATTTTCCCAGTGGAAAAATGTTCTGTCAACTCTCTTTGCCCCCTCTGCTGTGCTTTCCCGCCCCCCTCCCCCTGCCAAGTACTATAAGTATTGGCTTATGAAGAGCCAATACTTGGGCTCTTCTTTGCCATCTGGTACCACAGGTATTTGCGGGGCATGTTTTTACCTTATTCTTACTACAAAAAGGACTAGAAACCTACCTCTTTGGACCATGAAACATGAAGACTTAAGGATTTTAGTTGACTCCAGGAGTCAGAACCTTAAAAACAGCACATATTGCACACCTTGTGATAAAATTATTCAGTCGATTTCCTATTGTAAATCTGGCTTCACTTCAGCTGGGGCTAACTGGCTTTCTTACTAACAGACATGAGGCCCAGAATCAAAAGGGCCATGGAGACTGGAATATCTACTGATCTATCTAGTCTAAGGCTTCTTTCTAATAGCCAGCTTATTCAGGGGGCTTGAATCTATGCTGTGGCTCCTTTGTGAGGAACCCACAAGGTCCCTTGTGACACTAAGGGCACAAGGACCCTGTCAGGGTTCCTTGTATCCTGCCCTTTTAATTGGATTGCCCAGCTTCCCTATGTGAGCTGGGGCCAGTGCATTGGTATGACTCCTGGCATTTTCTTCCCTGCTTAGCTGCCCCATGGGTACTTAGCACTACTGGGAGGAAATTTTCTTCTCTTTTTGTAGATGGCTTGTGCTTTGATGCTTCAAGCAATGTGCCAAAGCAAGAAACCAGGGCTCTGCCTACTGCACTCCCTAGCAAGGGAGCTATGCTGCTGCTGTACTGCTAGAAGTCAAGAGACATCAAAGAGGCTACAGGTAATCCCTTCCCTCTCCTATCACAGCTAGAGAGCCCATTCTGTTTCCCAGAAGCCACAGGGTTAGAGTGTATACTGGGGTAGGGGGGTTGAGGGCAGGGAAATGAGAAACCTAGCCTCACTAGTTTAACTCCTCCTTCCCATTGACAGAGAGAAGCTGGGGCATTGGAATCCTCCATGTGTTAATTGTGGTGTACCAGCCTAGATGTAGTGGTCCTTCCAGCAGGCAGCATGGCAGCATACCCAGGAGGGTAGAATACAGAGGCAGCTGCTGTATTAGCTCACAAATAGTATAGACCATGTTGGCTCATTCCTCCTAGCCAGCAATGCCATGGGACCCTGTATTCTGGCTGAGCAGGGAGCAATTCTTGCCATCTACCCAGCCAGGGATCAGACTGTGTCCCCTTCAGGTTTCCTGCAGATTAGAACAGGAGTCGTAGAGGGCATGACTTAGAGGGTGACACCAAGAAGCTTCCAGGAAGCTCCATCTGCTTGAGGAATTGAACAACAGCTCTGAGCATAAAATGCATGACACGCCTGCAAGCAGCAATACTGAATACTGTGTAGATCCAAGTTGCTACAGTTCAAATGAAGTCCTTTTATTATTGCACAGAGCTCTGTTCAGGTAACATTGCCCAGACCTAATAGCAACAAGCCACATGGTTTCAATACCAGTGGGAATGCAACCTGGACCCTCTCGGCCTCCATTGCATCACATGAGCAAAAACGCTGTCTCATAATATGACTATGTGAGGCCATTCATAGGAAATGGCTTACTTTTCTCTTTACCTGCCTTATTACAATATATGCACATGGCAGCATTGCTCCAGGGCTGGGGGGCCTGGGTGCTACAGATACAGCCAGCAATACACTCCCCATGCTATTCTTAGGAAAGGGAAAGTTTATACAAGCGATTTTAAGCTTTAAACCAGGCACCATAAATAGTCTATTTTTCAAGGGCTCCAAGTCAGTTGTAGGCTTAGAGCCAGGGCCAAAATTTGGCAGCTGTCTTTGTTTAATGATTAATTAAAATGAGGTAACAAAACGAGACATATCTATTAATGAGGGTATTTGCAGCGTCAGTGGAGGATTCCAAATGGCTGAATTTTCTCCTTTTAATCTTTAAACTTCTTGTTAGGAAAACAAGCTCTTCCTCTGCTCGTGAGCCTGCCCTGGGTGGAAAGTGCCACTCCACAGCCCAATCACTTCTGGTAGCGAGAGGAGAGTAACTCTTAGGTACAGCTTTATCTTTATGGTTCTTTTCCTTTTAAACAAAATGAAACCTCCACATAAAGATTTTTCCAGTTTTCAATTTTAATTAGACTTTTAAATGAACTTAAATCGAGAGACCCTTGACTGAAATAAAACCATCTAGCACAGAGTGGCCAGGAATGAGGACAATTCAGCCAAAGGCACACACCTCTCAGGGTGTGCTGGTCATTAGCCATTGAATATGCCAGGGGTCAAACATCATATTGTTAGCATTCATGCACATCTGTCTTTGAACAGAAAAAGAACTCTGAAAGCATGGGAGAGAAAATCTTTTTCCTCTTCTGCCACTGAGATGATACTGTAGAGTAGCCCTGGCCATGCCAGACCCAACCTTGAGAGCAGTAGGATCAGTGTTGCAGGGGGCACTGGGTCAAGGATGATGCTGTACACTGTTTACAGCTTTTGCTATCTGCTCATTTCATTCTGTCAGCCAGGCTGCAGTGCAGGATAATAGAAACCCCCCCCTGCATTTTTCTGGGTTCCCTTTTTTTCCCCAGGCATCTCCAGTAGAAAAAAATGATTTGAGCTAACTGATCCACAGCCTGCTCTGGACAGAACATAAATGTAGAACTCCCATTGGAATTATGGGAAGGCAGAATTAGCTCTCAGGCAGCCATCAGTTAGCCCAGCCACAGCCCACGTATTTGGCAGGTGAGAGGGGTGATGCTGACAGTCTGACAGAAAGATGGTGCTAATGGATCCAGAAGTATTTTTTTTCTTTCTAACCATGTCCCTGGCTTTTTTCTAACAGCAGATACATTTTCCACCTTGAAAAAACAACTGAAGATCTAAGGAGACCTGTGTAGGAGGAACATTTGGCCAGAAAAGGGTTAATGTGTGGCGGAGGGTTTAAAGAAAACTCTAAAATGGTGTGTAAAGCAGGTTCACCCTCCCCAGGGCTCCAGAGACATAGCCACATGGGAAAGCACCCAAGTATGAGGAAAAGAAAAAAAATCCCAAAATAGTTTAGTCTTGTTTTCTGCACTGAGACACCCAGACAGGGTGGGAGTTCTGGTTGTGTCTGAGCTGAAAATTACAGTAAATAGAGAAGAGGCTACAAAACGCTGCATTTTGGATAAGAGGCACGTGTACAAAAGTCATCCATTAGGGCAAAGACGTGCAGGAGACAAAGCCCCATAAATAAATGAGAAGGGGGATGGAACGAGTGCCCTGGGAAGGGGTTGCTCTCTGCAATGGGCCTTTACATAGAGAATTACAGTAATGCAATCAAGACAGTCAGGACTTAGTAAAGGAACAACTGTATTCTGTAGTTTTGGGGATACTGGGCAAATATAAGTCAAGTAAACAGTGGCAGTGAGCTAGAGGAACTGACTCAAAAGATTACTAAATCACTGTCACCTTCTGGGAACTGTGATGAGATCACGGAAGTAGACATAAGGAATTGGGTTTGTTCTTCGAAATAGGAGAAAAAAACAAAATGGGCAACTACTGCCCTGTATGTGTAACTTCAATTTCTACTAAATTAAAGGAGCAAATATCAAACTTGGCTGAAGGATAAGGAACCATGAGAAGAGGTTAATATGGACCAAGGATGAGCCTAGACCCAGAGTTTGCATCTACATCCTGAGTCACTTAGTAGGGGCATACTGAATTTGTGCTTCTGAGCATTTGTTTGCAGATCATTTCTGTAAAGAACAAATTATTCCAGACAAACTCAGTTACTTATTTGGCACTACTACACCTTGAGTAGGTAGAAAGAGTCAGTCCTCTATCAGGCAAAGACGGAACAAAATACAAGGACTAGAGAAATGTCTTAGAGGAAAGGTAATTAAACATGGGAACAGCTCCATGGCAGGAGATGACAACCTTTTAATGATGGCAGGCTGATGCTTGTGACCTGCCGGGTGCTGATCCTTCCTTACTTGACAACCCCTCCCCTCTCCTGCCCCCTGCATCAACTCCCTCTCCCCCCTTTCCTCAGGAGGGATACTACTGCAAGAGGGAGGTATCTGCCCAGCCAATGGCCTGCAGGTTAATGCAGCAGCCCTCAATTATAGAGGCTGCCACTCACCTCCATCACCAAGTGCTACTTATTTTGGTTGCTAATGGCAATCAGGAATGGTAAAGTCAGCATTGAGAGAGGCAGAAGGTGCAGTGGGGATGGCAGTTGGCCACACTGACGCCTACCCCTGCAGCAGCAACCTTCCAGGTTGGGGGCAAGGATGCTACAGCACCCGTGAGGCCCCAGCTGCCGCACTGGCTGAAGGAGACTCTGCCACAGGCTGGATCAGATCTTCATAGGTGTCAATTGTTGACTTCTATTCTAGAGTTCTAGCATCCAGGGGTGCAATGAGCTCTCTGTCACTTGGAGACTTGAATATTGGGTGGGTTGCTTCAGGTTCAGCCAACAGTCGCCAGGTTGGATGAAGGCATGTTTAGGAGAGGTCTTCTGACCAAATGATGCAAGGCTCAAACTCTACAGCCAGAATGGTTCCTTTTTCTTTTCAGTGTTCTGTGTTTGTTTCTCTGAGCCAATGAAGAGCATGGTTTTGAGCAGAGCATTAGGCACAGTGGGCTGAGTTTTCACACTCAGAACTCACACTTTCAAATTCTGGCACTGCAGCCAGCACTAAAAAGGAAGGGTGAGGCTTTACAGAAATGACCCAAAGACATAAGCTTCCTTTTTCCAAGGAAGCTCAGGGTGTCCATACACATGCTTGAGGGTGCTGTTTTAATTAGAGTGGTTCCTGGAGAGCCTCTTTAATTAAAATGCCTCACCATCATGTGTTTTAAGCCCCCTGTTGGTTTAAAAATGGCTGTGGGATGCTTTATCTAAATCTCATTTGATGAGGTTTAGATAAAGCACCCCAGCAGCCATTTTTAAACCTGCAAGGGCTTGTACATGTAACTATGCTGGAGTGTTTTAATTAGAATGTGGAGCAGACTCGCCTGCTTTGACGTGTTCTAATTAGAACATGAACAAGCACCTGTATGGGCAGCTTAGTGCCCAGGAACCCTGCAGGGTTTGGCTCATGTCTGTAGGTGGTAAATGTAGCACTGATGCTCAGTGTCTGCACTAGCTGTGTGAACTTAAATCCCAATCAACAAACAAGCTGCTGGGCTAGCTGTGACATGCTGGTACCATTGCTGTCCAAAAGAATGCTGCAAAAGTGCAGACAGTCAGAACAAGTGGCTAATGCTGCCACCTAGAGGAGAGCCTGGGCTGCTGCAAGGAACCAGAACCCTTGGGTACCCAGAACCCAGGTGGATATCCTCTTCTGCAGAGTAAGAAAAAACTCACGAGGTGTGTATGCTGCCATACATGGGCTTAGCTCTTGAGCCTGGCCCAGAGTGTCAGCACTAGCCTTAACTGGCTGCAGGCAATGCAGGGAATGCTACATTGCATGCAACACAGTATATATCACTGGGGTGGAGAATTCACTTGGTAAGGGCAGGGCTCTACACTGATTGATACATCCTCATCCTGATGCCAAC
Organism: Alligator sinensis; assembly: GCF_000455745.1. Lineage (NCBI taxonomy): Eukaryota > Metazoa > Chordata > Crocodylia > Alligatoridae > Alligator > Alligator sinensis. Next base: position 822,448 of record NW_005842016.1, read on the forward strand.
AGGAACAGAGGGCTAAGTACAGCCCCATGGTCTAAGGAGACAAGTGAGGGGCATAAGCAGGAGAATGAAGGGCTAGAGCCCAAGATTTGGGGTCAGGATTAAAGTTCATCAGAGGAACTTTGTGTGTGCTGGGGGAAGGATGGGAAAGTGAGCTCAGGCCTAGGATAGGAGAAGGGAAATGAGTCAAGATGGGGAAGCACCAGCAGAGCTTTATGTGGGAAAAGAAGAACCAAAACAGCAGCAGACTACTACACTGTCCTCCTTTTCAGCTTCTCTCTGTGGTCTGCTATCTGTACCCTGATATTTTTATGAATTCCTGGTCAACTAGCCTGTATGACTCTGAGCTGTGCCCTGAACTGTGCCCTTATCTTGCAATTCCTCCCCCTGAAGCCCTCTCCAGAGGTAAGCACCTCTATGTTGAGCAGTACATTTATTGCTATGTGGCTGGGGACAGGGCTTTAAGCACTGTCACTGCAGGACAGCTTGACGCTTTGCTGAGCATCCAAAATTGGGAGGCCCAAACCCTGTTGGTAGTGGTGACTAAGGCTGGCTGGGACCAGACTGAAAACAACATGTACCTGTGAGTGGCTACAGAGCTGTGACCTAGCAATTGGATGCTGAAGGCAGGGCCAAACCTAGGCAATGCCAAGTGATGACAGCACCACAAAAGACATTGCTGCTGGGGACTTCTGGCAATACTTAGCCTTATTGTCAGAGCTGTAGAAACAGCATTTGATGGCCATGAAAAGGTGCCATGGACTAGACTCTGTGGTCTCCCATGCTCTGTGTGCTATACCATGTACCTACTGTAGCTTGTCGTGGGTTCTCCCTGTATTGTGAATCATCTCTGCTCCCAGTCCCTCATCCAAGGTCCTAGAGACAAGAGGGGATATCCAGTGTCTAGAATGGTTTCAGAACATGGTAATTCAAGGCCCTGATGCAATAATACTGTAAACCATGGCCAGAGAGGCTGAGGTAGTTTCTTAGGAACAGGAAGCTGTGGAGGTAGGATTAGTTTGGTGCCACACATCTCTGCCAAACGAACTGATCTGTATCTGTGTTTAAGCCCACTTGGCCATCCAAGCTCAGGCAGGGGACAGAGGCTTCCAGCAGTTGGGTGTTAACTGGCAGGACTGTGCCTGAAGCAGTACATGGCCACTGATGCTCAGAATCCTTGGGGGGTTTCAAGACCCATCTAGACAAAGCTTTGGCTGGGATGATCTAGTTGGGGATGGTCCTGCTTTGAGAGGCAGTTGGACTAGATGGCCCCCAGAGATCCCTTCCAACCCTAATTTTCTATGATTTCTAACACTTATTAGTAGGGGTGCACTGATTTTTGGGGCCGATACCGATAGCCAATATTTAAGGAGGCATATCGGCCGATACCAATCTGATTTCCAATACAGCTGCCTCCAGCTAGTAAGTCTGGTGTGGTGGAAGGGGAGGGGGAATGGAAGAGGTGGGGGGGGGGCCAATCAATGTACCCCACAGTGAAGGAGGGGGCATGGGAAAGGGCAGGTGCTGCCCAGGCAGGGTGGGGAAGGGGCAGAGCTGCAGCTTGTGGGGGAAGGGAAGGTGGCTCTCACTACTGCTTGCACCCTGGGAGGGCACAGGGGGTGGGACATGTACCATCTGGATCTGCGCAGGGTGGGTTGGGGTGGGGCAGGCTGCAGCTGGGGTGTGTGGGGCTCTTCTTGGCGGGGGCTGGGCTTGAAGTGGGCACTGGTGGTGCTGGGAGGATGCTGCATCCACCCCAAATTTCACCGCTGCTCTGCTCCCAGTGCCGCTGCTGCCAGCCACCACCCTGGCTCAATGCCCTGCCTCCACCCACATGCCAGGAAGAGCCAGGCTGCACCGGGCAGCTGGCAGTGGCACAGTGGCAAAATTTGGGGTGGATACAGTATCTTCCCAGTGCCACCAGCACCCGCTCCGAGCCCAGCCCCGACTGAGAAGAGCCCTGTGCAGTCCTGGCTGCAGCCCACCCCATGCAGATCCAGGGGGCACATGCTCCCCCAGGGTGCAAGCAGTGGTGGGAGCCACGTCCCCCCCCGAGCTGCGGCTCAGGCCTCTTCCCCACCCCCCGCCCCACCTGGGCAGTGCCTGCTCCTGCCTCCTCTCTCACCACAGAAAGAATTGATCTTGCCCCCAACACCCTTTCCCTCTCCCTTTCTACCACACCGGACTTACCAGCTGGAGGCAGCTCTCCATGCTGCCGGCTGTGCTCCTTGCTGCCTGAGTGCTGCACTGCGGTTGCACACAGAACAGGCATTTATTGGCCAAATTATTGGCCCCATTGGGCCGATATCTTATTCAGCCAGTTTCTTTATATCGGTACCAATCTGATATTGGACCAATGTATCACTGCACCTCTACTTATTCTCTCTTTTAATAGCTCTGGAAAATTGTCCTGGGAAGTAGTGAAAGGCTAGTCAGGGAGCTGCAGACAGTGATTGAAGAGAGATGAGCTGAAGTACTTGGGCACTAAACCTTTAGACCCAGTGCCAGATGCATCCCCAAGCATTAACATCCAGGCTCAAAACCCTCCCAAGACAGATGAGACATGCGTTCCACTAAAAGAAAGGCCTCGTGGGCCCTGTCCCTGAATATTCATGCACCCTTTGCTTCCCTCCATTTCTCCCATTCTTTGGGTCTATTTCTTGTCCTTTCTTCTGCACCAACTGTTCTGGTCTGCTTCACTCACTTATCTTGCTTTCTTTCTCACATTGATGTCCCTCAGTTTCCCTCCCCTCCCATATTACCTGGGGCACCCCTTGCTTCCAACTAGACAGAGGTCTTTGTAGGAGGCAGAAATATTAAGCTCTGACTGCCTGCTATCTCAGCAAGAACACTGGCCCTTTTCCCCTGCTTCTCTCTTGGGCCAGTGGTTTCTGATCACACTACTGTCCCTAGAGTCACAGTACAAAACACTCTAACAAAGACCCACACATTCTCCTTGGGACAACCATGCCTAATATCCTGGCCAGATTAGCCTTTAAGACCAGAACTAGATGACCTCTTGAGGACCCTTTCAACCCTAATTTTCTATCATTCCCTTTTGCAAGGACAGAAGCAACGATTTGTCATCCAGGTTTGGGGTCCTGGAAGGTGTACTGTCTGCCTTGAACCTGAATTCAGGACAGAAAGACTGGCAGAGCTCATCCATTCCTCAGATTACTATACTTTCCCGCTTGTCCATGTAGGCACCAATGATACTGACACTGCAGATCAGAGGAGACTATAATGAGCTTGGCAGGAGGATTAAGGAATTTGGACCACAAGTGATATTCTCATCAATCCTCCCTGTGGAAAGCAAGGGTCCACGCAGTGACCATTGTATCATGGTAGTAAACAAATATCTGAGACAGTGGTGTTAACGTGAAGGCTTTGGATTCTTCAATAATGGATGGATGTTCTGGCAGGGGGAAGGCAGCTATCAAGAGATGGGATACATTTAATTAGAACAGGAAAGAACATCTTTGGCCATCATCTGGTTTCATGGGGGATGGTGAACAAAACCCTTCGGTAACATATCAAACAATCCAGAGGGGAAAGGACTGGGAGAAGCAACTCAACTCTGGGAAAGGGCTAGAGAACCACAGAACAGTAACAAGTGATGCAAAAGGGAACAAGTAGATAAAAATGCAAAATACATCTGATATATATATACAAATGTGAAAAGAATGGGAAAGAAACAAAGTGAGCTGGAAGTTGTAGCCTGTGAAAAGAACTATGATCTGACCGATATCACAGGGAACTTATGGGACAGCTGTTAGGACTGGAACACCAAGATTGAGAGCTACTCTTTTTCAGAAGGACAAGGTTGGTGGTGTCCCTTGTACATCAGGAACATATACTAGTTCCCTGGTTCAGGAGTGTAAGATAGCAGATCTGAATGCATTTGGGTGAAGATAAAATGTGAAAGATACAGCACTGATATAATGGCAGGGGATTTATTGTAGGTTACCAAGTCAGAAAGAAGAGGGGGATGAGGCACTCTTCAAGAAGGTGACAAAATTATCCAAAAATGTTGAGATTGTACTGATGGGAGACTTCAAGTTACCAGACATCTGTTAGAAGAACAATAGAGCCAAATATAAAATATTAAGCCAATTTCTAATGTGTGTGGAAGACAACTTTCTGTTCCAAAAAGTTGAGGATACAACTAAGGGAGGAAGCAATCATGATATACAATTATAGATTCTGGAATAGGTGAAAGCATGAGAAACTATGGTGCTATATTTCAAAGAGACAGATTTCAGCTGACTCAAGGACTTAATAGGCATGGTGCCGTGGAAGACAAACTGAAAAATAAAGGCACCCAGGAGGGCTGGGAGCTTCTAAAGGGCATAGTACTAGAATCCCAACAAGAAACTGTTTTGTCATGATGGAAACACAAGGACAATTGCCAGAGACCAATGTGGCCACACAAGGAGCTTCTAGGATGCCTCAAATGCAAAAGGGAAGTGTAAGACACTGAGACAGAGGTGGTCTGGCCTAATGGCACTGAGAAATGGCAGGAGCCAGGGACTGGATCAGAGTTCAGGAGCCAAGATACCAGGTCTGGGTGGAAATCCAGGGACAGAGCCCACAACACAGGCCAGAGTCAGAATCTGGGGATCAGATGCTGAGTTACCAAATCCAAGGGACAGCCTATAGTACCAGGTCCAACAACAGAACCAAACCAGGGTAAGGATCCAGATAACAAATCCAAAGGATAGCTAAGATCAGAATCTAGAAACAGGACAAAACCATGACCTAGAACCAGGAAAGCCAGAGTACAGGATCCAGGAGACTTGCCACAGCAGCTTGGGTCAAAACTGTTGGCTGGCCTGGAAGCTGTTGCCACAGCCTGGAATAAATGGGGAGACTGAGCTTTCAGTAGCCAATCAGGAAGGCAGCTGGTTAACTAGCTGGGGAAGAACTTGTCAGCTGTAAACAAAAGGCAGGTGTGACTGCCTAGGCTATTAACCCAGGCTGGGCTGCCTACTAGGGTCCCTGGCAGAAAGCATACAGGCATTAGGAAAATGGGCAAATCACCAAGAAATTATACCAGGAAACAGCTAGTGCCTACAGGACAAAATCAGGAAGGCAATGGTTAAAAGAGCTGTACCTGGTGAGGGAAGTTAAACCCCCACCCCCCAAGAAATATGTTGGCCAGAAAAGAAAGACCAAGGAAGCTGTGGGTCTACTGCTAAATAGCCAAGGGGAACTCTTAACAGAAGATGCAAATGGAGCTATTCAACAGATATTTTGCCTCTGTCTTCACAAAAAAGTTAAGTTACAACAAGACAGCTAATAAAGATTATTTGGGGAAGGAAGGGGGCAAGCTGAGGCATGAGATAACAAAAGAAACAGTCAACAAGCTTTTGATACATCTTAATGAATTCAAATCAGCAGGGCCTGATAAACTTCATCCCAGGCTACTGATGGACCTGGCAGAGGGAATCTCAGAACCCTCAGCAGTTATATTTACTGGGTTGTGCTAGACAGGTGAGTTACCAGAGAACTGGAACAGAGCCAACATAGACCCCCCCCCCCCCCCCTTAAAAAAGGCAAAAAGGAAGACCTGAGAACAATAGAAATGTTAGCTTCACCTCAATGCCCAGGAAGTTACTGGAGCATATCATACAGAAATCCATTTGCAAGCCTCTGGAGGAGGAAAGGCTGGTCTCAAGCACCCAGTATGGATTTACTATGAACAAATTATGTCAAACAAACTTGATCTCCTTTGACAAAGTAATTACTTGGTTGGATGAAGGGAACTCTGAAGACATAGTGTATCTGGAATTCAGCAAGGCATTTGACAAAGTCCCACCTGACCTTCTCATAAACAATTTGGAAAAATAGGGATAGACAACTGGCTCAACAGCCACACGCAAAGGATAATTATAAATGGATCTACAGTATGTCAAAAAGGCAGGAGGTTTCAAGTGGAGTCACACAGGGGTCTGACTTTGAACCAGTGCTGTTTAACATGTTCATTAATGATTTGGATGCAGTGTGATGCAACCACATAAAAGATAAATGTGATTTTGAGATGTATCAATTGCATTATGTGCAAGACATGGGAGGTGATAGTGCCTCTCTACTTGGCCCTGGTTAGGCCTCATCTAGAGTATTGTGTGTAGTTTGGGGCATGTTCATCTTGAGGAAAAGGTGCTTAAGAGGGGATGTGATAGCAGTCTTCAAATACCTAAAGAAGAAGTGTAACTCGGAAGGTCCTCAGTTATGTACCCCCTCTCCAAGAACGTTAGCAGGTGCAGGTGCACTGTGGGGGGCATAGCTGCATAGCCACATGCAGCTTTCCTCCTCTCCCTATAGAGAAGAGCCAAAATATATGTTGAGACTTAACTATATATACATTTAACAGGGTATAGATCTATGCAAATACTCTATAAATCATTGAGTCAAAACAAGGGTCTCACAGAACGTTATGCAGTCTTATACTCTAATAGGCTGCTAAGTTACAAAGCATGGGGTGCAGGGTTCACAAATAAAAAAGGCTCAGGGTTTCAGAGAAAAGCAAAGATTAGTATACTGCCTGAGTGGAACTGCTGTGCCTCAAAAGAAACTACCCTGGAGGGGGAGAAGGGAAAGAAAAAGGGAGAATGGATACCCCGATGTCCTAAGATTCATAGATTCATAGATGCTAGGGTCGGAAGGGACCTCAATAGATCATCGAGTCCGACCCCCTGCATAAGCAGGAAAGA
>NW_005842016.1:829172-833185 GCF_000455745.1 Alligator sinensis
GCCCCCAGCTAGATACTCATCTAACCTCCTCTTGAAGACCCCCAGGGTAGGGGAGAGCACCACCTCCCTTGGGAGCCCTTTCCAGACCTTGGCCACTCTACTGTGAAGAAGTTCTTCCTAATGTCCAATCTAAATCTGCTCTCTGCTAGCTTGTGGCCATAATTTCATTATGGCCACATAATGGAATGGCGCCTTGAAGAAAAAATACTCACCTAGATGAACTTATAGGCAGCCACAAGGTCGCCTCTCAACCTTCTCTTGCGGAGGCTGAAAAGGTCCAGTTTCTCTAGTCTCTCCTCATAGGGCTTGGTCTTCAGGCCCTTAACCATATGAGTGGCCCTTCTCTGGACCCTCTCCAGGTTATCCGCATCCTTCTTGAAGTGCGGTGCCCAGAATTGCACGCAGTACTCCAACTGCGGTCTGACTAGTGCCCGATAGAGGGGAACTATTACCTCCTTGGACCTATTTGTCATGCATCTGCTGATGCACGATAAAGTGCCATTGGCTTTTCTGATGGCTTCGTCACACTGCCGACTCATCTTCATCTTGGAGTCCACTAGGACTCCAAGATCCCTTTCCACTTCCGTGCCACCCAGCAGGTCATTTCCTAGGCTGTAGGTGTGCTGGACATTTTTCCTCCCTAGGTGCAGCACTTTGCATTTCTCCTTGTTGAACTGCATTCTGTTGTTTTCTGCCCACTTGTCCAACCTGTCCAGGTCTGCTTGCAGCTGTTCCCTGCCCAGGACCTGTGCCATTGAAGACTTGGGGAATTGTTGGGGTGGCCAGGGTGGATACCCAAATACAATTTGGGTATTCTTTGGAGAGTGAATATAGGTGGACTGGAAAGGGAATTTACACCTTCCCTTGTATGGAAAAGAATAGTACAAAACACTTTCAAAGCTGGCAAGCTGACACTAGACAGGCTGGCAAGTTGGGCAGACCAGAACCAGATGAAGTTCAAAGTCGAGAAATGTAAAGTGCTCCACCTCAGGGCGAATGTTTCCCTGCACACCCACAGGCTTGGCAACGCCAGGCTGACCAGCACTACGAATGAAAGGGACCTGGGAGTAATAATAGACCACAGTATGAATGTGAGCTGGCAGTGTGACACTGTAGTCAGCAGGGCTAGCAATACCCTGGCATGCATCAATCGATGCATCTCCAGCAAAACCAAAGAAGTGATTCTCCCACTCTGCTCGGCATTGGTGAGACCATAGCTGGAATACTGAGTCCAGTTCTGGGTGCTCCGCTTTAACAAGGCCATGGTAAAGCTTGAGAGAGTCCAGAGAAGGGCCATCCGTATGATCAGAGACTTGCATGGCAAGCCATACGAGGAAAGGCTGAGAGATCTGGGAGACTCAGCCTGAAAAAAAGAAGGCTGCGAGGGGACTTGGTAGCAACTTACGACTCCATCAGAGGCGTACATCTGATTTCAGGCAATAATCTGATTTCATAAACTGAGGTGACAGCAGATGAGGAAGCACTGCCTAACAGGCACACCACCAGAGGGAGTAATACAGAATTCCATCACCTCTCTTTTGACATGTATGCCTAGCTAATTAAAATTTTTAAAAAGGTACATGCATTCAGTTACAGCTTGATGACTGATGACTGCCTGTTCACTGGAAATTCTATTAGGATATCACTCAGCTTTGGGTACACTCATGCTTTAGGCATGAAAACCTGGTGCCCCACAAGATGCCTCCCTCTTGGACCCCTGGGGCTGCTCAGTATTCTCCTCCTCTTCATCCCTGAACCGTAGTGGCACTCTCCTGTTGTGGATAGAGGAAGCATGGCTCTCTTTTGGAAGAGAATGAACAGTGGGTTGGGGTGGCCTATTGTTAATGATGCTCTCAGTGTTGCCATCATGAAAGTATGTTAAAAGCTGCTGTCTAAACCTTTCCTCCGGATGCCCTCTATGATCAGCATTCTTACTGAAATGCTGAACAGCTTCTAAGATCTGATTAGTGCTCCTCTCCATCAGATTGAAATTGGCTTCCCTCCCTCCTCAATAGCTTATTAAAGATATCATTAATGTTTTCTGTCATTCATTCACTGGTTGTAGATATGTTTTGGGATGTTTCTGCCAGTACCTGAAGAATATTTTCCTTAGTTGTTTGTTGATTTGCTCTGTAATTTCATTGATGCTGAGCATTATCAACTGTTCTTGATTATCTAGGCACCACAGCTGCAGTAGTAGAGATCTCCCACTGCATCGTCATTGTCTTTTGTAAGTCCTTCCTCTAATCAGTTCTTGTTCAGGCTGAGGAGAGGGGTGAGTCCTTTGAGTCAGACAGGCTGCGTCCTGTGCCAGGGTTTCCCAAGAACATGGAGCTGACAGGTAACAAAGTATGGTACAGTTCTGATGGTGCAGTTTTATAATTTTTTTTCCTCCAAATGACTCATGCAATGGTTGGCATATTGAGGTGTAGCAGGCCTGTGGCCACTATGTCCCCTGGCAGCCATGCAGCTCTGCCTGGCTTATGCTCTAATGTCGCCTTTCCTTGTGCGGTCATCTCTACCTTGTTGTTATTGAAGGTTGTGAAAGGGAGGCTGCCCATGGACTCTGAGTGAACCTGAATCGCTCACCACTGTGCCCCCCTGGGTCCCCTCACAGTCCTGCACCCCCAAGCTAGTAGACCTGTCTGTATCTCTGCTGGGCACCTATAGTCTTAAGGGCTAATTGTGTGGCTCTGTGCCTTCCCTACCCCACGCCCCAAGCCTCACAAGTTTTCTCTCCTATTGATATTGTCTATTTACACTCTCACACCCCTGGTCCTGCACACGGCTCCTTCTCTGGGATCTCAGGTTTAGCTTAGTTTCTTCTCTGGGCTTGTAGACTTTCTGGCCCAGCTCAACCCTTCCTTGGGCACAGACCCTGTGGTTCATGTCTGAGCCCTTCCCTCAGCTTCTTGACCCCTTACTGGGCCCCATCCTCAGCCTGTGGGCTCCTGGGTTACCAGTTCTCTAAGCAGGCCTTGAGCCTACTGCTGCAGGGCTCAAGGTTAAACCACCAGCACCACCCCTGACAGATCCCTCAGACTCTCTCTGGGTTCAAAATAAATCAAAGGCCACTTACCTGTAAAACCCTGTCTTCCTCTGCCCAGGTAACCTTCCTCTGTTCCCAGGCCTATAGGATTTTTTTATATAAACGCCAGTTTCTTCAGGAGCCCTGCTGCCAGGGAGAGAGTGCCCAACTGGCTCAGGCTCTGGGCTTACATAGCCCTTCACCAGCCCTTCCGGTCAGGTGAGTCTCTTGTTGGCCCCCTGCACCACCTGCAAGTGGCTTCACAGGCTGCTTGCTCCATTAAAGGAGCAGGTGCACCCCAGTGACCTGCTACATGGGGCAACATTTTTGTGCCCATACTTATGCCCGTGGTTTGGAGGAAGTGGCTGTCACAACCCAAAGTTGTGGTTTTTTGTTTTTGTGTGCTTCGGCACCGCTAAATTATGTTCCCGCCAAATTGCAGCTTCTTTACACGGTGGAGTTTTCTTTTGCAATAGGGGAACCCGCATGCAAAAGAGTATTTCCCACCGTTTATAGCCTTCTTTGCATGGTGCATTTCTTTTGCATCATAGTGATGCACGGTGCAAAGGAGTTCCTGCCATTTGTATTAAGATTTGCGCCACATTATTGGCCGATCTTAATATAGGCACACGTGGCAAGAGCTTGGGTGGTTTCCGCCCAAGTTGGAGAGAGAGAGAGAGAGAGAAAGCAATTGGAGTTTGGGAGAAAGAGCATGAAGATTTCTAAGCGCTGCTAATCCCTTCGAACCCAGCTTTTTCTTCTCCTTAAGAGGGCAATAGAGGGCTGATTTATCGAACCCACGGAGTCTTAACAACTCCGGGGGCCTATTTACTGAACCCACGGAGCTTCAACCACTCCGGGGGCCGAACGGCCTCTAGCCTCTCCCCGTCGCCAAGCGCAATCCTAAGACGTATCCCTTTCCTTTGAAACTACCGAACCCGCGGAGCTTCAACCACTCCGGGGTCAATTGTCGGAGTCCTCTAGC
>NW_005842016.1:835878-838657 GCF_000455745.1 Alligator sinensis
CAAGTTGGAGAGAGAGAGAGAGAAAGCAATTGGAGTTTGGGAGAAAGAGCGTGAAGATTTCTAAGCACTGCTAATCCCTTCGAACCCAGCTTTTTCTTCTCCTTAAGAGGGCAATAGAGGGCCGATTTACTGAACCCACGGAGTCTTAACAACTCTGGGGGCCTATTTACTGAACCCACGGAGCTTCAACCACTCCGGGGGCCAAACAGCCTCTAGCCTCTCCCCCTCGCTGAGCGCTCCTAAGACGTATCCCTTTCCTTTGAAACTACCGAACCCGCGGAGCTTCAACCACTCCGGGGTCAATTGTCGGAGTCCTCTAGCGAGGATTTAAGCGGAGCTGAGCCTGGAAAACTGTCCAGCCTACACCACGACCATCTTTGGTGTAAGTAAACAATCTTTTAATCAACCATTACGCGTCCATAACTAATTCTAGCTTGCCACCGGTCTTCGACCCCGCGTGCCCGGGTTTGCTGGCCACAGCCCGTGTGCGCAAAAACGGGTCCACATATCGCTCCCGGCTCGCACATGGAGATATGGACGAGATCGGGAGGCGGCCCGCACAGTGGCAATTGTTGAGGGTAAAGCGGATGCTATGTGCAACACACGTTGTTGCAAATATGAGTGTACTGAATGTTCTTGAAGGTATTTCAGGCAGGCAACTATGACTTTATGGTGTGGGATGTTAATGTACAGGCTGGTAATGTTCATGATGTCTGATATAACTTTCTCAGGGAGGTGGTTGATGTTCCTGTTGAGGAAGCCTGTTACAAATGTTTTTGGATAGTTTCTATGATGCCTTATAGCTCTTTGATGAGGATACCACAGTTGGATAGGAAGGGTCTGCTAAGATTACCTTGTTTGTGGATATTTGGGAGCGTATAGAAAGTTCCTGGGGTGCGAAAGTGTGGGGATAAATGGAAGCAATTTTTCCTGAAACTGGCATGATATTATTTTCCATGTACAGAATCTAATTATTGGATAGTTGTCTTAAATTTATTCCCCCCACTGCTGTGGTGGTGAAAGCAACGGGGTGGGGGGAGGCCAGACCGCCATCCCTTGCCTCTGCATCTGTGCCTGCCACCCTGCCACTTGTGCCCTTTGGTGCCTGCCTATGTGCCTCATGAGCTTCCTGCTGCATGCCCCCCATCATGTACTATCCCCACCCCTTCCCCACCATGCCTATGCCTGCCCCCCTGCAGCTTCTTCCCACCAGAGCTAAAGTTTATCAGTAGGGAAGCTGCGCCATCTCCCCCATGCACCCTCTCATCACATGGTCTCCCCCATTTGCCCCTTCACTGCAAGCCCCCTTCCCTTCAAACAAACCACCCTTGCCTAAGGCAGGTGGGGGGTTAGCTCTGGCTTCAGCCCCAAGTCCAGGGCCAAAGCCAAAACCAAGCTGCTGCCTGCCTTTGGCCAGTACTCAAATATATGAGGCTCCACCCCCGCCCCATGTTGATTGGGGAGAAAAACTTTGTCTTGGATTGAAGGAAATATGCAGAAGAGATATGAGTTCAGACAAGTAAACAAGACTGCTTATCACCCTGAGGCAAACAGGTTGGTGGAAACATGCAATGGAAAAATGTCAGGAAAAAATCAATAGATGTAAATAAAATCTGAGTGACTGGGGAGTTGATTTGTCCTATATATTGTCTGCCTATCAAGAAGTAATCTGGGAATCAATGGGTTTTCTGCCCTGTTGAAATGATGGATAGCCAGCAAAAAAGTTAGGGGCGTTGTAACAAGAAGCCAAAGGTTCCTGTTACTAAACTGGAGATTATTGGTGGCAAAGCCCAGCAGCAACCAAAGAGCAAGGCAAACCAAACATTAGAATTAATAAGATGCATCTGTGCTGAAGAGGAAGGATCACATGATTAGATGGGGCTTCCACAATCTGAGATACTTAAAAACCCCAGATCTCCTAGGGTTGGGGGGACTTCAGAGGGAAATGAACTCCTAGGAGGAAATGAAGGTACCTGGGAGACCCTGACTAGCACTGAACCTCTGAAACAGTGGTGAGAGCCCCCAGGGATGAACTGATGTGTGTTTGTTCACCCCCAGAAGAGGAGGGTTTGATAAAGTGACACCATGCTTTTTCTTTTTTTATGATTTTTGACCTGAGCAGGGAGTGTGTGTGTGTGTGTGTGTGTGTGTGTGTGTGTGTGTGTGTGTTTAAGCAGTAGCTTCCTTTTGTGTTCTAGTTTGAACTGGTGGACCAGTTGTGGCTAAAAGGGGCAGTGAGGAGGCTACAGGGTGCTAGGGAGGCATAGTAGTGATCCCTGCCAGGGCAAGGGTATGAAACAGAGAGCTAATAGCTTAAACCAGGGAGAGATTAGAGAAGGGGAAAGGGCTGAGGCCAGGAGGGCCAGAGCTCATAGCTTGGGAAGGATAAACCTAGGTGGGCTACAGACAGGAGGGCCAAAGCCTGTACTAGGGAGAGAAACAGGTGGTCTGAAGGCCAACTGAAGCCTGGAAGGGTGAGACCAGGGCTGGGTCCCAAGGTTTGGGGTCCAGAAGAATGGACCTTTGGATAGGGGACTGAGCTAGAGGAACAGGACCAAAGCTGGGAAGGCCAAAACCCCAATAAAGCTTTTGTGGTCAGAAGGCCAAGCAATTTGTCTCAGAGGGGAGGAGAGCCGGGTGTTCAAGGGGAGTGGTCGCTCCTTAAGGAGACGATCGTCCAAGCCCAAAACAAGGTAATCCTGACGAGGATCAAAGGGGGCAGGAGAGCATACAAGCCTCCATGGCTCACCAAAAACATCTGGGAATGTCTCCTTGCTAA
>NW_005842016.1:840357-842200 GCF_000455745.1 Alligator sinensis
CGGACTAGATGATCTGCCCAGGTCCCTTCCGACCCTAGAAACTATGAAATTATGAATTTGGAGGAGTGAGGGGCAATTGTGCCACCTGTGAGGTATGAGCATGGCTGTTGGGGGGAGAGAAGGCCACAGGTCTATTCCTTAAGGCCAGTGGGGCCTGAGAAATGAGAGAAGGCCACAAATCTATTCCTTAAGGCCAGTGGGGCCTGAGAAAATGAGTACTAAGGACAAAGAGGAGAGAGAACTCCAGAAGACTCATTAATCCCATGTGGGCAGCCTCCCCTTACTAACTTTTCTTAACCAGCAAGGCATGGAAGGTGAATAAATGGGTTGAGATCAAGAGAGACTTGAGTGGACCAGACAAGACTGAGGGGGCCACAAATGGGCATCACAACAACCCTTGGGCACCATCTTGTCACGGGCACCCAGGACTTGCTCAGGAAATACTGGGAAGAGACTGAGAGCTCAGGGAAGGAAACAGTAGTAGAAGGTATTTTGTATTCCCATGGCAAGATTAAGAATACATTGAAATAGCAAAAAAGTAATACGTTCCCAAAACAGACCTAAATTGTGCTACAATAACAAAGCTGGAGCTAGAATTTATACCATGGGAGAGAAGGTGGTATTGCTCCTTGTAAGGAGCCTGCAACCTCCCGGCTGCTTGGGATGAACTCTTTAAAGCAATTAGAGCTGGCAAGTGAGTTAGTCCAGATACTAGTACACTCACAAGAATGAACAATAAGCTGCACAATTAAAACCAAGTTACCAAGGCTGTTTGAATAAAGGAGGTATCAGGATTTGTTTGAAAAGAAAAAAAGAGATGAAGAAAATGTGCAGCTAGTATTTCTTTAAGTTTCTATTAGCTAGTCTAAACTTAAGAAATCTTTTATGGTGGTCATGGATATATTGGAAACTGGACTGAGAGCAGTTCTGATGAAACAAGATAAGGGGGGAAAACATCTAATTGTTTACTTGAGCTAAAAATGATTGTTCCAAGGAAGTAATTATGTGATGATTTAGGAAGACTGTTTTGCAAATTTTCAGTTCTCAGAAATCTTCAACGCTATTTATTTGGAAAGGCATGTAAAATCTGTTCAGACTATTATCTTATCTCATTGCAGCATATCAAAGGATTGAATGGTAAATTCCTGCAATGCTGTGTTATATTCCAGGAATATAGTATGGAAACTGTCCATGAATTGGAGGTCTATGACCCAAGTCAAAATCCCCATTTCATTCTGTAGGAGGAGAATAATGTGAATATAAGACTATGACAAGTTGAAACTGTAAGAATTTTTAAGTGAAATTTCTGATGGTTTGTGTTATTCAATGAAGACCAAGAGTGCATCTACGATTGGGTGCAGAGAAATTCAGAGTCCTAGGCAGTGTCACAACCCAAAGTTGTGGATTTTTTGATTGTGTGCGCTTCAGCACCGCTAAATTATGTTCCCGCCGAATTGCAGCTCTTTTGCACGACGGAGTGTTCTGTTGTTATAGAGAACCCGCGTGCAGAAAAGTGTTTCCCGCCGTTTTGTAGCCTTCTTTGCATTGTGCATTTCTCTTGCATTATAGTGATGCATGCTGCAAAGGAGTTCCCGCCATTTGTATTAAGATTTGAGCCACATTATTGGCCGGTCTTAATTTAGGCACACGTGGCGGCTAGCTATTGGCTTGCTAGCCGTACAAAAGGCTTGGGTGGTTTCCACCCAAGTTGGAGAGAAAGACGGAGAGAGAGACGGAGAGACGGATCTCTAAGCGCTGTGGGTCCTTTCGAACCCAGCGTGTCTTTCTTAAGAAGGCGATAGAGGCTCCAATTGCCGAACCCCCGGAGCCTAGCAAACTCCGG
>NW_005842016.1:842957-843560 GCF_000455745.1 Alligator sinensis
CGGTTCCCTCCCCTCATGGCGGCTAGATTAAGGGGACGCGAGCTTCCATCTGAGCTCTGCGAAGAGGCGGAAAGATCCGCCAAAGATGAAAAAATGGCCTTATGGTACGACAAGCGGGGAGAAGGTAGTGCAACCTTTCGTACTGTAATGAATTTAATGCACCAAAATCTGAGTTTAAAAGCCCAGCTGCAGATGGCTGTTCGGAGGGTCAAAGCAGCGGTGGAAAAAAAGGAGCCTAAAATGTCGGTCCAAGATGGCGCCGAACAAGAGGGAGACCGTGTGGAAGAACCGGAAGAGAAAGGAGGAGCTTCGGAAGAACTCGCGAGAGTCCGGTCAGCGACTCCGCCCATCAACGCAGCGTCGTCGCCGGCAACCCCGCCTAGCAATGCAGCGGCGTCCTCACCGACCGCGCCTTCCTGCCGACGAAGGAGAAAGTCAAGCGGAGGAGTGCATCCGCCCCTCCTGCCTGAAGTGATAAAAGCAATGATGACTCCAGCGGCAGCAGTCCAACCAATGACAACATCAACTCCCAAAAAAGAAGCTTGCCCTGCAGCCACGGTCAACCGGGCAGCTGATGAGCGAAATGTCGTCACCAGTCGCGTT
>NW_005842016.1:844813-845050 GCF_000455745.1 Alligator sinensis
GTTGTTATAGAGAACCCGCGTGCAGAAAAGTGTTTCCCACCGTTTTGTAGCCTTCTTTGCATTGTGCATTTCTCTTGCATTATAGTGATGCACACTGCAAAGGAGTTCCCGCCATTTGTATTAAGATTTGAGCCACATTATTGGCCGGTCTTAATTTAGGCACACGTGGGGGCTAGCTATTGGCTTGCTAGCTGTACAAAAGGCTTGGGTGGTTTCCGCCCAAGTTGGAGAGAAAGA
>NW_005842016.1:845175-855401 GCF_000455745.1 Alligator sinensis
CGAACCCCCGGAGCCTAGCAAACTCCGGGGCACCACTCACCGACGGCCTCTAGCCTCTCCCCGTCGCCGATCGCAGCCCAGACGAATCCCTACCCTAGAACCCAGTTATCGAAACCATGGAGTCTGAACCACTCCGAGGATCCTGGGAACCGAGTTTTAGAGTCCTCCAACGAGGATTGAAGCGGAGCTGTACCTGCAGCCTGCACCGCGACCATCTCCGGTGTGAGTAAATAATCTTTTCAATCAACCATTACGCCTCCGTGACTGATTCTAGCTCGAGCGTACTACTCCACCCCGCGGTTTTTCTCTGGCCCCACGTGCCCGGGCTGCCGGCCACAGCCCACGTGCACACAGACGGGCCCAGCTCGCGCCTGGTGAGGACGGGACCAGCAGCCGGCCCGCACAGGCAGAAACTCACCAAATGGCTTATTTTGAATGGTGGGTGTCATGTCACCACTTAATCGGCACCTGACCTTGAGAGTACTCAAAGTGAGCCTTCCTTCCCTCAACTCACCTGCCACGACTTGGTGTCAATCCTGTTCTGAGGAGCAGTTCAGTGGTGCCAGTACTGAGGTCCCCGCTAGGGGTACTCATGGTTTGGATACAGTTATCACTGGGGCTCCGCCTCCCCTACACCCTGGTGTGGCAGGGCACTGTTGGTGCCTGCCACTTAAAGGGCCGAGCCAAGCGGCCAGCAGGTGATTGTGGCAGCCATTTTAGATCCAGTGGCTGAGAGGGATCTTGGAGTCACAAGTGACTCCAAGATGAACATGAGCCAGCAGTGTAACAAAGCCATCAACAAGGCCAACCCCACCTTGTCGTGCATTAGCAGATGCATGACCAACAGATGAAGGGAGGTGATGCTTCCCCTCAATGTGGCATTGGTCAGGCTGCAGTTGGAGTACTGTGTTCAGTTTTGGGCACAATTCAAGAGGGACATGGAGAATCTGAAGAGGGTTCAGAGAAGGGCCACTCACATGATTAGTGGCCTCCGTGAAAGACCCTACAAGGGGAGGTTGAGGGATCTGGATCTCTTCAGCCTTCACAAGAGATGTCTGAGGGGAGACCTTGTACCTATCTATAAGTTTATCAAGGGAGGACAACAGGGAATTGGAGATGCGCTATTTATCAGGACACCCCTAGGAGTAACTAGGAATAATGGGTGCAAATTAGTGGAGTTGATTCAGGTTAGACATTAGGAAGACATTTTTTACAGTAAGGGTGGCCAGAGTCTGGAATGGGCTTCCAAGAGAGGTGGTACTATCACCTAACTTGGAGGTCTTTAAGAAGAGACTTGATAGTCATCTGGCTGGGGTCATCTGACCTCAGTCCTCTTTCCTGCCACGGGCAGGGCGTCGGACATGTTGATCTTTTGTGGTCCCTTCCGACTCCATAATCTATGAATTCCTGGCTGCCTATATAAATAGAGCAGTTTGCTGCTGCCAGGCAAGGCAGTAACATCTCCTGGCTGCTAGGCTGAATACAACAAGCTGGAGGTAAAGGGCAGGAGCTGTAGGGGATGGTTTGGAGTTCCTGGTCCTGGGCATGACGTAAAACAGCATCCTGCCGGGAGGGGGTGGCCTGGTGGGGCTCTTAGTGATGCGGGAGCCCCCAGAAAACGCCAGGCTAGTTATCACCCCAGTGAAAGGTGGTAGGGGTGCCTTAACCCCAGCCCTTGCCTTTGGGTAGGCCATATGCCATCAGAGCAGGGTAGGCCAGGTAAGCTTCAGGAAGCACCTGAGCCTGCTGGGAGAGTGACCCCGCCGGGCCAGGCACGCTTCCAGAAGCACCTGAGCTGGGAATGGGGGACCCCAATCTCTAAGTGCAGGCAGGAGGCGTAAACTCAACCGAGGGACTTGACTGGTCAATGCTGGGGCCAGGACCAGAAGGGTCAAAAGGGCCAGGGGCCCACCGCGAGGGACGCTTATGATGAGCAAAGAAGCTCAGGGTCCTGACTGGCCTGAGACAGGGCCAGGGCTTATACAGAAGCTGAAGGTCCCATGACTGGGGCCACAGCTAATGAGCGAAGGGGACGGTTGAGCCAACTGCCTGAGATGCTATCTGCGAGGCTTGGGCTGCGGTGTAGGGGTGGAGTAGAGCCGCGGGTAGCCCCCACAATATCAGGGTGTACAATGGGCAGCCACCCACCTAATTGACACTCAATTATGTTCCATCAAGGCGAGACAGGTGGGCGGCGTGCCTGGAGCCAGGTGGGGAAACTAGCCCTATTGCTGGTCAGGGACCCTCACTTTGCCACACCTGGCCACACACCAACTGTTGGTGTTGAGGCATTGAAGACACTTATGGCTTCTCTGGCCTTGTTTGGTCCTCTCATGGTTGCTGGCTGTTGTCCTGCTGTTTCCCTCTCAGGGTGGGTTGCAGCACCCACCTACGCAGACTCTTGGGACCTGTTCAGCCGGTCACCTGCTCTTGGTACTTTGAGAGCCAGGCTCAGGACTAGCCCTCACTCAGGGGCCCTGGTACCCTGGCCTCATGGCCTTACCGAATTCAGCCAAATGAAATAATACTGTAACAGGGGGCACGCTCAGGGCTGGATCTCATGCCAGCCTGCCCACCTGTTTCTATGGGCAACCGCCCGCCTTCTTTCCTGCCATGCCTCGATGATATATAATTATGGTGTTAATTAGGCGGGAAGCTGCCCATTCTTGCCCTAATGCCAAGGGCACTATCTGCAGCTCTGTTCCTCTCCTACACCACAGCCCAAGCCTTGCAGACGGCATCCCAGTTCTTAACGTCACCGGCCACACACTGGGCCCCAGAATCCTCCAGTCCGGACCCCAACCAGATCCTTCCAATCAGGCATCCTACTCTGCCCTGATTCTGGGCTGCCTAGCTGCCTGAACTTTTCCTCCTCTTGGGCGTGCCCCCCCACCCACCGAACCTTTGACCACACAGGCCCTGGCCCCGCTTCCAAGGCCAGTTGGACTGGGTGTCCCTCACGGTAGGCCTCTGGCCCTTTTGACACTTCTGGTGCTAGCCCCAGCATTGACCAGTCCGGGGTGTTTCAAGTCAGGCTTCTGAGCCTCTACCCCACTCTCTAACATGGATCAGCCTTCTTGGCCCTACTATGGGGTAACCCAACCGGTGGTGGGAGCTGGAGTTATTAAGGTGCCCCGACTCACCTTTCACCGGGGTGGTAACTGGCCTGGCATTTTCTGGGGACTCCCATGCCACCAGGAGCCCCACCAGGCCTTCCATCCCCAGCAGGGTGCAGTTTTAGGTCATGCCCAGGATCAGGAACCTCCAAACCATCCCCTTAAGCTCCTGCCCATACCTCCAGGATGTTGCACACAACCTTGCAGCTAGATGATGTTTCTGCCTGGCCTTCCAGCAGTGAGCTGCTTTGTTTATATAGGCAGCCAGAGTTCTAAAATGGCCACCCTAATCAAGCACTTGCTGGCTATTTGGCTCAGCCCTTAAAGTGGCAGGAACCACCAGTGTCCTGCCACAAATACTAAAGGAAAAAAAAAGAGCCTCCACTCTGGAGGGACTATCTATTCCAGGCTCAATAAGATGATGTCCCTTACTCCCTGTCCCAGGGGGACAGAAACAAGGGAACAGAAGACCCCTCCCAGGGCGAGACCTGGGGTGGACACAGACCATCCCCACAAGGAAAAGGAAAGCCCTGAAAACAGGGCAAAGTTACCTTTTTCAGGAAGAGAAGAGATGGATGAGCTATGCTGGGATGGAGTGCCCGCTTAGTTTGTCAGCTGCTTTTCTTTCCGGCTAAAAGCGGCACGGATGGAAGACATCATAAAAGAACGCTGCCTGGCAGAAATAAAACCTGGCAGCGAGGAAACAGCTGGGAAGGCAGTGGGGAGCAAGCTGCAGGAGTGCTTCCTGGGCCGGGCAAAGACTGCACCAGCTGCCACCAAGGGACCCGAGGGCAGACCCATTGGAGGGGCCCTTGAGCAATTAAGGAGATGAGGATGGCGTCAAGGGACTGCAGAGCTGCAGACACCAGAGTTGTGAATGGGGATGGGACAAGACCCTGCTCCCTTTTTCTTTCTTTGTTAATTTGTTCTTTTCTGGATTACCCGGAGGGGCCCTAAAACAAGGATTAGGGCCATGGGTGATGCTTAGGGAAAAGGAACGGCCAGGGCAGTACTGCACGCAGCAGCACAGCAAAGAAGACATGGCATAGCAGCAGGGACAGTCTAACGTCCTGAAAATACCTAGGGCAGGGCAAGATAACCAGGAGCCCAGCAGACGAGGAGGGTCCAGGAGGCAACATCAGAGGGTGAGCCAACTGACCGTCTTAAAAGCTGGTGCATGGCTGGGGTGTAGGGGAGGTCGGAGCCCCAAGAATACCTGCTAAGAAGTGTGACTGACCCACGAGGGGCTCTTGGAGGGAGTCCCACCACTGAAAGGAAGACCCAAGTTGTGGCAGGAAAATTTCAGGGTCTCCCTTGGGAAGAACACGAGCCCTTGCCAAGACCACAGGAAGAAACGCTGCAGCCAACCCCGGGTGCACGCTCCAAGGTGGCAAGGGATCACCTATACGAGACCAGGCAGGCACACTTCTTCCAAGGGATAGCCCCTGAACAGGGCTAGAGCTGTCGTCTCTCCTCATTCCTGGTAGGGCTTTCCTTCCCTGGCACAGTGCCCTGAGGCCTCTCCTGCCCTGGCCTCAGCTGGCCAGGAGGCAGTTCCTTCCTCTCCCTTGCTGGCAGTCTCAGGGCCTTTTAAATTCCCTGTGGTGGCACCAGTGGCCACTGCCTAAGTTGACTGACAGGGAGTTTTTAAATAGCCATGGCAGCGCCACGCGCTGCAGCAGCTCTGGCTATCCCTGCCCTGAAGGTAAGTTTTCTGTTTTCCCCAGGATGTTCTGCTCGGCCCATTCTGGGTTGACTGGGGATCCTGGGGTACTCGGGGGGCGGGGAGGCATGTACGGTTCCCCTTGTCACCCTGGGACATTAGGAACAAAAAGAAAGAATGTTATTTGGTTATGAGATGGAAAAGAGACCTAGTTTGGGAAAGGCATTGTGTATTTTATGTAAGATATGACTTTTTTCTGGAAATAGGAAAGGGTGTGTTTTTTTAAAAATGTATGCAAAGTCTTTCTAAGCAGGTCCTTCCCCTCTGCTCTCTTCTCCAGGTTTTAAGCTCCCACTAGGATGCTCCCTCATTAACAGAATGCTCCACAGCTGAATGTCCTTAGCAGGGTTGGCTGCCCCTTCTTAAGGAGACAGACCACCCTATTACATACCTCTGCACGGCCTACAGGAGTAGAGTCTAAGACCTGTCTTCCAAATTTAGTTTCTCTCCTTCTCATGAAAAGAAGTCTGTGTCTGCATGTGCAATTTCTGATTGATGGCAGCTCCCAAAGTGCAGTTGTAATGCTGGGAACCAACACATTGGTCTGGGGTTGGTTTGTCACATTGCTTTCAACTATGTTAGAGGGCCATGATTGCTAGCCAAAGTAAAGGAGATAATACCGATGACCTCCATTTGCCACCTTATGGCAAAGCACTCCTCAGTCAGAGCAGCTTTGCTTTCAGGGAAGAAGTTTCTGCCTTAAGTGTAGGATAGGGTGCTCTCCATACTCAAAGTCCTGAGAGAATAGCCCCAAGGCCTCACTTGGAGGCCTCCATCTATAAAGAAAACCTATGGTCAAAGTCTGGATTGTGCAACATTGGAGCAGTACATAACATCCATTTTCTTTCCCCGAATGCCCTTGCACATACTAGAGACGGCTGCTTAGATCAGGGTATTGTCCAGAAAGTCTGAAATAGAGTTCCTGACAAAAAATGCAGAATAAACCACCAATAATAACCTGCCAATCTGAGTAAGGACTTCAGTTGTTTGTCTGGGATACTGGCAACTCCATTAAGGCCTTTACCTTATCAGTGAGTGGTC
This sequence comes from Alligator sinensis, assembly GCF_000455745.1. Taxonomy (NCBI): domain Eukaryota; kingdom Metazoa; phylum Chordata; order Crocodylia; family Alligatoridae; genus Alligator; species Alligator sinensis. Next base: position 851,056 of record NW_005842016.1, read on the forward strand.
TCATTTCCCCTTTGCCTAAAGCATACCTCAAATTCTTGATTTCTGCATAGCCAGGTCAGTATTCTGCTGGATTTGCCACAAGACCTGAAGCTGGAAGCAACTGTAGCACTGACCTGATCAGCTGGAGATGTTCCTTCCAGGTACTTGTGAACATGACTACATCATTAAGGTAGGCTGCATTATACTCTTGATGTGGCTGCAGTACCTTGTCCATTAGCTGCTGTGGAAGGAAGGTAGTTGGGGCACCAGAGAGCTTGAAGGGAAGGGTTCTGAACTGACACAGCCTCCAAGGTGCTAGGGATGCTGTTAACTCCTGGGCCTCTGGAGTTAGGGAATCTGTTAGTAACTGTTCATCAAATCCAGTGTTATATATTTAGCCTTCCTCCACCACTGTAGTAATTCATCAACCCAGGATACTCGGTATACATCAAACTTCAATACCACATTTGGTTTCTGGAAATTGATGCAAAACTGGATTGTCTTGTCCAGTTTGGAAACCTATATGATTGGACTGCTCCACTCATTTGGAGACTCTTCAATCACTTCCATATTCAGAATACTCCATACTTCTTTTCTTAGTTTCCCATATCACTCTAGCATTCTGGAGAACACTTTTTATTTAAACAGGGCACCTTGGTTTCAAGACAATGCTATGATAGGGTGGTTCTCTTGGGTTTACTTGAACCCATCTGAAAAATCCTCCAGTAGGGTCCTTGCCGCCACCTTACTGAGCTACAGACAGGTTCTCTCCAAGGATGACCATACCAATTAGGAGCTGAACTGCCAGCTCCCATATTTGCTGCCATCTAGATTTGAAGCATTAAGCATTTCTTGGGCCCGCCATGGTTTTGGGAGATTTATGTGATATATCTGGGACCCACATTATCTCCTGATTTATAGCTGACCTCCCCAGCTCATCTCACAATCTCTTAGGGCCCCTGCCATTTGACTAATAGTTTGCTTCTAGCAAGGGAGTTAAGAGCAGGACTCAGTTCCCCAGCTGATATACTCAGTCATGCATTCTTACTATAGTGACATTTCTAAATCTCTTGCACAGTTTGGAGATTCTCCTGGATGAATGCTCCAACAAGTTCCAACAGTTCCAGTAGCTGGAGAATATTGTACTACATTTTGAGATCTCAGGCTCTGTCTACCAGGTCTCCTTGTAAGTGGGTTACCTAGCCAGTTGCGAGTCTAGGCATTGGCATTTAGACCTGTAAGGGGGGAAGTTTTCACTGAGCCTTGGGCCCAAAACTTGAGAGAAGCGAGAGAAGCTGCAAGATGTACACAGAGACAAGGAGGTCAAGGGGGGTGGGGGATTAGACATTCAGGCAAACAGCAGAAAGGGCGCTGTGATCAGAATTTACCTGGTGGCACACACAATGGTTGCTCAGCGGGGGAACAGCCCCTGTAACTGTTTACTGGGATTTTTTTTAATTTCATTTTGTATTTCATATTACAGTAAAAGCTCTGTTATCTGGCATCCCTTTGGAATGGGGGATGCCGGATAACAAAATATGCCGGTTAATTGAGCATCCCGGGTGACCATTTCTCCTGCTGCATCTGGGGTGTCCTGCCACCCCTCCCGTGGCATTGCTGCACCTCCCACGGGCCCTGCAGGACAGGGAGGCAGGCTCCGCACAGCCTGTTATGCCCGCGGGCCGTGAAGGCTCAGAGAAACTGGAAGTGCCACGGGGGGGCACTTCCAGTTTCACTTTATCTTACAAGCCAGCATGCTGGTTAATTGAGCATGCCGGCTTGTAAGATGTCGGTTAACAGAACTTCTACTGTACTTTGAAACTGAATAAAGTCTTTCTGAGAAAACCTTTTGGACACCTTTGTTGATAACAGGCTCTGGGGGTTGATGCAAGAGTGGTTTCACAGGGGGCGGGGGGAGGTAAGGGAAGGGAAGAGGACATCCTTCCTGAAGGAGGGAGTGGATGCTGTGGGTACAGGACAAGGGGGATGGGTGTCTGGTTGGTTGGTTTGGGGTGGTGAGTCAGGCAGGTGCCTGAGAAGAAAGGACTTTTAACAGAAAACCATGGGGAGGGGGAGATGACTGTAGGCACTGGGGAGGGAAAAAAAAGGTCTGGATAGTTTCTCTAGGCAGCCAAACTGTGAAGCAAAGGTTCTTAAGTAAAAGGTGTAAAATACAAAGAAAGAATGATTTAAAAAAAAGGGGGGGGTGTTAATGCTGTAATATGAGGTGTGCCTACAAACCGTGGGCACATCTGGATCATAGTAACCAGATGCAGGAAAGTGGAATGACATGCAAATAAGAGTATTTGATAAGACAATGCCTCTGACTGAGCTGAAAATGATTCACTGACTGGCAAAAAAAATTGTGCTTATGCGAGGTTCAGCCAGTGGAGGGGGTATTTCCCAAAAAGAGCACCCCCACCTTTGTGCCCTGAGGTCCCGCTAGAATGCACCCCGGCTTTCTCTGGCCAAGGTAATGGCTACAAGCATCCAAACAGGCTTTGCCCAGCAGGCAACAATTTCTTCTGGTTTTTGAATTAGGGGCTCCACTGGAAACCCCAAGAGGCCCCGCTGTGACGGAAGACACCGGGGAGGGGGACGACTAACCAAAAGCCACCAAAAAAATAAACCAATCATCAAATAAATACATTCCTAAACTGCCCCCTGCTGTAATTTAGTATTACGAGGTCAAGAGGGTAAAATTGTTGAGGTGCCTCCTAGCGTCTTTTACCAGTAATAGCATATTAATCCATTATGAGTCTTAAACATGTGACATAATGTAAATGTAACATCATTCATTGTGGTGCGTTGCGAGAGGGAACACCTAGGGAATGTCTTTAGCTAGAGAAACCCAATGTCATGTACAAATGCCCGTTGTACCCAGCAACCTTTACCAGACCTTGAACTAGGTCTTGCTCCTGCCCAAAACTGCTTCTCTTGTTAACTGAGTGGCACTTACTGAATGATGTAGGCCAAGATCCAAACAACTCAGGGTCAAAGGGGAATAATCCATCCAAGCAGCCTTTTAAGGATTCTTGCCTACTCTTCTGTGCAAGATGCAACAATTTGGTCATTGGGCCCTAGTCTCAGCCCACTGCCAATGGGTAGGTAGTATGCTAGGCTACCGCTGCTGTTGCTTTCACTGTCTGGCTCCTAACTGTTAATTCTATTGTTGTGGTGGGACAGGGCCTCACACCTCCATGAACGTAGATCACATACATATACTCTACTGGTGCTAGCTGGTTGGGGTCAACAAGCCATTTATGGATGGCTTGTCCAGAGCCTGGAGCCACTAGGCTGAGGAGCTAGGTACCCTTTAACTGAACCCATGCAGCCCACGCATCCAGGAACTTCTTGGGTCTGGAGGCTCCAGGGCCTCCAGACCCAAGAGATACAAGTCAATACATAGCGGCAGGTCACCTGTGGGCAACCCCTGCACTAGTGGCCTAGTTTTCCATCTGTGAAACAGACCAAGAATTCCCCTTTTTTCTCACAAAGGCAACATATCACAAAGCGCATCCTCTTCTATTCCTAAACTATCTGCCCTGTATCGTTGAGCCTGCCTGTGCCGTTGGGGGGGGTTGGGGGCAGGATTCCCACATCTAATGCAATACCCCCACCTAAAGGTCTCCTAGCCACAGGCAGTCCTTCTCCAGCCTGGTAGGATCCTATGTCTCCGTGCAGCAGGGACCTTCCCCTCTTCTAATTCGGCCTCCAGGAACTTCTCAACCAGATGAGCTGTGGCACTGAGGTCACAACTCCACACCTGACACCGCGCTCCCCAGGCCCCGGCACCTCGCGGCACTGCTCTAAGGTTATTCACTGTTTGTTGTGGCTGAGCAGGACTCTGGCTTAAAGCCCGAGCATACAAGGACTCTGGAGGGGTTGAGCAAGTGTCTGGGACTGGGACACAAGGAGCTCAGCCTTCGGCGCCAGCTCGCCAAGCCTACGCTGCCTTCGAGGCCGGCGGGAGGCCGCGGCCCGTGCTACGGCAGAGCCCACGCGGCGCGGGACAGGCCCCTCTGTGCGAGGAGGCGGCAGCCACACTGCCTCTGCCCTTCCCCAAGCCGAAGCCGAAGCCGAGGCCGAGGCCGCACCCCACCCCGCCCGAGAGGCAGGACCGCAGCGCCCAGTCGGGCACTGGCTCCCCCACCTCTTCAGGCCCAGCCCTATTGGCTGGGCTTTGTCACGTGACAGGTGAGCGCGTTGAGCGTAGCGCCGCCGGACGCGACTGAAGAGGAAGTGACGTCCACTTTGCATTGGCCGGTGTTGGTCACGTGAGCGCGGAGCCCTACAGCGCCAGGCCGTGTGCATGACGTGCTCATGAGCCGCGTATGTGGGCTGCCGACGTGCGGGTGCGGGGCCTG
>NW_005842016.1:855485-879763 GCF_000455745.1 Alligator sinensis
TACGTCTTCTCCGAATACAACCGGTCAGTGCGGCGTGCTGCCGGGGGCGGGGGGCGCTGGCGCGGCGGAACGAGCCCTTGTCACCGGGCCGCAGCCTTTCTGCCGCGCGCGGGGCGTGGCGCCCTCAGCAAGTGGGGTGGGTCCCTGCGCCCGACTGCAGCAGAAGTGTTGTCTCGCCCCAGGCAGGCGGGTGGGTGCTGCAGGCAGGAGTCGGTCCTGGCTTGCGGCCTTGTTTGACCTGCGTTTTGCGCGGCTTTGTCTCATGGCAGGGAGCATAAAGTAAATGCTGACTTGGCGTGTCCAAGGACAGCGGTGTCTTCCTCCCTTCTCTGATGCCCACTTTTTCTCCCAGGTACCTCTTTAATTGTGGTGAGGGGGTTCAACGCCTTATGCAAGAGCACAAGTAAGTTTGTTTCTTCTGTTGCTGAATCACAACAGTTTTGATTGCTGTTCTTTAATTGTGTCATCATCAAGGAGGCCACGGGATTGGGATGGACCTCAAGAGGCCTCACCTGTTCTAGCCCTCTGCGTGGCTGCAGGCTCTGCTCTTCCTGTCCTGCGTGAGGCCAATGTCTATCTAGGGAAACTTTTTTTTTGGCTGTTTAAAACCATTGCTTCATATCCTACCCTATTAACAAGGGAGAACAGCTGTTCTCTTCTTCTTTGGGAGGCTTTCAGAAGTTTGAAATCAGAACATTTTTCTCTCCAGGTTAAAAGTGGCACGCCTAGACAATATCTTCCTGACCAGGATGACCTGGGCAAATGTTGGTGGTTTGTCTGGTGAGTGTGTTAATATGGTGAGGAAGTATTGTTTAGCCTGGCTGTTTGGGATTGTGTTCCTCATTACACATTATTGCCGTCCAGTCCCAAGCTTGTCCATGTTGCTTTCCTGCAAATGTTAAATAAACTCTTAAGGTCTCAGATGCTAGCTCAGAGATTTATAGGCAGTGGAAGCAGGGGGCAGCCACCCAGGAGGCATACACCTTCCTGGTGTGCTATTGCAGGGAATCAGTTAGGCAGACCAAGGCAGGACTGGAGCTTAGACTGGCTACAACAATCAAGGACGATAAAAAGTCCTTCTATAGATTCATAGTGAGCAAAAGGAAGGCACAGAGTCACATAGGGCCCCTGCAGGACAAATCAGGACAGTTGGTGACTGACACAAGGAAAAAGGTGGAGCTCTTCAATGAGTTCTTTGCTTCAGTATTCCTTAATACTGACCAAGACAATTCCCCCACCTTGAGCATGGACAGATGTCCAAAAGGCACCAGACCACCAAAGGTTAGTGCTGACTTAGTTAAGGAGCACTTGGAGGGGCTGGATGGGTACAAGTCAGTTGGCCCAGATGACCTCCATCCACGAGTGCTGAAGGAATTGGCCAGTGTCATAGCTGAGCCACTGGCATGGCTATTTGAGCACCCATAGTGCTCTGGCCAGGTTCTTGAGGACTGGAAAAGAGCCAATGTGATGCCCATTTTTAAGAGGGGGAGAAGGGATAAGCTAGGTAATTTTAGGCCAGTCAGTCTTACCTCTATTCTTGGGAAAATACTGGAAAAAACCATTGAAGAGGGCATTTGTGAAGGCCCAGCAGGGGAAATGATGCTGAAAGGAAACCAGCACGGGTTTGTCACAGGTAGATCCTGCCTGACAAACCTTATAGCCTTTTATGACCAGGTCACACACTGCCTTGACACAGGAGCTGAGGCTGATGTCATCTACCTGGACTTTAAGAAGGCCTTTGACAGTTTCGTATCCAGTTCTCGTAGGGAAGCTAGCAGGCTGTGGAGTGGACACTTACACAGTCGGGTGGCCAACTGGCTTAGGGACCGCACACGGAGAGTGGTGGTGGATGGGTTGTTCTTGGGCTGGAAGGAGGTGGGCAGTGGGGTCCCGCAGGGTTTGGTCCTTGGACTGGTGTTATTTAATATCTTCATCGGTGATTTGGATGAGGTTGTGGAGAGCATCCTCTACAAGTTCGCAGGTGACACGAAGTTATGGGGCAAAGTTAACACACCAGAGGGCAGGGAGCAGATACAGGCCAATCTGGACAGGTTGGATCAATGGGCAGAACGAAATAGGATGCAGTTCAACAAAGATAAATGCAAGGTACTCCACCTAGGGAGGGGGCATCACCAGCACACCTGTAGGTTGGGGGGTGACCTTCTTAGCAACTGAGAGGGTTCTTGGAGTCATAGTTGACTCCAAGATGAACATGAGCCGGCAGTGTAATGAAGCCCTCAACAAGGCCAGTTGCACCTTGTCGTGTATTAGCAGATGCATGACCAATAGATCGAGGGAGGTAATGCTCCCCCTCTATGTGGCATTGGTCAGGTCGCAGTTGGAGTACTGTTTTCGGCAATGCAGTTCAAGAGAGACACGGAGAATCTGGAGAGGGTTCAGAGGAGGGCCACTCACATGATTACCAGCCTCTGTGAAAGACCCTAAGAGAGGAGGTTGAGGGATCTGGATCTCTTCAGCCTTCACAAGAGACACCTGAGAGGAGACCTTGTAGCTGCCTATAGGTTTATTGAGGGAGGACAACAGGGAATTGGAGATGTGCTATTTATCAGGACACCCCTAGGAGTAACTAGGAATAATGGGTGCAAACTAGTGGAGAGTAGATTGAGGTTAGGCATTAGGAAGACATTTTTTACAGTAAGGGTGGCCAGAATCTGGAATCCAGAAAATGGGAAGAGATTGTGGACCACTACTAACTTTTGTACGCTGCTGATGTGCTTTGATTTTTTTTCTTTATTTTATTTTCTTGTGCTGTTTGTATTCTCTGTTATAGGTGGGTCTAGCAGGGAGAGAAGAAAACTGTTAAAGAAGGGGAATGATTACAAGCCTTCCAGAGTTGGAACTGTCAAGTCCTTTCAACTGCTGTTTCCCCACTGTTTTCTGACTGTGTATAGATGTACATAATTTTGGGGTGGTTGAATGCGATTCCCAGAATTTATGCATTGGAAAGAACTGGACTCGATGGCCCAGTTACTCATTCTGGCCTTGTGTTCCTGTTCGCCTCCTGGTTCCGTAGAAGGGTTACTTTTCCCATTCTGCAAATGGGGAACCAAGTACAAAGACAGCGGTGATTTGTTCCACATTTTACAGTAGTGGTAAAAATTGAATCTAAGTCTCTCTCAGTCTTTTGTAGGTCCCTAATTGCATGACAGTGCACTCTTATAGAATGGGGTGCGTAATGGAGGTTTGTAATGGAGTGTGAATCACAACTTTCAGGGCTCAATAATGAAGGCTGTTTACAAAGCACTGTGTTCTTTGTTCTGTTTTTTTAGGAATGCTTCTTACCTTAAGGGAGACAAAACTTCCAAAATGTGTTCTGTCAGGACCACCAGAGCTGGTGAGTAGTCATATTATTTTTAAACAAGGAACTGTTAAAGTGTCTGAGACCTTAACCTGTGAGTGAAAGGCTAGTACAGGGGTGCGCAAAATGCGGCCTGTGGGCCGGATGTGGCCCACCAAGCCATTCTGTCTGGCCTGTGGGACCCCTATAAAACTTAGAAAATTAATATTAATCTGCCCCTGGCTGCCTGTCATGTGGCCCTTGATGGCTTGCCAAAACTCTGTGAGTGGCCCTCCACCTGAACTAATTGCCCGCCCTGGGCTAATACCTAGTTCTTCAGGTATTAAGTGACCTTACCTTGTAAAAAGTTACTGTGTCTGCAAGGTACTGGCTCTGACTGAAGAAACAGAACTCAGTTGTTCAGTTCTGCTTTCTGGAGTGACTTTGTAAGGTGAACACCTTGTTTTGTGGGTTTGGGGTGGGGGGGTTGTTTTGTTTTGTTTTGTTTTTCCCCAGTCAAATTCAGAGCCCTAGACAGTAGCAGATTTGGAACCTTCATTTTTCCTAGTGCCTCATTGAGATATTTAATACCTTTTTCTGCTGCTCCACCCGTACTGAACCCCAAAGAAATTGATGGACAGTTTTTTTTGTTTCTTTTTCAATTCTGATCTTTAAAGCAGAATTTTGGGGTCCCTTCAGAAGTTTGAACACGTTCCCGAATCAAACTTCTGGGTCTCCTGTGACTACTTGAATGTGTTTGTAGAGGGTGGAGATGATTGCATGGACTTAATACTGGTTTTGGTTTCTGTGTTCTAGGTTGTCAGTTTCCACTTTACAGCCTTATTTCCTTCCCTTCTCTCCGTCAGCACCTATTGGAGTTTATTTAGGTTGATGTGATTGAATGTAGCCCCAAAGAACAAACAGGCATTTCCATTTTTTTATTTTCTTACTTTAAAGGAAGTGTATGCAGGACATGGAACTCTAGAGAATTCTGGTTAGCTTGTTTGCAGTGTTCTACTAATTTGAAATTGAGCCTGTGCATATTTTTGCATGTTGGGGGTCATCCTACTTCACTAGGCATAAGCTGATGCTTTAAGAAGTTGAACTTATGTTAAGCTTTGTACTTGGTTCCCTATATGCACATTCATTAATGCGCCTTAGCTACTGCATGTTAAGTTTAGTACCTCTAATATGAGGTACTACATAAAGGCACATTAGCCCATGCTGATACTCAGTAGCAAAGGCGAACATTATTTTTTGTGTGTGTGTGTTGCTTAATGTTTAGTAAACTAATTCTGCTACGCATTAGCCTGGTGTTTGCCATGATGTGCTAATGCTCAGTAGATTAGGCTACTGCACATTACATTGTCTTGTGTAGATGTGCCATGTGAATAACAGACTTCTGTTTAGGAGACAATCTTTCTCTGTATTGTTTCTTCTAGCGAAGCTACCTGGAAGCTATCAAAGTGTTCTCTGGTCCCCTGAAAGGAGTAGACATAGGTATGTATAGAGCACATCTGTGTGCACTTAGTCTTCACTGTTTGCAGGTAACTGATATTTTTATAAAATTGGACAGTAGCCTTGAGCTAAATTTCAAGAAGACTTCTTGGGACCCAAAGCATTAAGTAATAGGAATTGCAGCCTCTGAATGGGAGGAGAGTGTGTTTTTCCAGCTACATTTATTTTGGAGCCATTGGTGTCTGGTTTTTCATGTGTCCTTGAGTAACAGAATGAAAGTACGATGTTTTCCAGTGTGTGGACAGTTGTGAAACTTGGTTGTCTTGGGTCCAAGTTTTCCAGTATTAGGAGTCTGTACCATTTGTCCTGATTAGAACTTGCTTTTAAAATAAAGTTACTTGCTTTGATGATTGGGAATGGACAACAGATTCTTTCACCTTAGTCGTGGGTTTAAACCTAGCATAGTGCAGCTGGTTACCCATTTTTAAAAATGAATTGTTTCCAGTATGGTTTCTGGTTCACAGCTTTGTTGCTCAAATGTTATAACAGTCATTTATTGTTGGAAATATGAAGGCCAAAGATTGAACAAGTATGGAAAACTAACTCCCTTGCTGTTAAAAATAATCCCTCCAAGTGAGAAGAGCACAGTAGGATACATGAATTACTGTAATGGATCATGTTATTGGTCTGTCTAGTTCAGTATCATGCCTTTGCATGAATTTTACTAGATGCTTCAGACAGAGTTACAAAACAGTGTTGTGGGCAGCTATGGGGTAATTTGTGTTCAGAGAAGACTTCTTGAAGATGCATTTTGTCAGGGGAGAAGTTTGACATCGCCAGCAGTACAACAAATATCTGCACTGACTCTTCAGAAATAAGTATTTTCTGTTAAAAATGGATCTCATTTCCAGGCTATTTTACCAACTGGCCAGGGGTCTGTTGTTTCTGTTGACTTGTTAATATCTGCCTTGGAGAAGTTAATAGTCACTCTAACACCTACTGTTTTAACTGTTCTGTTGGTAGCAGTGCGACCCTGTACAGAGCCAGAGTATGAGGATGAAACTATGACAGTTTATCAAGTACCTCTTGTTGGTGAGTATAAACAGTGGATACTAATAGCCAGGGTGGGTTTCATTTAAATCAAATCCAGTTTAAATCACTGGTCAGGAAGCCTCAATTTAATAATTTTTTTTCTACAAAGTGCATTCTTGTTATTTGATATCCTTTATTCATTTAACTTTTTGAAACTTTGTACTTTTAGAGAAAGGTAAAGGGCTTGACCATGTGTTCACAAACTTAGAGAGCCAATAGGGCTGATGGGTGGGTAATCAGGTCTGTTGTCTCCCACTTCCATATACTGCTATTAACAAGGATGACAAAGTTGTCTGGGGACATCTAACTCACCCTATGCCTGAAGAAGGGTGTTTGTGCCCAAAAGCTTGCAAAGAACAATTTTCCCAATTATTTAGTTGGTCTAATAAAATATACCACATCTACCAAAAAAACCTTGTCTGCCTGTGATCTCTGGAGACACAAATCCACAGTCTGAGAACTGAAACTAAGCATCACAGAGATGCTTAATGGGATCTTCTAGACTGAGCACTGAGTCCCGTTGGGTAGAGTGTTTTTCTTTAGAGGTGCACCGATATACTGGACACTGCTCTCCAAGCTGCCAGGTTGCATTCTTGGGTGTGTGCATGCTGTGGCTGTGTGTGTGCACATGGCATTTATTGGTGACGTTATCAGCTACACTGGCCAAAAAAAGCTGATTCCAATAATGTCAATTTTCCTTTTATCTGTGCTGATCCAATATGTCATCGGCATATCTGTGCACCTCTAGTTATAATCCCTATTCCGTGATGATATCTTTTGAGTTTCAATGTATCTTTAAAAAAACAAACAAAACAAAACACATTTTTTATTTAAGTATCTTAACAAAAAACCCAATAAAATACAACTAAATAAAAACAGCTGATTTAAAAAAAAAAAAAAAAAAAAAGAGAAAAAAATAATTTTTTGGGGGGGTGGGTGCATTTTTCTTTTTTAAAAAGTTGATATTTATCAACCACAATAGCAGGATGCCTTGATTATCTCAAGCTACAGATGGGGAGAAGTGGTGCTGCCTGTTCAGGGTTTAACTAGTTATTGTAACAAGCTACTCTGCTGACCCAAGTCATAATTAAATAAAGGGCTGTTCCTTAGTTTACTACCTTTCTACTGAGTGTTTCTTTCAAAGAAATATAGGCTAGGGCAGCTCTGAGGGGTCCGTCTGGTAAAAACTCATTGTGTCCACTAATAACTGGTAATATCCTGCAACGGGATGCATGTGTAGACAAGTGTTAGGGAGTGCTTTAATGAACCTTAATTTTCTGCACAGCCACGTTCATTGCACGTGTAGATATGCCCATAGGCAACTACGTACACAACATATGCTTAGGTGTGGCAGGATTTTGATGCTTCTGAAGTATCCAAAGAGCCTAATGAATCCAAGCAGATAACAGTTCTTGAAATGAACAATGTACAAAATATAGAAGCAAGGAAGGGGAGCTCCTTGGTCCCTGTTTACTGTATTTATTGACTAGAAGATGACCCTGATTATAAGATGATGCCCCCATTAATTAGATTTTATGCATGGAAGATTTATAAATTTATTATAACTTTCCAGGTGTAGAATTGGAGGTTTAGCTTAAATTTATTTCCCCTCCCACTGCTACAGAAGGGGAAAGATATCTGGGGATGGGGGCAGGTAACCTTGTTGTCTCTGCTTCTCCCCAACATTTTCCCCTGGCAGCTCCCTCCCCTTCTCTTTACTGTCAGACCCTGTTCTCCCTGAGCACATGAAAGTGAGGAGCAAATTTGAAAACAGCTGTGAAATTAGACATGACTGTAGCAATTTGAATAGTACCAGTGCACTTAGTTTATCCAGAAATGATGCATGGTTACCTTTTTTGAAACTGCGCAGATTTTTAGCACAAGTACTCCATAAACACACTTTTGAGTAGCACTCTGGTGCCTGTTTATGTGTAGAATAAACCATGCATGATATTAGTTTGAGCCAAAGGCTCGTAACTTTCGTAACTTACCACATAGTCTTTTTGGCTGGGCTCCACCAGAATCATCGGTATTTCAAGCCATGGTGACCTTGCGTCTCAGCACTGCTCAGTATAAGCATGTACTCCAGATCCTGTCCTGTTCCATCCATGTCGTGTCTCTATTCCCCCCCCCCCCCCAAAAAAAAAAAAAAAAAATCCATGTGCTAGTTAGCTCTCGCTCATTACTGGAACTGGGTGTTCTTGGGACAAGTTTTGGGATGCTTCAAAAATATATGTGCAGGTGAGATGCAGGGAAACCAGGACCAGCTTCATCTCATGGAGGGTGGGGCCAAACAAATCATATGCATTGGGCTGAGAGATGGAGTGGCAGATTCTGGGTGAACTGTATGCAGTGTTGTGGCTCACCACGATTTTATAGAGTTGGTGGTGAGAGGGACTGCACTTAATGGGCATTACCATATGTCTATTCAGAGGGGCTAACCTATTTTTGTGGCAGGTTACCATCAGCATGTTTGCCTATTGTGGGCCATGTATTTTATAGTTGTGCGCAGTGTGGGCTACATTTAATCAATTTCATAGTTTCTATTACTAAGAACATGCTGCTTTTGGCAGCAGTTTAATTATAGGCAGTGAATTCAGTGAGATTTCCTTGTATCGGATCATAAGATGAGGGGCTTTTTTCTCCATCCCAGTTGGAGAGGGGGGAGTACGTCTTGTATTTGGGTAAATACAGTAAAATGCTGCAAGTTATTGTGCAAACACTCCAGAATAAGATTTCATCATTCTCATTTCTCATGTTCTTCTCTCCTGAACAAGTTTTTATTTTTTTTTGGGTCTGGGACAGGAAAGCAGCCAACTAGCGAGCCTGAAGGGCGTTGGATTCCTGAAAGATCATCCCAAGGTGGTATCAGTCCAACGCATACCCGTGCATCTCCTACAAGTATAGTTCAGTGTCTGGAGGAAGACAAAAATGAAGAGTCCCTGAATAAAAGAGGTGGAGGAACTTGATTTTTAAGTGATGTCATTGAAACAGTAACGGTATCAAAAGGGACTGTATTTGCTTCCCCTTTCAACACATCTTCAGGACAGATATATATAAGGCTATACAGTGTCCGTATATACTGCAAGAGGGCAGGGGGGATAACCTATGCTGAAGGATAACATGGTGGCTGAATGTGAAGTGAGACAAATACAGACTAGAAAGAACCAAAGTCTTAAAGTTGGTGGTAGTTCCAGTAGTTAATTGTATACCTCAGGAGAAGATGGATTCTCCGTCACTTGACGTTGTTCAGTCAAGAGTGGGTGTCTCTTATGTATTATGGGCTTGATGTAGACAGAATTTTCTGACCTGGGTTATGCAGCTGGTTGGTGTGGGTGATATTAATGATCTGTTTTCACGTCAAGCACTCTCTTGCTCTTTAGGTTTTTTTCCCTCATATGAATTCAGAGAACAGGAAGGCATGAAAGACTGCAGGTTCAGTTAACTTTAGGAGAAATTGGCATCTTTGGTTTTAAAGAAAATAATATTCATGCTAGATAATTCTGTGTCACTGCTTTTTATTTTTTAAAGGATATGGCAATCGAGGATTTAATAGAGGAGATCCGACTCTGACCGTGGCTTTCATCTGTAAAGTAAGATTTTATGCAGGCTTTAAATAGTTTTCCTCTAATTGACCAATTTAATTACACACACCAGTTTTTTTTAGCACAGATGGGACTTTTTATACACTGTTCTATACTAATATTTTTATTCTACAGCTTTGTGTTCTCCCTAATAACATTTGAGTTGGAATAGCATTCTAGTGTTTCAGTCATAGGAGTGATGTTCAAAAGATGGGGAAAAAATCTATTGGTTACTTTTTAACTTGATGCAAGAAGAGTAGATGGATGCATACATATTGTGCTTATTTCCTTTGTTGTCTGCTCTGTTTTTCCTAGTAGAGCAAAGCTAGTGAGATTATAAGAAGGGATGTATCAAAGAACTGAAAGCTGAGTAACAGGAGCTTTAGTCACTGAGTGGAACTCTTAATTGTTTGTTTCTTGAAATACTTAATTCAGCTGCATAACTTAGAAGACATTTTCTTGCTGAAGTTTGAGGCTCTGCTTCTATAAGCTAGAGTTCATATTCATGTATCTGGGTGTTGTAAAGCAGATCAGCCACTGAAAACTTTTGGGAGGAAATTGCATCTTCATGCTTCATAAAGAAGTTTATAACTATCTTAACCATGTTTCTTGTCTGTTGTCTCTTTTTGGCCATGTTTAAACTCAATGTATGCTGTTGGTAATAGTTCTTTATGAGAGAACTCTACTTTCTTTTAATTCTCAGCTTCACCCAAGGAAAGGGAACTTCTTGGTGCTTAAAGCAAAGGAGTTGGGTCTGCCAGTGTAAGTACAAGAGCCCTGCCTTGTGCTCAGGAGAGAGTTCCAGTTGCACACTCTTGGTCTAACTGTCTTTTGTGTTCTCATTTTCAGTCAAACTGCAGCCATTCACCCTATAATTGCAGCTGTCAAAGATGGAAAGAGCATCACTTTTGAAGGCAGAGAGGTACGATGATACTGCGCCTTGTGCTATTAGCTGTTCAGCCGTGGTGTAGGCTGGGTGGAATCCATGTCAGGGTGAACATTATAGTAAGCAAGTGGCATTTTTGTACACTTTTATGGGAATCTACTTTTTGAGGTTAGGAGACTGCAGTTGCGTTCAGAACCTTCCCTTGCTGCTTGCTGGAAATGCTAATTTGAACCTTTTCCCATCCATACTTTTATCCTTGAGTGTCTCAGCCCTGCATATCTTCTGGGGTGCTGTAATCTCCTTTGGTGGTAGTTCTGCTTTTTAAGCTTTCTGTGTTTCACCAACCAAATCATTATGGTAAGTAATGTGTTCTCCTCGTGCTTGTTATGGCAGGCAGAATCTGTACTGTTCTTTTTGATAGTACGGAGAGAGAAGATGGTTAAGAAAAAACATACTCTGAAATTAACTGTAACGTGTGCTAGTGATGTATGTCCCTTCAAACCCATGGTGGTTGATCTGTTCTAAAGATTTGAACTGGCAGTAGTTTGTGAGCTTATAAGCTTTAGTCCTTCTTTAGGTAAAGGCTGATGCAGATTTTAAATTACAAGATGCAGGTGTGCTTCTCGCATGCATGACTCAGAGCAGTTATGAGCTATCACTGCACTTACCAATTCTTAACCTTTCTGTTACCTCCAGAGTAACCTAAGTGGCTCCCATGTTAAGGACAAGCAAACCTTTAACCTTTTTGGTTAGTAATTAACATGAGGGAAAGGCAGCTCTGGATATTACTGGTCAGTCAGTAGTAACTGGCAGCCCTCTGCCACTTAACCACATTCTGTACTTTATTCTCTAATTAGGGATCTGTTCCCTCAATGGCACAGCAAAACCTTTTAAGTCATATAATAAACAAGGGGAGCAGAAGCTAGAAAATACCAGAATGGGAAGTGTATTCACATTTGCTGAAGAGTAAATGCATAATGCTCTGTTAGTTCTTTTGAGATCTCTGCTTGGCTGAGAGATGAACTGAACTTACTGATGGAAGAGCAGAGGCTACTGGTTATGTTGCTGAAAGGCATTCTGACTCAGAAATCCATCTAGCACACGTGTGTTAGGACTCCATGTAACTGTTATGTGCCTTATTGCAGATTCTGCCTGAAGAGGTTTGTTCTCCCCCTGATCCAGGCTCCATTTTCATTGTAATTGAGTGTCCTCATGAAGGCTTTGTGGACGCCATCTGTGCAAATGATACATTCCAAAGGTATGGAGTAGAGGTGCAGCAATATATTGGTTGCAGATCAGATCGGCACCAGTAAAAGGAAAATTAACATTATTGGCTATCAGTTTTTTTTTTGGTCAGTGTAGCCGACTTAATGTTCACCAATAAATATAATTTGCCTTCTGGCTGGGGCCTCTGGACGCTCTGTGCATGTGTGCACGTGGCCAGGAATGCGTCTGGGCAGTGTGGAAAGCAGCGCCCTGCAGGCAAGTCTGTGGAACAGACATGAAGCGGTGGGGAGGGGGGCTGCAGATCAAGACCTCCATGGTGAGGGAGGGAGTGGGGCTGTGGTTGGGGGTGCTGTCCAGCCAAGGTGGCGAATAAATCTGGGGCGGGGAGCAGGATGGAGCTATGGATGGGTTGTCCAGGGTGCACTGGGGGGGGGCTGGGGGGGGTGATGGCTCCCCACTGCTGTGTGCACCCCATAGGGGAGCAGGTGCCCCCCCAGACTTATGTGCGGGGCAGTTGTGGGCTGCTTGCTGTGGGCTCAGGGGTCTCCACTCTTCTGCCTTTCCCTTGGAAGCCCTGTGCTGGCCACATGTCCCCTGCCTGCCCAGCAAGTGGGTATGACAAGTTGTGCCCCCCCTGTGGCTGGGCAGACAGGGGATGCATGGCCAGTGTGAGACTCCCAAGGGAAAGGCAGCAGAGCAGAGAGCCCCAAGCCCACAACAAGCACCCCTCATCTGCCCTTGCCCAGTTCAACTTTGCTCCAGTTAAGTGTCCCTGCACTTAAAAATGGTGGTGGTGGTGCTTGAAGTAAGGCTAATTTGGTGAGCTTTAGTTCAAGCGCCCCACCACCATTTTTAAGTGCTGTGATGCTGATCCCTTGGACGAGCCACCCACAGCTCTGTCTTGCTCCCTGCCCCACTCCCTCCCTCACCATGGTGTCCTCAATCTGCCCCTTCCTCTCCACAGACTTACCTGCAGGGAGCTGCTCTCTGCACTTACAGGAAGGCAGCCGGGCAATCGGTTTGGGATTGGTATCGGCCAATATGGCTAGTTAATAATTGGCTATTGCTGTCGGCCATGAAAATCTTTATCGGTGCACTCCTAGTATGGATGTGCTCCCTGGCACGCAGAGTGAAATTTTTGCAGTTTTGGTATATGCAGAGTTGGTGACACTATATGAGTGATACTTGAGCCATATTATAATAGTCTTCTTTCCTGATGTCTTTAAAAATCTACAAATGACGTGTTGAAAGCAAGAGATGTCCAAAATGGTCATCAGATGCTGCTAGTGGAAATATCTCTTTTGAGAGACAGCTTGTTCCCTTTGGTTTGGGAAGTTTAGGTTTGTTAATTTTGGGGATTTGGCTGACCTGACTTTCAGAGCGCCTTCAGCGGAGGACGTGTTGCTTAATGACTGGTGATCAAAGATATTGAGATTTCCATCCATCTTGTGGGATTGCTGCTGTCTTAATCTCAAGAAGTTTAAGGTGCATGTGTTGGGTAGTAGGCTACTTTTTTTCTAGGGGTGAGGGTCTTGATGCTCCATAGATACTGAATTTACTCATTTCACTGAGAGGAGAATTGTTTTCCCCTTTCACAGCAAGATAGTGGAAACTGTATTAAGCATCTTACTAAGACTCTCTTGGAGTCTTTCCTAGAATTTAAATGTGGAGTTCAGGGCTCCTTCATTCAGTCCATGCTTTTAACTTCCGTGCTGTGTTTTCCTTCCTGAAGTAGAATATTACGCAGTTTGAAGTACCTGGTAGTAGATTTTAGAGAACGTGGCTATTTTTGGTAAGGGTATTCTTGTGTAATGTGTGCATCAAACATGTACTTTTTTCCTTTCCTGCTAAATGTGTTCTAGGTATCAAGAAGGAAAATCTGAGGATCATGTGGCCTTGGTCATTCACATAACCCCCGAGTCTGTGCTCCGGGACAGCCGGTACAAGCAGTGGCTAGAAAAGTATGTGGCTTTCACTTGATTGATTTGATTTAAAAATGATAGCCTTACCTGAAGCATAACCCACAGATATTCTGATTCCAGGCTCTGTCCCTAAATTGTAATAGGTGTCAATGTGGGTTCGAATGTTTTTGTTTCAGAGGAGCATTTGGCCACTGGCTTGGGATGCTTTGTGGGGGTTATCTGGCTAACCCTGAGCCTAGGGCAAATGTGGCTTATGCTTCAACATACTTTTTACTCCTTCCACTTTCCAGGTTTGGATCCAAAACTCAGCACTTGATACTTAATGAAAATTCCAACACTGTGCACAGTCTGCGCAGCTATAAAGTACAAACCCAGTTGAACCTCATTCACTCAGAAATCTTTCCGTTGTTGACCAGTTACCAGAGTAAGGTAGGAAGGAGGCTCTGCCTGGTCTTTCTACAGGTGATAACCTCTGGTTTTCCAGAGCCAAAGTAAAATGCTTAATTGTTCCATTTCTACAAACTCTTCAGGAAGAAGAAGCTACTTTCAGCGTACCTGTTGTCCGGGGAGAGTGTCTCTTGAAATACCAGCTGAGACCCAAAAAAGAATGGCAGAGGTTGGTGGGAATTGGATTCTTCTCTTGGTTACACTTAAGCTAAAGCAGATGGTTTGGAGAGAACTCCCATGGGAGCAGAACTAATTTCATAAGCTGACACCAGGGTTTAGGCCAAGTTGTGCCTTTCAGCTAGGGAAACAGTGATTTAAAACCAGCTTTGTCTTCAAGAACAGTCTATTCTGGGTTTGACCTATCAGGGGCAACTTCAAGCAGTTGGTTAAGTGTGAGGTTCTCATGGTGGTAGCCTTTTTATGGGTCCCAAATGATGGGTGGGTCATGTTGTGCAAAGTGCTGTACAAACCTGCATTGCCTCAGAACATATGCAGTC
Organism: Alligator sinensis; assembly: GCF_000455745.1. Lineage (NCBI taxonomy): Eukaryota > Metazoa > Chordata > Crocodylia > Alligatoridae > Alligator > Alligator sinensis. The sequence goes on from NW_005842016.1 coordinate 869,897, forward strand.
CAAGTGGGAGCCAGACTGTAGAGGACAAATCTATAGAGAGAGAGGTGGTTAGCCTGAAGTCAGTCAGAAGACATGGGAAATATGCACTTTCATAGACTAGCTAAATAAATTTGTCACAAGATTTAGTGACCCCAAGTTCACTTAATCAGATTTAACAGAAGGACAGATGTATGTCTTTTGTATTTCCTTGCTTTCTTAAAATTTATTCTAAGAACACTGGCCTGAGAGATCAGGTTGCTTCATGCTTTCCTAGGGTGTGGAGAGGAAGCTCTGGCCAGAACAACTCCTTTTTAAGATGATGAGGGGCCAGATCCTGTTCATCCTACTAGGTGCTTAGATGTGATCCTATTTCATCCTTCTAAGGGTGCTGAAAAAGTTTAATGTACCTGTTTTTGTATTACACCATCATCTTAACTTTAAGTTTGTATCACAAAAAGCTGTCAAGCAGAGGGGAGGAGCCATCCACCTTTTGTGTTTAACTTTTTCAGGGATTCAAGGATGGAATAGGTTATCCCTAAGAGCTCGTTCCTCAGAGCAAGTTACTATGCTGCTTTATGCTTCAGTTTCCCTGTCTAAAGGTCTGGTGTCATGGTTGACTTGCAACATGGGGATGTTTAGAGGATAAAAGTGTGAAAAGTACTAGATTTTAAGTGTTTCTAAGGAGGCTCTGTATCTCTAAAGGAACTACCTGGTTAGAGCTGAGCTAAAAATCCTAAAGGGAACTCAAAAAAGGGATTATAAATGTATTCGGGCTTCCCTTTTATCTTAGTGGTTTCTAAATTGTAGGTTGTAAACTACAGTGTCTCTCAGGTACTGTATGTGCTTTTAATTACAGGCAGAGCTTTACTGTGCCACAGTTTCACCACACTAATTGTCTTACTGCCTGCAGTTACCCTGAAGATAATGAAGGGTAAAGAGGGGCAACTTAGTCTGGGTTAATTGCAGGGTAAACTGCTGGTTTCACCATTTTTGCTGGATAAGAGTAGTCATACAGATGGCTACTGTGGAGCAAATGACTTGCAGTGAATCGCCACCTTCCTCTTTTTTGAGGGCATGAGAACAGCAATGACTTGTATACCGGATTGCAAGGAAGTACTGGACTGTATGTGGGACTGCAACCAGAAAAAGTTTGGGAACTGCTGCTCTTGCTTCATCTTGTTAAAAGACTTTAAAGCCTATCCATATCTTGCATGTGCATAAATACAAGGATCACTAAAACGGGCATAAGTGAGCAAAGATTTTTCAGGCACTAGATATGCAGGGTGTGAGCATGTAATTTTATGGATATGCTGCCACACTCATTTGGGGTTCTGGAACTCGGTATCATAGAATTGCATGTACCGTATATTTATTGCCCTCTTGGCTGTTGTGCCAGCAGATGCACCAGTGTTAAGAGTTTAATAAAACCTTTTTAAAAAAACATCAGAAGCAGAAAGCCAGCAAGAGAATTGGTGAGATCATTGAATGACCTAGGTGTAAAAGGTGCATTTGGGGATGATACGAACATAGCAGAAAAACTAAACAAATTCTTTGTGTTGGTTTTTACTGCAGAAGATACTGATGGAATGTCTATGCCCAGATTAATCCTTCCTAGGAAATAGACAAGGGGGATATTCTGGACTTTCAGAAAAGCTTTTGACAAGGCCCCTCAGCAAAGTCTTTTAAAAATCTGAGTTGCCATAGGATTAGGAAGGTTTTCCTGTGGCTTAAGAGCTGGTTACAAGATGAGAAGCAAGGGGTAGGAATAAATGGTTACTCTTCAGGATGGAGGGAGGTCAAAAATGACCATAGAGTAGTCCCACAAGGATCTGTGCTGGGCCTAGTTCTCTTCAATATTTTCATCAATGACCTAGAAATAGGGTGCATAGTGAAATCTCCCACGTTTGCTTCTGATAAGTTATTCCAGGTAGCTAGATTCCAAGCTGATGGAGAGGAGCTTCAGGAAGATCTCACCAAGTTAAGTGAATGGGTGTGGCAGGGCTAGTCCTGCAGGGAGTGTTGTGTGCCCCCAGCAGCCAGCTAGCTTACCCCCACCCCCTTCCTAGCTCCTCTCATCCGCCATCTTCTGTCTTGCCTGCTATGTTTTGATGGAATCAATTAAGTGGGAAGCTTTTTGAGCTTTGAAGGGAGGTGGTTTCTTTTGGGCCACTTGGCTTTTGCCCTTTTGCACTTATCCAGGCCCTGATTCTTTTGACCGGGGCCTGATTTGTTCTAGCTGCTCCCTTCAGCCCTGGGCCCTGTTGGTCCAGCCTCGGCTCTCTGGTAGCAGCAGCACAGCTGGGAATTGGATTCCACAGTAAAGCTCTGGCCCTCCCTGTCTCCCTATCTCTCAATCCATGACCGTAACCCCCCCCACGAGGGATCTTGGTTTTCTCTGATGGGGGAGGGAAACCCCAAATTAGCATTTTGACCGCATTTAAAATGAAACACTGCTGTATACATGTATAGGTATCACTTGAGCAGATTGATATTTACAATTTTAAAGGAATTTTGGAAGCTTTTCAGTGCCTCCATCATAATAAACCCAAAATCGAAAGCCAAAATATATAGGCGTTTAGAATTTATTTTATCATGGAAAATCAGAGCTCTCCGTGCCCTTTTGTTCACCAGGACGGGGGGTCCAGTTGCAACTGTTGCCTCCACTGCTTTGTGATGCTGAGCAGCCCTGATACACCAGTGTCCTGCCCCTGCCCAGGCTGTTGCTCCTCACTCTGAAGCCACAGCCTCCCCAGCCTTAGCGGTGCCCCTCACTCCTGACCCATAGCCCCCCTGCCACTTCATCCCTGCCAGAGAGTGCCCCCAGCTTCCAGGGCTACAGGACCTGCTGGCTGCATCCTGTCTGCTCCCTGCTCTGTGCCCCCTGGGCACCAGCTACAGTCCGCCAGCAGTGCCTGGGCCCTGTCTGCTGTGCATGGGAGGTGGTGAGTGCTGTGGTCAGAGGGAGGAGCGCAGAGCTCAGCCAGACTGGATTCTGTGGGGGTGAGGGGAGGAGGTAGGTTGCCTCTTGTGGGGCTTGAGGCTCCCTGCCCTGCTGCCTTTCCCCCCCAGAGGCCACTGCAGCCTATTGGGTGAGACCTGATGTGGTAGGGTGGAGCAGGACAGGAAAACTAAATGCTACTGGGAACCCTGTGTCAGTTGTGCTGCCATGGTGAGATGTCCCCTGGCCACCCAACAGCAGTGGGGACAGTGGTGAGGAGTTGTCCCCATGCTGCAGCCGGGCAGGCAGGAGGTGCCTCACCTTGGCAGCATGACTGGCGTAAGGCTCCCAGCAGCAGTGGTGGCAGTACCAAGCCCCTCCACCCTCCTGCTCCAGGTTCCATCCACTGGGCTGTGAAGGTGGCTGGTGCCTGTTGCTGGTCCAGCCAAGCTGCAGCCCCATGGCCTGCTGTCCATCCAGAAGTCTTGGGGGGGTGCCCCGCCACTCCTCTCTCCAACACTGCCAGTGGGTGTGCCTGGATGGTTACTAAGCCATGGGTCTCCAACTCCTCCTTCCCCCCCCCCAGCTCCCCACTTTCACTGCCCCAAGATCCTGGGGTCTCCTCAGCCCTGCCTGCCTGTCTCGTTCCCATCGCTCCCAAATGCCACTCCCCACCAGCCTGCAGCCCCATCCCAGCTGCCTATCTAAGCACCTTTTCTGCATGGGTCTTGCAGGGCTGGGTCCAGCAGTGGCAGCTGGAAGGAGCCACCATTGCCAGGGCTGCTGGGAAATGGAATCCAGCTGCCACACTGCCCCAATCCCAGCCCCAGCCCTGGGGCACATGCACCATGGCCTTGGTGCAAGTCGGAATAGGTTTTTGCTTTGTATTTAACACTGAGCTCCGATTTGAAATCTGGATTTTTTTTGTCTCAGCTGTATTACCTAGGGTCTTATATTTGGTTATTTCTTACTTTACTGTAACTTTGGCCAATGAAGAAACAAGCTTAATGAGTTTGTGCAGTGTAAGTGACTGCCCTGGAATTTTATCTGGCTGCTGGGGCAGTAAGAAGGAACTGTGGTGTTGCACCTGCCCATTTTGGCTTTGGAGGCCTGTAACGATGTCTGTGTGATAGCCACAGTCAAACCAGCATTCTCAACCAACAAAATCCAGTCATGTACACATGAAACGTACATGCACGAGAAACAGAACATAGAGGGGTCACTTGAACCTCTTGTCATAAGGCAATCTTTAAGCTGTAGTTTGGTGCTTTGCTCCAAAAATTAACCATCTTCCAGTTAGCTCCCTCCCTTCTGATCTGTAGCCTGTTTGTCATTTCAGGGATATGGTTACTGTTTGCAATTCCAGTGAATATGTGGCTGAAGCACTGGAGCTTCCCAACTTCCAGGACTGTGTGAAGGAGTGCAAAGAGAACCTGCAGGCTGGACCAGTCACATTGGATAAAGAAGGTGCTTGAGGCCGTCTGAAATGACCATGTGCTTTGATTTAATTGGCAAATGGGCCTGGTTTTACAGGGGAAGACGGGCAGGCTTACGCGAGTGTTCTGAAGGAATAGTGTCACCATGAAATAGTCTAGTTAGCCTTCAGGTTAATGAACACTGTGTAGTATTAGGGCTGCTTTGAATGGCTTGCTTAACCCAGAACATGGGGTGGAATTGTTCATTGTCTCTGTGCTTACTAGTTAGTGTGGCATAAGGCAGTTGTTGCTTTGAGATGGCTAGTATTGTGTTTCTACCACTGTAGGGGAGAGATTAAATGCAAGCCAACTGAAGCTTGGTTTTGCTTTTAACTCTGTGTTCAGAGCAGTAAAAATAAGAGTCCAAATCGGATACTGGAAAGGTTAATGACTGACTTACAATAGGTCTCTTCTTGAATGCCCAGCTCTGGTCATCTGGCTTCAACTCCATTTGAAGTGATGCTCCCATATCAGAATAGAACCATATCAGTCTGTGTGTGTTTGGGTTTTTTTGTGCGTTCACCAGAGCCCTCTGTAGTAAAAACAGGTGGATTGGAGGACAGGCTGTTAAAAGGGCTGGGTCCCTTTCTGTGGCATAGCTACTGTCTGTCACGGGTTTTGACTAGCTACATTTGCTCATATGTATATACGAATAAAGGTTCACCAATACATCAGTCCATATCATATCAGCTTTGATAAAAGGAAAATTGACATTATCATCAATCGGCTTTTTTTGGCTGATATGGGTGATAATGTTGCCAGTAAATGCCATGTGCATGGGTGCATCTGTGGCATGCATGCGGCCAGGTTGCAGCCCAGTAGCTTGGAGAGCAGCGTGTAGCTGGTAAGCCTGGTGTCAGGGGTTGGGCGGCAGATTGAGGCCCCTGTGGCGAGGGAGGAAGTGGGGCTGGGGCAAGGGTAGTTGCTGCCTAGCTGGGGTGGGATGGGGTATGGCACAGAGGTGTGAGCTGCTTATTCAGGGGACCTGGGGGTGGAGGGGTGGCTCCCATTGCTGTGTGCACCCTCGGGGGAGGCATGGGAACAGTGTGCCCCCGCCCGGATCTGTGCACAGGGTGAGGGTGGACTGAAGCTGCAGGCTGGGGGTGGTGCTGGGCTCTTTCCAGTAGTGGGGGTTGGCCTGGGGCTGCGCTCGGGGAGGAGGGGGGCTATGGCCAGGCTGGCTGTAGCTCCCCTGCCCCCCTGCCCCCGGTAGCCCTCCTCTCAGTGCCTTCACCCACCCTGAGCATGGCCCCAGCCTAACCCCCCAATGGAAAGATCCTGGTGCTGCCCTCACCCTTTGCACAGATCTGGGGGGCATGCACCCCTGGGGGAGGCATGGGGAACATGCAGCAGCTGGAGCTGCCACCCCACCCCCACACCCCATGGATGAGCCACCTGCTACATCCTCACTCAGCCCCACTCCCTCTACCACAGAGGCCTCGATCTGTCTCCTCCCCTTCTTCACAGACTTACTGGCCAGATGCTGCTCTCCAAGCTGCCAGGCTGCATATCAGCAATCGGATTGACTAGCCATATCAGCTGATACCAATAATTGGCTATCAGTATGAGCCTCAAAAAATTTTATCAGTGCACACCTATATATGAATCCAGGTGTTCTGCTTCCACTTCCCAGAGAATTCTGTCCGTTCTTCCCCATCCCCTTCTAGTAATGATCCTGTGGAGAATCTGTAGGTTGATACTTCCCAGGACCTGTATTCTTACTAAATTCTAACACTTAAGTGGACTCTTAAATTGGATTAGAGCCAAATTTACTATAGTGTGGGTTGCTCTTACTGTCACTAATGCAAATATGTTGTATACCTTCTCTAGGAAGAGCAGAAGCTTATCCAGAAATCGTGTTCTTAGGAACAGGCTCTGCGATCCCAATGAAAACCCGGAATGTTAGCTCCACCTTGATAAATACCAGGTGAATTTCTTCTCAAGAAACATGCAGAGACTGGGGGAGGAGGTCACCTGGGTTTTCTGAAAGTTACACTAGAGATAGGCCAGTGTGTAAAATACTAGCCAAGTGCCCGTCAAAAATGACAGAGGAGAGGGTCTGGGATGGAGTGCCGCCACCTAACGCCCCATGCTGCTGCTGTTCTACCTCTTGCAGGGAGCAGGGTGGGGGAGCCGAGGCCAGCTCCCCGACCCTCTGTCCAGTCCTCAACGCGGCTTTGGTATCATGGCGGCTCTCCTCCATGCTTAGAGCAATCTGATTGAGTGGCTGTTTCCATCAGCCAATCAGAGTGCAAATAAAGTATGACGGCTGGACAGACAGACTTAGGCTTTTATAATATTAGAATACCGATTAGAATAGAAATACTATTTCAGAGTACTTAAACTATTTCCAGCCTCCCTTTGGAAGTTCATTAAAAGCTTCTTTCTGCATGGCATCATTTGTTTCCTCACGTTGACAGTCTCACTGCAGAGAACAAGAAGCAAATGGACTATAAAAACTGAACTGTTTCTGATTTTAGCTCCTCTGGTTTTTTCTCCCTGAAGAGAGATGGCATTAGGGGCAGAAGTGCTGTGAGTCTGCTGACACTTACCACATGGTCTGGAACATGACCCTTTCTGAACTGAAATGTCAGACAGAGATCATCTGTTTCTCATTGGCTTCTGCCAAAAACACACCTGCTCTTTCTCTTGGCAGCTCTACCCAATCCCTGCTCCTGGACTGTGGAGAAGGAACATTTGGCCAGCTCTGCCGCCATTATGGAGGGGAGATTGACAATGTCCTTTGTAACATAGAAGCTGCATTTGTGTCCCATTTACATGCTGACCATCATACGGTGAGTTTTTTGCAAGAAAACTTTGCCTGAGTTGTTGTGCGGTGTGTGTGCGTGTTACTATTTCAGCAGCAGCTTGTTATGTCAGGTTCTCTGAAGTTTGTTCCTTGTTTCCTTTGTTTGAGGTGTCTTTTCCTTTGTGATTGTTTTGGTAACTGTTCCAATGCTTGCAGCCAGTGTGCTGCCTTGCTCTGCCACTAAGAATTGTGATCATCATTTTTTTTAGATATTGATTTTAACCATCTAGTGGTATTGGACTGTCCTATTGCAGTACTTGCTGCCACTGTTTCTGGTGCTGTTTAGAGACTTCAGTTGTGACTGGAGGTAGTATCCACACTCTTTATAGCTTGGAATTTGCTTGCACAAAAAGCTTCAAACTACTAGCTTGCTTCACTGTGGGTGTAATACTGTGCCCAGATTTACCCAAATCCAAAATGACTTCAACCCTCCCATAATTATTTCCATAATTCATGGAAAACTATGATAACTTGTATAATGTAATTATAGGAGGGGGTCATCTCTCTAGCACACTGGTGACCTCCCCACCTCACCTGTCAAACAGCCTGTTTCAAATACCAGACCAAACACCTGGTCTTGAAATCATACATTTATATCACTAGTGGGGTTACTTTTAATAACCTGCCACCTCCCTTACCAATGCATTAGTTTAGGACTGTAGCCCACTCTTACCCACAGGGCCTCAGTTAGCCTGCTTTCACAATTCCATGGGCCTCATTTAGCCTTAATTCAGTAACTGGGCAGGGGACTCCTATTACAGGTTTCCCTTGCTGCTCTGCCCTCTCTCCTGCTCACTCAATCAGGGAGAGTTCCAGGTTTCACCACGATATTGATTAGTGCCTGTGAAATCAGCTCTGTGTTACGGCAGCCTTTTCATGTGAGTTTATTACATATTGATGACTTTGTCAGATGTTTACTCTGAACCCTCTCTTCTAGGGCTTGTTGAAGATTCTGCTAGAGAGACATCGAGCTTTTGTAAGTACCACTGATATTTAAAGTGTCAGGCCAAGCTCAGAATAGTGCCTTGTGGGATAGAGCTGTACCTTTATTCTCCCCAAGCTGAGTTTTGCTCTTTATCTGACTTATGAAACTCTTCTATTATTGATTGGCTCTTTCAGGCATCCCTGGGCAGATCATCCAGGCCGCTGTTGCTGATTGCTCCCAAACAGATCATGATGTGGCTGCACCAGTACCATGACCGCTGCCAACACATCCTTGATCATTTCAAGTGAGTGTATTCCTGCCTAACTACAGGTAGTGGGAAGTACTATAAATACACTGTCAAATACATTCATCTTTGTCAGAAAAAATTGTTGCCTCCCCACACAGCAGTATGATCTGTATATGGGCCATGTGCTGTTTTTATTTTTCTGATTAACATAGATGGTCAGAAAAAAATGTAATAGAACAATATCTCCCAAAGCAAAAACTGAAAGAGAGGCTGACCAAATATCTTGCTTTGAATGTAAATGAGCTTCTCACTTATCCTGAACATGCTCAGGCTTTGGAGATTCGTTTTGCACTGAGGCTGGGTAAAGAATTGCTAGCTAAGGAACTGCAACATGCTAGTAAAGTACTTGGAGTGGTTGTTTGGGTGCTTCTTGAGCTGTAATCTTGCTTTTCACAATTTTATGGTATATGGCTGGGTTACCAGAACATGTGTGCACCCAAGGTAGCTATGTATAAGCAAAGACCACTAATGACTTCACAGGTGTGAATGTGTGTCCTGGCCCTTCTGTTCAATATTACAAAGGCAGAAGGAAGTGATGCTTGCTGCACAGCCTGGCATTGTTTGAGGGCCTGAACAGGCTGGTAGATTTCTACCTGAAGTGCTCTTATCTCTTCACATAGATTAGAGTTCTGCCTCAGCCTTAGGGAGGAGGGCTTGGAAAACCAGAAAACTATGAATAAACCAACACACCAGTGGTTGTCATTAAAGAGTTTGAGTAATGTTATTGGCAGTACCTTCTGGCTGGCCCCTGCCTCTTGCTGATCCTCTGTTGCCTCTGTTTCCCATTCATACAATTATCTGAGCCTTCTTAGACTAACCTACTGCTACTACAGTTGCTCTAGTGGTCCACAGTTAACAGTACCTAACAACAGGTGTGTGTTAGGCCAGTCATGTAGGCTTAGACACTAAACTTTGAGGAAAGAGGAAGAAGAAAAAAGTCCTAGAATCCTTGCCTTTTTTTGAGGGATCAATGACATGGATGGACAAGAGAACCTCTTGCCAAGAGTCTCTCTTATTTAAAAAGGTTTGTGGCGGGGTCACATCTCGCTTTTAGCAGAGGCACTCTGAAGCAGAAGGTGTTGCATGGGGCAAGGCAGATACTGGACTACTGGTTTGGTAGGCTTCTGCGTTCTCCTAATGTAGTAGAGGGTGCTTGGACTCTTCCCTGTCTCTTGGGGTTTTTTTTGGGGGGGGGGGGGGGGGGGGGGGGGGGGTTGGTTTTTTTTGTTGTTGTGTTTGTATTGTAATCTGGAAAGGGGAAGATGCTGTTTATTGCTATTGAATTTGTCTGGCATGGCACCTCAATCTAGCAAATAGTCTCCTGGAGAGTTTGGTATGAAATAAGACAATGGTGGGCCTGGAACCACCGTTTAGGCAAGAGGGAGGGGTAGGACAAGACAGAAAACAATTCCTAAAAGAATGGTTTGAGGTTGG
>NW_005842016.1:879794-886418 GCF_000455745.1 Alligator sinensis
AAGGACTTGGCTTTTAGGGCATGAAGTAGAACAGGAAAGCTGTAAATAAAGGCACAGGTGGCAGAAGCTGTGTTTTTAAGGCACTTAGCTTGGGATTTAAAGAATGACACATGAGGATTTTCAGTCTGAGGTTAGAAAGGCAAAATGTAAATTGCCCCAGCAAGTACCTGGTAAATGAGTTGCTCCTCAGGAAACCTTGCTTCACTATAGATATGCTTCTCCCTCATTGGAGCTCATTGTTTTCCTGACATGAACAGTTTTTATTTAAGCCTGTACTTCATAAGCATCTTCTCCTTTTTTTTTATTCTTACAGTCTGGTTCCTGCCAGTTCACTGGTTGAAGGTTGTAAAGTTGAAAAACCTAAATTTAAAACATTTATTAATTTCCTGCTAGAGAAATATGGCTTTGCAGAGGTAAGCTGACCAACCTCTAGGGTACAGGGACAAACAAAGTTGGGGAGACTTATGGTTGATAACACTTGTGGTCTCGTTCAGTTTCAGACTTGTGAGGTTAATCACTGTAGAAATGCCTTCGCTTGTTCAATGATCCACAATTCTGGTTGGAAAATAGTCTATTCTGGTGACACGATGCCCTGTGAGGCTTTAGTCAAAATGGGTGAGTAAAATGCATTGGGAGTAAAAGTGAGCTAGAGTTAGTTTGCAAGAGGTATTTAGGCTATTACTAAAAGATGCTGATAAACCTTCTCCAATCTACTCCAGCTAACATCAATGTTACCTATGCCTGAGTGGCCTTGGGAGGAGTTGTGTGCTCCAAAAAGAGGCTATTAAACTGAATACATACACTTATTGTTTGTGAACTAGTGAGTTCTACTACATTGTAAGAAATGCAAAATACACTTGCCAAGTGACATAACATGAATTCTTTAACAGATCACTTTGTGATATGGTCTCTGGTTTTTTTGTGGATTTACTGCTGGAAATATAGGGAGATGAGGTATGAATGTGCCCTATTGAGCATGATAGGTGTACCCTTAGTGAAGAATCCTGCTCTTTGCCACTTGTGTGGAGCTCTGCAGCAAGAATACTAAATATATGGTCTTACACAGGGAAAAATGCTACACTGTTAATCCATGAAGCAACACTGGAAGATGGCTTGGAAGTGGAAGCGATAGAGAAGATGCACAGGTAGAGTACCTCTGGGTGATTATTGCATATAAGGCCACTTGCTTCCAGGAAGGAGATTCTGGCACAGGGAAGCTATTCAGAAATATTCACCTCGGGATATAGAGTTATTACTCTAAAGGTAGAATAGCTCTGAGTGGAAGTGAGGGCTCCTAGATACAACTCTTAGACTTGGGACTGAGGTAACGAATTGGATCATTTAGCTTTCTGTCCTTGTGTGTGCTCAAGCTCAGCACTGTTCAAGGCTGACTTGAGGTTTGAGAAGCAGTGTTATGAGATACTGAGTCTTGTCTGTGGAATAGACTGTTACACCTCTGCTTTCAGCGCTCTGTTAATTATCTTGAGTTCTTGTGGTTCCTTTGCAGCACAACTTCCCAGGCGATAGAGAGTGGAATGAAGATGAATGCTGAATTCATTGTATTAAATCATTTCAGCCAACGGTATGCCAAAATTCCACTATTCAGTGCACACTTCACTGAGAAGGTTGGAATTGCATTTGACCACATGCAGGTAAGTTAGGAGCTTTTGAGGCAGGTTTTCAAGAAATCTTGCATCTATTCTATGTAGTAGGACCTCTTTAGCACTAGATTGTCTTGAGTACTTTGCTGTATTAATGATATGTGCTTTTGCCCTAGATAGTAGACTTAAAAAAAAAGAAAAAAGCTTTCTGAGTAAAGTGGGTTTTCCTGGTAGCTTTTATGTGGAGATGAGAATCTTGCTCAGGTAGGCATGTGCTGCTTGTTGGATAGTGAGAGTGAGGTTTTCAGTAAACTGCAGTAAATATGTTCAGGCAAATTTGACAGTTTAGGAGGTACCTGGAGGAAATTCTTCTGTGTCTGCTCTTACAGAATCATAGGTGTGATGGGAGGAAGGTCTGGTTAGGAGGTGACTTGTTTACTCCAGCCACCTACACAATGCAGGATAATCCCAGCCAAGTTCTTGTCTAACCTGCTTTTAAATTTCCTATGATGGAGATTCTGCAGGCTCTTTGATGTTTAACCAGAAAGTTCTATCTGACATCCAAACCAAAATTTTTCTTTTGCAATTTAAAGCCATTATTTCTTGTCCTGTCCCCTGTGGCCACAAAAGTTTATTACCAGCCATTTTGTAACAACCCTTTTTGAAATTGTTTTGTGCTGTTGCCAGTCATGGAGTAGCAAACCTAGATGAGCTGAAGTGTTAAGCATAGGCTTGATAGTAAAGGACCTGAAATTTTGCAAGGGCTACCTTGTGCTTAGTGGAACACGTCACCTTTTTGGTGACAGCAGGATTAGTTAGACTGGGTTTCTCCTTTTTGTTCTGGTTCTGCCCCCATTTCTGTACAGCTGCCCTCTGTGTACCAGGCTGGCAACAACTTTACAGCAAGTAATATGTTTTGTCCAATTACATTGGCATAAAAGCCAAGTGGAGGAATGTGGAAAGATAACACTTTTCTTTGCCACTTGAACAGTAAGGACTAAAAAGTCACATTCTGGTGGCTGCTAACAAAAACTAGAATAGACCCTTAGGAAGGTGATGCTGAAACTGGGTGAAATGCAGGCAGCAAGTCTTAGCACAAGCACTTGTTTGTTTTCATTATTGCACATGCTGCTAATATGTTCAGGAATAATGAAAACTGACTGGGATATACTGTTTGAGATCCAACTGGGTAGAAGTTAGCGGTGCACTGATATATTGGATCAGCACTGATAATGGGAAAATTAACATTATCGTCAACTGGCTTTTTTTGGCTGAGAATGTCACTGATAAATGCTGTGTGCCGGTGCATAGCCACAGCATGCATGTGGCCAGGAATGCAGCTGGGCATGGTGAGGGAGGGAGTGGAGCAGGGGCAGGTGCTGCCCAGCCAGGGTGGTGAATGGGACTCCTGGGCGGGGTGTGGGATGGAGCTGCAGGTGACTCCCCCCTAACGCCAACCCTGCTCAGGACACTCTGCTCTGCTGCCATTCCTTGGGAGCCCTGTATTGCAGGATGGGCAGGGGATGCGTGGAGTGCATCAAGTAGGGCTGGTTCTAGGGGAGGTTTGTGGGGGCCAAAGCCACCCCAAAATTCCTCATAGCCACCTCTCCCAGTGTTGTTGCTGCGCCTGCCCTGTGCAGCTGAATCTGTCCTGCCCTGCTCCCTCCCACACCATGGGGGCTTTGATCTGCCCCCCCCCTCCCCCCACCTTACTGGCAGGACACTGCTCTCCATGTTGCCCAGCTGCATTCCTGTAAATCGGTTATCGAATCCATACTGGCCCATTTTCTAAATTTTTTTTTTTTTTTTTTTTTTTAAATGGCTGGTTAATAATCTGCTATTGGTAAAGGTTACGAAAATCTTTATTAGTATACCTAGTAGAAGTGTATCAGGGCTTATTTCTAACATTGGCTTTTTACAGAAATGTCTTTTTTGTTTTTCTTTTCTTTTTTTCCTCCCCCATCTGCTAATTTTTTTTTAGCATAGTTGCTCATTAGCAGTTGGTACCTCTAAAGCAGTGGTCTCCAACCTTTTTAAGTAAGAGGTCACTTTTGGAATTTTAAAAGTAACCCAAGATCTAGTCCCCCCCCCAACCCCCCCAGACACACAGCAGGTAAGTCTGTGGGGAGGGAATTGGGGGGGGGGGGGGCGGCTGATCGAAGCAGAGGGAGAAAAAATTATTTGGGGGCATGCCCCCAAGCTGGAAAGTGTGGGGGGAGGGGAAAAGGCTGTGGTGGGGAGGCAGGGCAGATTGAGACCCCAGCTCCCTTCCCCCCACCCCTCAACGGCAGTGAGGGAGGGAGTGGGGCTGGAGCAGGGGCTAGCACCAGGGAGCTGCGAGCAGCTTGTCCAGGGGGCATGGGGATGGGGGACATGCACCCCAGGAGGGCATGTGGGGGGGCGGGGCATGTACATGTGGGATGGGGTAGGGCAGGCTGCAGCTGCAGGCTGGGGCGGAGCTGTTCCCAGTAGGGAGGCTTTCCCATGCTGTGCTTGGGCTGGGCAGCGGTGGTGCTGAAAGCAGAGCTATGGGGGGACTGCAGCCACCTGAAAATTTGCTGTAGCCCCCAATCCCCGCTCCCAGCACTGCTGCCACCTTTCCCGAGCACAGCGTGGACCAGCCTGGCGCAGCTTCCACACCCCACTCAGACCCGTGCAGATCCTGGGCACATGGCCCCCATGCCCTTGGGGGCAGGGGGAGGGGGAATGGGCAGACGGGGAGGGGAAGGATGCATCAGGCTGTTCCCGACAGAGGCTGGCTTGTGCTGCACTTGGGGCAGGCGGTGGCAGCAGGGTTTGGAGGAGCTACAGCAAATTTTTGGGTGGCTGCAGTAGCCCTGCTCCCAGTGCCACTGCTGCTGCCTGCCCAAGCAAGCACAGGCCAGCCTACCCGCTGGGAACAGCCCAGCCCACAACTGCAGCCTGCCCTGCATGCAGATATCCTGCATGTGCCTCCCTCTCTTCATGCCCCCCTGATGAGCAGCTTGTGGCTCCATCCCACCCTGCCCCAGCTACAGGGCCTGCCCCTATTCCAGCCCCGTTCTCTCCCTCACTGCTGCTGCAGCTGCCTGCGTTGCCCCGTGTTTGGCGGGACACCCCCCCCACCAGATCTGTGTGGCAGAGGCAGCTGCCATTGTGGGCTGGGCTTTGCCCCTGAGCCCTGCTGCAGCTGACCTGGGAGCAGCTGGATGCCATGTGCATCCTGCCACTGGGCTGAGCTGTGCCCACATGTGGCCAGCTGCAGCAGGGTTCAAGGTGCAGTGGATGCAGGGTTGGGTGGGGTTACACACCCCCAGGGCCTCTGCTGGGCTGCGCCCAGTGGCAGGAGCCCCCGGTCTCCCACCCCTGGATGAGCCCCCAGGCTCCAATCCTCCCACCACCCGGCGGGGCTGGGGCCCCATTTACCTTCCCCTGCTCCTGGCTGGGCCACACTGTCCCTTCCTCACCTGCAGTGGACTCATTCTGGCCCCCACCCTGTCCCTCCTCCAGACTGACCTGGGTTGGGGTGGGGACAAGTGCACCCAACCACCCCAGCCTAGGATTGCCTAAAAGAGGTTCCCCGATCTGCTGGTTGGGGACCACTGTTCTAAGGAGATCAAGGTGCTGCCCAGTAATCTGCTTTTTATAATCAGAGGTCTGCTCTACTTGTTTTAAATTCTACTCTTGTATATGGCCAAGGGGCAGCCATCCCTGGGTCACTTAATTTCTTTCAAACTGCTCCTGTGTATCAGATTACTATTATTTGTTAAGTCATTTCTTCTCCTTACTATGCTACCTTCCTTTCTGGCTTCTGGATGCACCTGTATGTAACAAAAAAACACTAACAACTCACTAACAAGCTACTTCCTTATAAGTACTGTAAACAATACATAGCAGTTGAAAGCATCCAGCCAGAGTACCAGAGATTGAAGTTGTTTATATTACAGTAACAACTATATTACAATAAAGGCTGCCAGCTGAGGTCCTAGCCCCATTGGACGTGTCCAGATGAGTGTGCACGTGCCTCTTGCAGCATCCCAGACCAGTTTGAGACACTAGAAGAGGCATGCTATGAACAAAGAAGCATTCCCTGTGCTGTATATTTGCAGTGTGGGCTCAAAACTTGATACCTGGAGATTAAGGTATCAAAAAATACCCCAGTGGGGAAAAAGTAGGACAGGAGCTAACCGGGAAGCTGGTTCTCCACAGACGCTCTGGTTTCTGGCCTGGAAACGTGCACAGACAAGGGAGAAGACAGCAGCCTCACAGTATCCAGGCACCTTCCTGGCCAGAGCCTCCTTCCTGGTCAAGTACAGAGCCCGTTTGGCCAGGGTCAGGAGGAGGTTGCCCAGGAGATCCCGGGACTTGGTGGGGCTGAAGATGGGGTGACCAAAAACAAAAAGGTGGGGGGGTGAAATTCAACCAGAACCTCAGGAGGAGGGGCTGGAGGTGGAGGGGCTGCAGCCTGGCACACTCGAGGTTCATGTGTGCCAGGGTTTCTCTCTGCCTGCAGAAGGGGCCCCCAGAAGCTCCTGAGCTGCTTGTCAGGGTAGGTTTTTATACTGCTGGGGCCAGCACAGGGGCTGGTCCTAGGCTGTAGCTCCCCCTGGCTGCAAATCCAGAAGGAGCTGGGCAGGGTTATTTTGCTCCAAGTGGCACAACTTGCCTCATACCAAAGCGCATGTCCAGGCATGTGCACTAAGGCAAAAATCCCGAGCTCAAATTTGTGCTGCTCCTGTTTGAGCTGCTGCAAGTGCACGTGCCTGCATGTGTAGATGCACCCATTGTATCTGTCTGTTAGGCGTTATGTCTCATTCTGTACACCTCAAAGAGCCTGCAGTCAGATAGGACAAGGCAGGCAAATGAGACTAGAGCCTAGATGTTGTTGCTGTGAAATGCACAAGATAGAATGTTAATATGTGACTCTATACATTTCAGATACGTTTTAGTGACTTTCCAACTATTCCAAAACTGATCTGGCCTCTGAAAGCTCTATTTGCTGATGACATCGTAGAGATGGAGGAGCGGAAAGAGAAACGGGAAA
>NW_005842016.1:886428-894083 GCF_000455745.1 Alligator sinensis
GATGGAACTGCTTGATGGCAAGAACCAAGACAAAAACTCTGGTCCACCTAAGAAGAAATGCAAAAATACAGAGAACTATCAGGCAGTATCAAGCAAGAAGCTTAAAATGACAAACTAAGCAAAGCATCATATGGCTTGTCAAGAGAGAGGCTTTGTACGTTGTGTTTTCTTGTTTTTCTCCTGAATTTGTAATGTGCAGCCCTGGAGACTTCAGAAATGGGTATAGCTGACAGGACACTGGACTAGTGGAGACACCATTTGATGTGTAGTTTGGGGTTCCCTATAGGCTGGAATTACCAAGCAAGCATAAGACAGCTGGCGAATAAAACATGGAATCCTTGTTCCTTTCTGGTGCCCTCAGTCTGCCTGCCAGGGTTTCTTTTTTTGTTTGTTTGAGAGTTTGTTTTTTTTAGTGGCTTTTTTCATTTTAAAGTTATTTTATTTATTTTTCTTGTTAAATTGAAAGCTACTGATGATGTATTAGCAATTGTGATGCTGAAAGTAAAGTCTGTGAAACCCCCAGGGGGCTGTGGATTCTCCAAAGTTGGAAAAGCTATATTTTGTCTGGATCAGAATGAGAAGGGATACTTTCACAAGAAAATGGGGCCCAATTTAATTTGCAGCAATTATATGGGCTCATTGGGGTTTAATGCAGGAGTTGTTAAAGCAGGGGTGTCAAATATCTAGCCCACAGAAGTGCTCTATCCAGCCCACGAGCCACTGGCAAACTACCAGAAGTTGGGGAGTGAGGCTTCCTGCAGAATTTGTTGTCCCTGAGTCCTGATTGGCATAGCTCTTAGTGGCAAGAGGACAGGCTGCTTGATCCTTCACCACTGCTGGACCTGTGTGCTTGTCCTACCTCCTCTGCCATGTGCCCTGCTGCCATTCTGGGCCTGAGCTGGAGCCACTGCATGCACCTGGATGGATCTGTCTTGGGACACGAGGTAAGTTTGACACCCCTGCTTTGAATTAATTTTGTAGTGTTCACCTTTACAACTTGTGTTGTCTTACTGAATTCCAAAAATGTAGTCTCAGAATCTGAACAAATGGGTGACTAATGCTCTTGCAAGTGTGGTCTTTCTCTAGAGGTAATCTGGACCCAAATGCACTGTAAATGACTGACACCCTGATGTTAGATCAAGTTTACCCCCTTGGATGACAAACGTGTGCAGGCCAGACCTGGCCCACATTGGCACTCCATCTGGCCTACTAGGCTACCAGTGGATAAGAAAGTGTTGAGGAGGTTGGTCAGCAGTGGGCACAGCTTACTGCAGAATCTGGGGCCCTAGTAGATAAGACCATTGGCAACAGGGTTGCGAGCATAGTTTGTGGCCATGTAGCTCTTGCTTACTCCACTGTCACTTGCAATGCCTCTACCATGGCAAAGGCCCACACAGCTGCCCACAGCTGCTTATTGCATTACAGCCCCTTTGTAAAGACCAGAAATCTCACTTTTACTGGAGTTGTATTTAGTGCCTTATGATGTATCAATGCAAGGAAAAAATCTTTCCTGTCATAAAATCAAGCTTACTTTATTAGTGCAGATAAAGTAGGCAAACAAAGCTAGAACCTGATTCTCTACTGCACCAGAATGTAGAGTCAAAGTGCTGAACTTCACTGCTAAATTTGCAGTGCTTGGTGCCTCCTGGTTGGAGTATGCTCAGAGGAATACAAACTAGTTACTTTCAAGTCCTTAATGAAGGTGATGGAGAAAGTGGGATACCAAATGAAGACAGCTGAGGGTGTAGCTGCAGCTCTGATGTCTGAGACTTTTCTGTGAAGTCCCAATAATCAGGCAAGTTATAACTACATGTACATTTGGGCAAACCCAGGGTGTTTAGCTTTCAAAATTTATTTTTAGTTATGACACATCTAAAAAGGTTTGCTTGAGAACTGATCTGGAGTAACTGCTGTTTTTTCTATGGTCAAGGAGAAGCTCAGCCAAGACCATTTACTCCTTATGAAATATTTTTTTTTGATTACATAAGCTTAGTTTCCACTAGATGGGGGGGAGCAGACACAAAATGGTTATTGTTAATCTGTGTCAAGTTCAGGGAAGGAACTTAGCATGTTTTGTCTATATTCATATCTGAAAAGACAAATTGAACAGTAAATCATCTTTTGTAATATAGCAGGTCTTTTGTCTAAAGAAGGAAAAAAACATATATTTACAGGTACAATGCATGCAGTACTACAAATGGCACCTTTTTTCTTGGATCCTACATCTGTGAAATATCTTACTCCTTTATAAAATGTAAACATAAAAGTTGGATGATTCTTCATGAGAATGCAGCTGCCTCTGGGGGAGAGGAAGAATACTGTCATGGTGTGCAGTTAAACAGTTGCTGAATTTAGTAATAAAGAAAGACCAGGCTGCTGCTTTGCATGTCTGAGAGAATTAGGAAGTAACCTGCTTAATTAAAATGCAGACAGGAATGTTTAGAGTATCTGAACCCAACCAAAACAGTAGTTGCGCGTGTGGGAATAGATGCTAGAATTCAAAGCAGAAAAGGAATCAATCCTAGCTTTTAGCATATGCTACAAGCATCAGTCTCTAGTAAGCTATTTTTAATAACGGATGGTGTTAAATTATGAAATGGGATTCGGGACTAATGTAAAAAGGATTGACATGAGAACTCCTTAGATGAGTGACAGGCTTTATTTACTACAACTATTCACTGTTAAATGAGCCAAAAGCAAAGCAGTCCAGTATACTTAACTGTAAAAGTGATAGTGTCTCAACAATGCAAGCAGAGGCTGTCTCAGTCTTGTCAGCTTCTCAGGGTGTGGATCCTTTCACCAGATCAGCTGGGTGCAGTAGCAGTTATTATCAGAATGATTGCATGCTTCAAGAATGAGAACTGTTAGCTGCTTTGTTCTTTTATGCCCTTTAGTTCAGTATCTTCTAAGTGTTCTTACAGTTGTGTAAATCAAGAGAGAAACCCAAACAGTAATTAACAGGAAAATCGTGTTAATCAAATGTTCATTACTGGTTTTCAGAAAGTGCCAATTTCTATTGAATTACCTTCCTCAGTAAAAGGAGGTTATCAATTCCTACCCAGTTGAAACATCAAGACATTGATTAACAATCAGGAAAAAACAAAGCTTTTGAGGAGTTGTCCCTGGAAGATCAAGGGAACCACTGAGGCAAAACAAAAGGAAATCAGGAGGCGATGCCTATCAAAACCCTTATGAAGAATGTCTCTTCCTGCTTGTAACAGGGCCCTTCCTAGGGTCAGCTAGAAGTTGGCCTGCCCACCTGTTTCTGGGCTAACTGCTTGCCTCTAGCCTGTCATGTCTTGATGGAAAATGATTAAGATATTACACAGGAAGGAGGCTGTCCATTTCCTGCCCCAATGCCAGAGGGCGTTATCTGCTGCTCCGAAGCCTCCTCTACACTGCAGCCCATGCCTTGCAGATGGCATCTAAGTTCTTGATGTCTCTGGCCGCACACTGGGCCCCATACCCCTCCAGTCTGGACCCCAACTGGATCCCTCCTATCAGGTGGCCTACTCTGCCCTCATTCTGGGCTGTCTAGCTCACTGCACTCTTCCCCCCTCTCAGGTGTGGCCCCCCCGGGACCTTTGGCCACATAGGCCCTGGCCTCACCTCCCAAGGCCAGTCAGAACCCCAGGCCCTTTGCTCTGGGCTTCCCTCGCAGTCAGCCCCTGGCCCTTTTGACCCTTCTGGCCCTGGCCCCAACATTGACCAGTTGAGGGTGCCTCAAGTCAGGCTTCTGAGCATCTAGCCCCCTGTCTCACATGGGTCCATGTTCCTGGGCCTACTATGGGGTTATCCACACGCTTGTGGGAGCTGGGGTTATCAAGGCACCCTGACCCACCTTTCACTGCACTGGCCTGGCATATCCTGGGGGCTCCCACACCACTAGGAGCCCCACCAGGCTACCCATCCCTGGCAGGGTGTAGTTTTAGGTCATGCCCAGGACCAAGAGCCTCCTAGCCATCCCCATAAGCTCTTGTCTTTGCCTCCTAGCTGGGGCCTCGGCTCTGCCAGCTGATGTTCCATGGCTGACAGCTGCAAACTCCTGTTTCGACCTATACAGGTTTCCCTTGATTTTATGCTGCATATGTTCTTGGAGAACGGTGCGTAAATCAAATGCACATAAAGCGAACCCACTTTACAATGTAACAAGTAGGGATGGGTTGGGACTAGGGAAGGGGTGGGGGGTGGGGTGCCGCTCCCAGGGTGGCGCAAGGCAGCAAAGCAGAGGGAACAGAGCGGCACTCGCCCCAGCCACAGCAGCAGCGGCCCTGGGAGCGGCTGATGCTAGTTGCCTGCAGACTGGGTTGCACTATACTCTGCCCGCCCCACTTAACTCTGCTCCTGGGCTGTGCTCTGCCCTGGTGCAGGCAGCTGGTGTCAGCTGCTCCTGGGGCCACTACAGCCGAGGCTGGGGTGAGTGCTATGTCCTGTACCACCTGGGGCTCTGTTTGTCCGCACTCACCCCAGCCCGTGCTGGAGCAACTGACACCAGCTGCCTGCATCATGGCATGGCACAGCCCAGGAGCTGGGTTGAGCCCAGCCACGGGGACAGGAAGAACACAGTGCAGCTCAGCAGCTGCAGGCAGCTGGCGCTGGCCGCTCCTGGGGCCGCTGCAGCCGGGGCTGGGGTGGGTGGGGCCATGGCCCTTTCCCCTCCCCACAAAGACTTACCTGCTGGGGGGAGGGGAGGGGGGCATGGATGCTGATTGGATAAGAGCAATTTTACCTCAAATATAATGAATTATGGTCTAAATACACTCATCACCTAAGAGTGAATTTGCATATAAAGAACCTGCATAAATCGAGGGAAACGTGTGTGCGCGTGTGTATCTGGGGTCAAAATGGGTGCTGTACTCAAGTACCTGGTTGCTGCCTGCTCCAACCCTTAAAGTGGCCAGCACCAACAGTGCCCTGCCCCACTGCTTATAAACATAAGTTAATGACAAAGAAATATTTACTATACTAATTAATCAAGAATAGACATTTCACTCAATTACATACTAGACATGTAGGAGCCTGCTTAAAATCAGTATAGGTATGCTAAAATAAGCTGGAAGCCTTATTATTTCGTTTCATAAGGTCTAGCTGTAAACTTGCATCCTCTTGCTTTATGCACTTGTCATCAATATTTTGTATTTTAATGTTTGTGAGGAGGCCCAGCTTAGCTTCAGTCATAGGTGTCTGCAGGAGCATGGAAAGAATAGCCACAGTTGAACAACAATGGAGGGCCAACAATTTTTGTTAGCCACCCTCCTCAACAGTCACTTTTTACCTTACCCTGCTTGGTTTTCTGCTTTGTTTTCTGCTCCTTGCCATTAACTTGTGCTGCCTGTCCTCTCACACAGAAAGGCTGTCTATGCTACATGGGGCATGCGCCCTGTAGGCTGGTTGCCCCAGGCCTAACGCTAGCGCTCCTCTGTAACTGTATTGTCTCCCTGCAGATGTAGGAAAGCCTTTTGTACATGTTATCCACCCTGGCATTTGATCAGGAAAGTGGGACTGCTTTTACCTGGTGGAAGGATTGCCCTTGTGTTGGTTTTAAATGTGAGCATCCAACTTCAGAAATAAGCAGTGTAACAATTTGTCATCACTTCCTTTCTGCTTTAACTATACCTGTCTAAATAAACTTGACTTTCCTGTTTCACCTGTGCACCGAGGGCCTGGATTATATAATCTACTCCTTTCTTACTGTGTAGAGCAGTCATGCCCTGGGCAGCTCTGATCTTGGGACAGAGCCTACTTTTTGCCACTTGTTACTTTATAGCAGGGGTTTTCAACCTTTTTAAACAAGTGTACCCCTTCTGCCTCAAAGCTTCAGCTCATGTACTGCTTCATATTTTTTTTTTCTTGGTTCTAAGGGGCAGATCAAAGCTCCTGTGGTGAGGGAGGGAGTGGGGCTAGGGCAGGCACTGCACAGCCATGGCAGAGTGCTGGACGGAGCCGCAAGAGTGGCTCATGCATTGGGGGGGGAGCAGTTCCTGCTGCTACGCACACCCCGGTGGAGGTCCAGGGGACACATGCCCCCCAGATTTGTGCACAGGATGGAGGCAGCTGCTGTTACAGGCTGGCCTCTGTATCCCGCTGCCCCAAGAGCTGCATTCACAGGGGTGAGGGCAGCAGTGCTCCTCTGTTGGCTGCACACACGCTGCCTGGGGGAGGTAGGGCTCATACATGGTGGCTGCCACCACCCCACTCCATTTTTCCGTGTCCAGTTGCACGTATGGCTGTGCAGGGTGCTGACACAGGGAAGCAGCATGGCAGTGTGGGGTGGTGGTAGCTGCCACATATGAGCCCCACTAGCCCATCTGGGTGGTGTGTGCCCCGTCTACAGAGGGGCACCGCTGCCCTTGCTCCCCCCATCCGTGCTACTGTGGGTGGCACAGAGAGCAAACTCAGATGGGAGTGGGAAGGGGCTGCGGTGTGCCACATGGGGCTGGCAGCACCTGGCGCTCCCCTTCCCCTAGTAAGAAGTAAAGTAGGGGAGTGCATGGGGGGAGGCTACACCCTGGGGTGTGCTCTGTTCCCGCCTGGCTGTGCGTACCCCCTACAGCCTAACTTCCCCTGGGGGTATGTGTACCCCTGGTTGACAACCCATTTTATAGGAAATAGGCTGAGGCATTGTATCCCTGAAGGAGCTATTGACCAGAAACAATGGGGACTTTGTAGATGCTGGCAGCATGAGCATTCGTGCACCATGAGGACTATCCCCAGCTCTGTTAGAGTTGCACCATACCCTCTAAGGAACCTTTTGGTGTGTGCCCCCCCTGGAGCTCACCTGAGTCCTGCACAGTAGCAGGTAGAGGGAAAATCTGAAGCCAATGGAAAAGTTCCTACCAACTTCTGTAGGGTTGGGATTTCACTGCAACCCTAAATCCTGCTTTTTTTGCAAGTCTGCAGCTAGTTTAGCCTGGTTTAGATTTGGGATATCTGCCTATTTGCTTAAGCAGAACTGCAGTGTCATACTTGCACTGTCGCTTACAGGGTCTAGGCCTGGTGTTTGTTTCCTTGCAACTAGCCCCGTGTCACCTTTGGCTCCCTAACCTGTCAGCCACGTTTCATGGAAGAAGGTTGTGCTAGAACGACACTGTGATGGTTCAGGAATTAGGCCAGAGGCAAGGGTTTTTTTAGGCAATGTCTTTTATTGGGCCAACTTCACAGCTGGAAGAAAGTTAGGCAAGTGTTCAAATGCAAGACCTGAAGAATGCCTTCCCTGCCACGGTCCTTGCCTCAGGCCTGGGCAAGGGCCCAAGTGGTCAGACCACGCTTTGTTTCTTGAAAGGCTGAGGTTAAGTTTCCTAATCTGACCTCACAGACAGCGGTGTAGCGGCGGAGGAGCGTGGGTCCTAGTTCGTTGCCAAGCAGCTCTAGGGCGACAGGAGCAGTGGGGGCGGCAGGGACGCGGGTGGGGACGGACGACGTCCACGGGGCCGGCTCCCTGCCGGCTAGAAAGGAGGCAGCAGGGGTCGAGCTGGCCTGGGAGCTTTGAAAGAAAAGAAACCTCGGGGCACTTGCAGGCCAGGATACGGCCCTCCCCCGGGGCCGTGCGGGCGCGCTCTCCCTCCGGCGCGGCAGCTCGAAGGTGGCGGCCCGAGGCCCCGCGCTGGGACCCCGCCCCGGGGCCTGGCCCGCGGCAACCAGCCTGCCCGCCCGGA
>NW_005842016.1:894376-900603 GCF_000455745.1 Alligator sinensis
GCTCTTCTTCCTGCGGACGAGCCCGGGCCCGCTGAGCGCGCCGCCTGCCCCCGGCCAGCTGCTGTGCGGCGACCTGCCCGCCGCCCTGCTGGAGCACTGCGCCACGCTGCTGGAGGAGGTGAGGGCCGGGCGGGGGCTTCCCGCGGGGCGGGCCCCTCCGACTAGGCAGGGCTGAGACGCCTCCAGGCCCCTCCCCTGCAGGCTGTGGGGCTGCCCGCCCGCCCGGGCTAGGTCCCGTTTGTCCCGCGGGGGCGGCTGGGCAGGAGCACCTGCCACCTCCCTAGCAGACCTCCCTCATGAGCCGCCTTGCCTCCGCCAGGCAGTTTCGGTCACCCTCGCAGCTCGGCCAGGCCCCACACCCCGAGCCGCGCCTGCCAAGCCAGGTGCCTCTGCGATAGGTGCGGGGGGAGGGGGTTGCCTCCCCTGTCCTAGACCTCGTCCAGACTCTTGGCCTCCAAGTGAATTACCAGAAATCAGCGCTGACCCCAGTTAAGTTTCTGGACTGAACACCAGTCCTTTAGAGCATTCTTCTCCCAAGAGCGATTGATTGATTTCTCACTGTGAAAAGTCTGATGCTCAAGTTGGAGAAGCACCCAAGAATGTCAGTTAGATTGTGCAAACAGCAAGGCAGGTTACACCCCAGAGGCATGCAAATCCGGGCACAGTTGGTCTATGACTTGGACAGGTACCGCCGCCCGGGAATGAAAGTGATGGACCTTCGTTCCACCATAGCCTTCCTGGCTTGCAAGCAGCGCTCACCAGTGAATGCCCTTTCAACCCTCACAACCTACAGTTCGTTTAGTGATGGGCATGTTTTGGCTCAGCTGTGGAGCACACACAGACCATTGTCAGGTTTGGGTCATGGGGTTGCATCAGGAGAAAATCTTTTAAATAAATGTACTTGAGCTGAAAGCCATCAGAGGAACTAGAAAGCCTTTCTTCATTACATCCATGGCCATCACATCCAAGTAATGACAGTTTTGTCCACCCCCTCCCACATCACTTATGCCCTCCCTTCCCCCATAGACGTACCTGCAGGGGGCTGTGGAAGCTGCTCTTTACCATGCTGCCTGACTGTTTTGCTGGCCATGTGCACACACCCCCTCTGCTGTGACCAGTGTTTATCCTCCTCGTAGTCTGCCAGCTTGCAGGGTGAGACCCACTGTTCCCTGGCTTTTTCTCCTTTAAAGGAGAAAATCTACATTTTTCCTTGGGAATTGGAAAACCTGGATCCCTGGTTATGAGCCAGGGTGTTAGTAGCCGGCAAGGTCAGGAAAGCAAGGTTCCAAACTAGAGTCAGAAGAGGAGGCTGAGGTCTGCACAGGGCCAAGACATTGGCAGTCACCAACACAAAGTCACAAGCCAAGGGTTTCAGGAACAGGAAGGAGGGATCCAGACTGGAGTCACTAACCAGGAGGTCTGGAGAGGGAACTGTAGCTTTAAAGGATGAGGACATGGGCAGTCACCAAACTAAAGCCAGAAGTTCACAGTTAACAGGAACATGGAAATGGCCATCAGAAAGCAAGGGTCTAGGAACTATAGACCTGGGTTGAGTCTGGGGCTAGCAACGAGGAGCCAGACCTAGAAGCTAAGAGCAAAGAACAAAGATTCAAGCAATGCCTAGCATCCAGGGGCTAGACAGATCCATCTGTCCTATTAAATAGCCTGAGGAATATTGAGAGTTCAGCTGCTTGTATACCAGCAGCCATACCCATACTTCTAACTGGGGTCCACTGGAGGTGGTTAGGCCATTGGCAATCAGGTCTAATTTAAGCAGGGCCAGGTAGGGGCTGAATCCTGCCTGCTGCCCTGATTCCTGACCTTTCTAGAGGGAAAGAACCAGTGTCTTTTCTGTTAATATTGTGAAGTAAAAAATGCCACTACTATTTTTTTCCTGACACATATTTGACTTAGTGAATGTGTTATACATAAAACATTCATTTTTAATGTATTCTGTTGGAGCACTGGTGTTCAGTCCTGGCCTATGGGTCAGGTCTGGCCCCTGGTGTCTTTTCATCCACCCCAAGAGCTTCCCACATATCTATGTCCCCATGGAGCTCCACAGGTCATGGCTCTGTATGCTAGATCGGGTGTCCAGGGTGGCACATAGCTCAGTCACGGCATGCAGAGGTGAGGGGAAGTGATGTGGGCCTTCAAATCTCAATCCCCACATGCAGGGCTGGGTAGAGGTGATGCAGAGTTCTGGGCCCTGATAGAGTCTGCCGGAGGCAGCACAGGTCCCAGGACACTGATTTCAGCGTGCGGGCCCGGGTAGAGGCAGTGTGGGGTCCTGGGGCTTTGATCCTGGCATACATCACTGGACAGAGGCGGCATAGGGTCCTGGGGCCCTGATCGCAGTGCGTGGAGCACTACTGTGTTACAGTTTAAAATGAGAAATTGGTGTGATGGAAGTTTATAAAGAGGGAGTTGTGGCTGTTAGTGTTTTGGAGATGTTATTTTTATATTAAGACATCAAGCCACTGGATTTCAAATCCCAAATGTACATTGTCAAACTAGTTATTATCTCTACTGCTTACATGAATTTGGACATTTTTTTTTGGTTAGAAGACATGTACATTGTTTCCTGGCATTCTGTAAAGGGAAGAGTTAATGGTATCTTAGTATGACCCTGGTGGTTGTAACTAAGGTGAGTTGATTTGCCAAGGGAATGAACGGCAGGTGTTTAAGTATCTGAATGTGTGTGAGAAGGGAAAAAATGTAGGTTAATGGTGTTGTGCTGTGTTTTGTGAATTTGAGGGTTTGAGTTTTACACTTGTCCTTTAATCACCTGAATTGTTTTTCACAAAGTGTCCTTTATGACTGGATTTTCCTATATTGCAAAACATGTTGAAAATAGAAGGACCAACAGTCTCAGGGGGAATTGATCAGGATTCCTTCAGGGAGGTTCCCCCTTCTGCACAGGGCAGCTCAGGTCATGTTTGCCTGGTTGTTGATGTTGCCTGTGCAAAGTGGAGTGAAGTTCTGCCAGGGCCAGTGAATGCAAAGGGGCTGTAGGACCCACCTAGACCCATCCATGCTCAGTAGGCTGCCAAGGCAGTTGCAGAGCTGACCCTTCCAGCTCTATGCCAGCCCTTCATATTTCCTTGGCTGCATAACAAGTATGTTCCCATTGGATCACCTCTGACCTAAATCAAACAGGCCATAGCTTTCTGCAAAGGCCCTAGACACTTTTGGGGAAATTATCAAAAGACACCATGTAGTCAAGAAAAATAGGTCATTGATCTGTGAAACCCACTGTCATATAGACTGAAGCCCTTCCCTCCCCTCCTTTTACACTAGCAATGGAATAGCCCTTGGTGTTCTTTGGTTATTTTGCCCTGGACTGGATCCAGAGTTATGTTTGACTAATGAAAGCCTCTAAAACCTGTGAGCTGCACAGTCCCATTTAGCTGTTTTTTCTTTATTCTTTACCTACTCTAATGATTTATATTACAGGTAGTAGCACCAATCCTAGGCAACCAGAAGAACCACCACAGCTGGCCACATGTGGTATCACAAGACATTATGCGTCATGTCCACCGCCTAAAAAGTAATATTTTCATGATTGTTGGTCAAGTAAAGGGCAAGACCTTACTTCCTCTTCCAGAAGGCTCTGAGAAAGTTGAATGTATAGATTATGAAAAAGAAAAAATGTAAGTGCTACTTCCAAGTTTTTATTTCCATTATCCACCCCATGTTTGTTTATATTTCAGTTAAGAAATGTATAAGATAATGCAAAAGTGAACAGGACTTTTTTGTTCACTGTCCATTCTCTTTGCTAACATGGTTTAATATATCCTTTGGTTTACAGTTTCACTCTTCAGGGACTGTGTGACAGCATAAGCAAGGAATATGTAGACTCTTTAAAGACATACACACATATTATTTATAAAGAAATAATGAGAGCTGTACAGAGAAATACCAAATATTTGCATGAAAGATCCTGTATCAGTTTTGTGACCTTTGTGGATCTAGATATCAGGTCTGCAGCCTTGAACCCAGAGCCGTTGCCTGACCAACAGAGCTATCTGTATCAACCTGCCAAGCTGCTACTGTTTTCAAAGGTTGGATGAGGCCTGCCTACAGCCCGCATCAGTGCCAGAGTCTCTGCCAACTCCTAGATATCTGAGTGGCTAGCTCCTGTCACCTAATTGTACACTTCCATTTACGTATGGACCTACCAAATCACGATTGTGTGGATTTTGAGGAAATCAGGTGATGTCTGCAAAATCCATGCAGGGGGAAAAAAAAAAAACTTACTAAAAAATAAAATGCAGGCTCCCCAGTGGGAGCCAGCAGCCTTCCAGGCTGCATAGCCTGCCTGGGGGAAGGATGGAGGGAAGATGCCAGCAAAAAGATGAGCAGGCAAGATGACTGTTGCCCCCGCCCCTTGCTGGTGTCGTGACCCACCCCTCTCCAGCAACCATTGGTGAGGGGTAGGGCCATATGACATACAGACCTTTCTATCAGTCAACAGTGGAAAGCAGGGTCATCGGGGCCCCTTGGCCAGTCAGAGGCATGGGGATTCCCTGGCCACAGTAAGCCCTTGAAAAGGACAGCCAGCCCCATGATCTGCCTGCAAAATCAGCTGGCTGCCTCCTTGAGTTGGGTTAGACCCATATATATAAGACAATGCAGATGAGCAGGAAGTGTCTGGGCAACCAGGCTCTTCTGGATTCTAGACTGCATCTGGTAAACATGCTTTGCTTCTTGACCTCCTTAGTCCCTTACTTGGCTTGCTCGTAGACTTTGCTCTCTTGGTCTCCTGGTTTCCTGAATCAGATTGCCTATGGACCTTGCTCACCTCTTGACTTTCTGGCTTCTTGATCCAGCTCATCCTTTGCCCTCTGCTTACCTTTTCTAACTCTGGCTTTTATCCCAATCCAGGGATTGGCCTCCAGGTCTTGCTGCTCACATGGCACTGACACTAGAAAGTATGTTAGATCATAATCGCTATCTTCCAGGGAGTACAGGAGTCTTTTGTTACATCTTCCCTCTTGGCAAGATTTATATTCTGGTCATCTGTGCTTACAAACACATATTTAGTCATGAATTCTGTCATGACACTTCATGCTTCAGCCAAGCTGCAATCATCGGTTCACCCCTGCTTCTCTCAGATCATTTGGTGGAACTGATAGCTGATTAACAAACCAGTAGTTCTTTCAGGAAGTCTCTGTTAATTTGCTAGGTTAATGTTATTCTGTTGTCAATAGACCTTAATTTCCCTGCCATTCCAGGCCGCATAGTCCCTCCTAAACACTAGAGATATGATTCAAGGATGCACAGAAATCAAACTGGAATTTATAAGCTCCCTGAGACAAATTCCCAAACTCATATCTTGTCCCCCAGAGACCAAGGCCAAAAAGGGTATTTCCCAAGTACTTCAAGGATATTCTTGCACCCATCTTTCAAGATTATGAATCATTATTTATCTTTTAACAATTTAGGGCATGTCTACTCTGTGGCAGCAGTCTGTCCAGCTGGGATGTCCCTTTGTGGTCTTAAATGCTTTCCATTTGTATAGTAAAATATCTTAACTAAGGTTACCAACATTCAATTTTCACGGAACAGTCTCTGATTCATTTCATAAATAATTTCTATGTGGACCCTGCAAGTGAGACACACTGGGGAGAATGTAGGTGTTCCCATCAGTTCTTGTCATCCTAATATTCCTGGTTCATTGGAGAGGCCAAGCAGGCCTTAATGATGTAATGCCTTTTGTAGATGAAGAACTCCACCTTTTGGTAGCTAACACTTCTGAGGAATGTCTCCACAATGGACCTAGCTAAACATGCAGTGCTTTCACTGGGGGAAAAAGTTCTGGACCAGTGATGCTCAACATGCAGCTGTGTCGCCTGACCCATAGGATCTTCATGGGTGTGTAAATTTGGCAATGAGGGAGCAGTAGAGACATTAATTGCTACTAGAGCCATGACAATTAACACTGCTATCATTCCCCCGCCACATGGGGAGCCCTAGTAGCATAAAAGAGGTGGGAAATGACCAGGGCAGCAGCCCTGTGTGCCACCTTTGTGGGAGGGATGGGGTGCAAAAATAGCTACCACAATGCTGCCCCAGGTGGAGAGTTGCCTTTAACTATATCCCCCTTTAACTTTAAAAGCCCACCAAAAGTCCCCTTTAACTTTAACAAGGGAGACTACACTAAAATGAGGAAGCTAGTTAGACAGACTTTAAAAGGGGCCCCTCAGGAAGTGGAGAATGGGGAA
>NW_005842016.1:900623-903422 GCF_000455745.1 Alligator sinensis
AAAGAGTGTGGGATTTGCTCAGGAACACCATATTAGAGGCACAGAACAAATGCATGCTGCAAATCAAAAACAATGGAAAATAGACCAAAAGAAAGCCAGATGATACTTACACTGGGATGAGTTAAGCCTGGCCTCAGGCTGGAGCCGTACACAGCTGTCAGAAACATCTGCGAGGCTTGGGATGCAGTATATGGGAAGTTGGAGCTGCATACATAGGCCCTGAAAAGCGGGGCATCTGAAGGGCAGCCTCCTGCCTAATTAAAACCTTAATTTTTTAACAATAAGGCATGGCAGGTGAGAAAGGCAGGTGGCATACCCAGAGGCAGGTGGGAGACTAGCACTGTGGCTGGTCAGGGAGTTCCCACTTTGCCACACTAGATCTATTTAATTTAGAAAAGAGACTCTTGGGAATGGACATTACAAGGGTTTACAAAATACTAAATGGCAATGAGAAAGTAAATAAGGATTTATTATTTGCTGTCACTCACAATACAAGAACTAGGGGTCACAAAATGAAAGTAGTAGGTAATAAACTTAAAACTAACAAAAGGAAGTTCTTTTTCACCCCATGTATAATACAAGTGTGGAATTCATTGCCAACAGATGTTGTGGAAGCTGACAGTTTAGCCAGTTTAAAGAAAACGGGTTTGAACAAATTCTTAGAGGAAAGGGGCATCAGTAGCTATTGAGCATGGGAATTAGGGGCACAACCTCTGAATTATAACTTCCTAGACCTTAAATGCTGAAGTCTGCAAGTGAGAGAGGGACAGTGGAAGTGGACAGTGGAAGTCTGCAAGTGGAGAGAGGGACCTGTTCATGCTGAGCCAGGGTTGATTGATTTAAATCAAGGTGATTTAAATCATTGATTGAAATTATGGTTTAAATCTCCAAGAGATAACCCTGCTTTAAATCATTGATTTAAAATCATGTTACCCACTGATTCTTCTTCACATATTTTTTAAACAATGGCACAAATGTGATCACTAAAACATGGTAATTTACAATTCAATACAACACTTTACAACATGTCTTTAAACATTTTTTTTATATTCAAATTTTATTAACTCTAACAGATAAGTCATCACAACACTAAATGTACGCTGTCCTTAAAACTTCTACAATTTAATCTCATTTTCCTCACTCCCACCGTCATTTTTTTTAATGGACTAAAACAGAAATAGGAGTTTCCTGCTTTTTCAACTCCCAGTCGATTTCTTAGCTTTGAGTGAATAATAACAAACGATGAAAATATTCTCTCTGTGCCTGCAAGGGAAGCTACTGCTGTGAAAAGTTGGCTTAGCATCTGAAGGCACTCTGTTTCAAGGTGCCTGGCTAACGATTTCCACCGATTCAGGGGAATGACTTTGTTCAAAATATCATCAGTAAACATGTATTGTTTAAATGGTTCCCCTCCAGAGTAGTATATAGGCTCACTCCCCTTCAATGTAGATATGGCAGGTGGGTGGGACTGGATGTCCCGCCCCCCTTCACCCCGACCCATTTCCCCTTGTATGGCATGTGATGTTACCAGCCCCGCCCTTGACCCCTGTCATGTGGTGCATGATATCACCAGCCCCACCCCCTGATCCCAGTCACATGGTGTGTGACATCACAACTCTGCCCCCGCACCAGTCACGTAGTGTGTGGCATCTGCAACACTGCCCCCACTTCCCAGTCACATGGTTTGTGACATCAGCAACTCCACCCCCACCCCCAGTCACGTGGTGTGTGACACCAACACCACATGGTCCATGGCATCAGAAGACAGTCCATGCAGACCCCCAAAGCCCAACCCCTCATGCTGCAAGAACTGCTCTAGATCACGTAGTGCAGTTATGACCTAATGCCCAGGCCCCTGAAGCAGACGCTGAGAATTTGGAAGATGGTATCTTTGTGCCATGGTTTAAATTTGT
The DNA here is from genome assembly GCF_000455745.1 of Alligator sinensis. Classification (NCBI taxonomy): domain Eukaryota; kingdom Metazoa; phylum Chordata; order Crocodylia; family Alligatoridae; genus Alligator; species Alligator sinensis. The sequence continues at coordinate 902,537 of NW_005842016.1, forward strand.
CCTCAAGCATTTGAACGCACCACACAGGTGTTAGCATGGGGTGGGTGTTGGGGAAATGGTTACCAGACATGTCTACACAGGAGGCTATGTTAAAGGAAGTTTATTACTCTCCTGGTGAAGCTGGCAGTTTTGGTGGGGTGAACACGCTTTTTGAAGCCACCAAAAGGCAGAATAAGGTTCTGAACGGAAGCAGGGTGGCTGCCTGACTTTCAGATCAGGATGCTTACACCCTACACAAACCGGCAAGAAGATGTTTTAAAAGAAACAAGACTGTTGTTTCAGATATTGATGCGCAATGGCAGGCAGATTTGGTGGATATGCAGCAGTTTTCCAAGCACAATCATGGGGTTAAGTTCATCTTAACAGCGATAGACATATTATCAAAGTATGCCTGGGCCATGGGTTTAAAAGACCAGTCAGGCAATGAAATAGCTTGGGCCTTTAAAACCATTTTTACAGAGGGCCGTGTACCTTGAAAATTACAGACTGATCGGGGAAAATAATTTTTAAATAAGTCTTTAAGCAAGCTGTTAAAACAGTATAATATTCACCATTTTGTGACGAATAGTGAAGTGAAAGCAGCGGTGGTAGAGAGGTTTAGCACAATATTAAAATCAAAGACGTGGATGTATTTTATAGCCCGCAACACCTTTCACTACATTGATGTGTTACCAGAGTTTATAAAGAGCTACAACCACAGTTTTCACAGAACTATCTGCACCAGGCCTGTTGACGTGAACTTCGCAAACTCTCCACAGGTGTGGAAAGCCATGTATGGGGACTATTTCAAAATAAAACCAGCAGCACCTGTGTTTAGAAAAGGAGACCAGGTGAGGGTGTTTAGGACCAAGGGGAAGTTTGAAAAAGGTTATGAACAAACATTCAC
>NW_005842016.1:906746-921787 GCF_000455745.1 Alligator sinensis
CGGGTGGGTGGGACTGGATGTCCCGCCCCCCTTCACCCCGACCCATTTCCCCTTGTATGGCATGTGATGTTACCAGCCCCGCCCTTGACCCCTGTCATGTGGTGCATGATATCACCAGCCCCACCCCCTGATCCCAGTCACATGGTGTGTGACATCACAACTCTGCCCCCGCACCAGTCACGTAGTGTGTGGCATCTGCAACACTGCCCCCACTTCCCAGTCACATGGTTTGTGACATCAGCAACTCCACCCCCACCCCCAGTCACGTGGTGTGTGACACCAACACCACATGGTCCATGGCATCAGAAGACAGTCCATGCAGACCCCCAAAGCCCAACCCCTCATGCTGCAAGAACTGCTCTAGATCACGTAGTGCAGTTATGACCTAATGCCCAGGCCCCTGAAGCAGACGCTGAGAATTTGGAAGATGGTATCTTTGTGCCATGGTTTAAATTTGTCCTCAAGCATTTGAACGCACCACACAGGTGTTAGCATGGGGTGGGTGTTGGGGAAATGGTTACCAGACATGTCTACACAGGAGGCTATGTTAAAGGAAGTTTATTACTCTCCTGGTGAAGCTGGCAGTTTTGGTGGGGTGAACACGCTTTTTGAAGCCACCAAAAGGCAGAATAAGGTTCTGAACGGAAGCAGGGTGGCTGCCTGACTTTCAGATCAGGATGCTTACACCCTACACAAACCGGCAAGAAGATGTTTTAAAAGAAACAAGACTGTTGTTTCAGATATTGATGCGCAATGGCAGGCAGATTTGGTGGATATGCAGCAGTTTTCCAAGCACAATCATGGGGTTAAGTTCATCTTAACAGCGATAGACATATTATCAAAGTATGCCTGGGCCATGGGTTTAAAAGACCAGTCAGGCAATGAAATAGCTTGGGCCTTTAAAACCATTTTTACAGAGGGCCGTGTACCTTGAAAATTACAGACTGATCGGGGAAAATAATTTTTAAATAAGTCTTTAAGCAAGCTGTTAAAACAGTATAATATTCACCATTTTGTGACGAATAGTGAAGTGAAAGCAGCGGTGGTAGAGAGGTTTAGCACAATATTAAAATCAAAGACGTGGATGTATTTTATAGCCCGCAACACCTTTCACTACATTGATGTGTTACCAGAGTTTATAAAGAGCTACAACCACAGTTTTCACAGAACTATCTGCACCAGGCCTGTTGACGTGAACTTCGCAAACTCTCCACAGGTGTGGAAAGCCATGTATGGGGACTATTTCAAAATAAAACCAGCAGCACCTGTGTTTAGAAAAGGAGACCAGGTGAGGGTGTTTAGGACCAAGGGGAAGTTTGAAAAAGGTTATGAACAAACATTCACCGATGAGATTTTCATAGTGGATGAAGTCCTTAGACGCATGCAGACACCTGTATACCACCTAAAAGATTACAAAGATGAACCTGTTGAAGGTTCTTTCTACCCTGAAGAACTACAAAAAGTGAACCCCAAACAGGACTGAGTTTACAGGGTTGAAAAAGTTCTAGCAACGAAAGGAAAGGTAAGTAAGAAGCGGTTGTTGGTGAAATGGTTGGGGTGGCCGTCTAAATTTAACAGCTGGGTGGAAGCCTCCCAAGTTTGTAACATATAGGGGTACCTCAGTCAGAAGGCCGAGATGTGTGATGGCAACTTTTACATCACTTTGCCCAGAAACGCTTGCACCAGCATTTTGCCGTAGAACACCAGCTCGAGCTTTACCATACATCTCGTTAAACCTCTGGATCTGCTGGAGAAGGGGAGATAGGGTTAGCAGAAATACAATACCCGCACAGCTGGAACAACATCAACAAAGACACCCCTTTCAAAATCATTTCTGGGACTAAAAAATGGGGGTACATCTTGCCTCGGGCATATTATACAACCATCACAGAGTTACTGGATCTTATGAACAACACAATTACTACCAATCCTACTCTGCCCGAATTAGTTATGCACTATGACCAAGCGTTCGGGAAAGTGAGACTTAAATCCAAAGATAACTCTTATGGTTTTTATACGCATGGTGAGCTAGCCTATATTTTGGGAATGCTACCCGGAGTCTCTGTTAAAAAAACTCCCTTCCCAGCTGATATTACTGGTGAGTTCAATTCGCTGTATGTCTACACGGACATTGTGGAACATCAGCTTGTCAGGGAGTTTTTGGTACCTTTGCTACGCTGTGTCCCTGTCTGTGGGAGCAACAACATGTTTGTCACCATCACATATGACAACCCGCATTATGTCCCCATCAGTCAGCACCAGATTGACACAATCAGCATTGAAATAAAGACAGATCAGAACAAACACATCTCATTTTGCTTTGGTAAGGAGATCGTTAAGCTTCACCTATGCCCCCAGAAGACTTTGAGATTTTAAAATAAGTAAAAGTACGATGGTGATGGTAAAAAACTATGGGGACCCTAATCTGTACAGACATTATTATAAAGCCCAGGCTGGGTATGGTCTTCCCGGATATCAGGGGGTGCCCGTGATGTACGGGGCTGGTGTGGGAGGCATATTTTGCAGCCTCTTTAGAAAAGCCGTTCCACTTTTGAGAAGGGGTCTGGAGTTTATTAAGCCCCATGCTAAAAATGCAGCACAAAACATAGCCAAAGATGTGATCGGTTACATCTCCCGAGCTGTCCTAGATAAGGTGGTCAAGCCGGCAAAGTAGGAGGGGTCTGACCTCATGTATATTCAAAGAAAGAGCCTTAAAAGAAAGAGAGACGCATCAGACTCCGGACGTGCAGGACCTCCTCAACCCCTTAAAAAGAAGAGGGTAAGTTGATGGGACAGCCAGACACAAAAAACCAAGAAGCAGCCTGGGAGAAAGAAGGGGCGCTCTCCTGGAGGAAACAGAAATATATTTTAACTGCCATGGCCTTTGTTCACTGTGGGTCTGAAGAATGTGCCAAATCCAAACTGGATGTGTTTCAAATAGCCCCAACGCAGACCTGCATTGAGAAAAGCCTGTATGTTGAGATCCCCCCACTCTTGGCTGTTACTGAGTCCAGCCCCTTTGACTTTTTCATAGCTGGGAATGGTGAAGATTACATGGATTTGAACAACACGCTGCTGTACCTTTGCTGCAAGATTGTAAAAGGCGATGGAACTGATCTTGATGCCGGGGCAGCGGTGGGTCTGGTGAATTACCTGCTAGCCTCTGTCTTCAGTCAGCTGGATGTCACTCTGGGAGACCATCTCATAAGCCAGAGCAACAGCTGTTACCCTTACCAAGCCTTCATCAAATTGGTTCTCAACTACAGTGATGACACCCTTGCCACCCAATTTTCTGCTGGCCTGTTTTACAAAGATACCCCCGGGCATCATGAAACAGTAGCACAGGATGGCGATTTTCAGGGGGTTTGAAGATGGGCAAACCTGACAGACCGGAACAAAAAGATAGAGCTGCTTGGTCATCTCCATAGCGATTTGTTTTTTCAAGAAAAACTGTTGCTGAATGGCATGGATGTGAAAATTAAGCTGAAAGTATTTAGCATTCCTGAAGGCAGCCAAGTCAGCAATCAGGAGAATCTGTTTCTGGGGCAGTTGCCCAAACTCATCGTCATCGGGTTCGTGGATAACGATGCCTTTAGCAGTAATTATGCTAAGAACCCCTTTAACTTTAAACATTACAATATTAATTTTGTGGCCCTCTACGTCGATGGAGAACAAACCCCAACAAAGCCCCTACAACCAGATTTTGAGAACGGTAACTGCGTGAGAGAATACATGCAGTTGGTACAGATAGCTGGTAAACATACGAAAGACCGGGCCCTGATAATCATCCGTGAGGAGTTTGCTCTAGAGTACACCTTATTTGCCTTTGACCTGTCTCCTGACCAGGAGTGTGCTGATCATTATTCGCTGATTAAAATCGGGAACCTGAGAGCAGAAATATGCTTTGCTGCAGCTTTGCCCACCACGGTTAACATGATCGTGTACGGGGTCTTTGACAAAGTCATAGAAATAAATCAGAGGAGAAATGTCCTGTTTGACTACATGTGAAGATGGACACTGAACAGCTCGTCAGGGTTTTATCCTCAGACCCTTATGCCAAAGAAACTTTCTTATACGTTTTCCCCTGCGACTGGCTTCCTAAGACTCGACTGTCTAAAAGGCCCTTGAGCTTGGTGGTCAACACGCACCCACATAATCAACCCGGAGAACACTGGCTGGCTGTTTACCTGGAGGATTGGAACCGCAGAAAATTTTTTGACTCATACAGTCACCCCCAAACAGCACTCTCTTTCCTCAAAACGTTATGTTGTTTTTAAACAAGAATGCTACTGACACTGCTTTTCAGCTGAAACAGTTACAAGACCCCCAATCTGTCGCCTGCGGATACTATTGTGTGTTTTTCCTACACCACCATAGCAAGAGGCTATTGTTTGAACAGATTTTAAAATTGTATTATTCTGATGATTTAGCACAAAATTATAGGGTGGTGATGCATTTTGTAAAAAGTAAATATAAAAATTTCCGTGTGGCCGGGCCTGCTCAAAACATGTTTCAACATGCCCAGACATGTATTTCTTGCTATGACTTTCACGAATGCTTTGTCTAAATAAAACACTCAGCTGATGCTGTATAAATAAAGCTGTTGTTATTTAAATGTGTGTGTGTGTGTGTGTGTGTGTGTGTGTGTTTTCATTCAAAAAATCCTCTGTAGACAGAAACTTTATACCAGTATAGAATAGTTTAATTCAAAGCGTAAAACTTTACAGGGAAAGCCAATGGCTTTTAGAGACAGTTTTTTGCTTCTTAGGCGGCGTTGTTGGTGTTCCTTGGTCTGAGGCAGGTACTTTCAGGTGTTCCAGATGATCATGATTCACAACGTTGCCCATAACAGAAGATGGTACGTTCAGCTTGGCCATGGCTTTCATAAAGATGTCCCAGCCTTTAGGCGAATGTTTAGTAGTCCTGGCGTGAGTCTGAAGGGCTCTCCGGACCAAGTCGAGCATGTTAGAACCCTTGACGAGCATCCCTTTGTAGATGAAACCCTCTTGATCATCCCAAGAAGAAATATCCTCATGCTGGCTCAGTTTAGTGAGCAGTACTTTAGCATTTTTCCTGTATCAGGCATGCACGTTATCCAATACTTCCTGAACGACTGTGTCGGGGTTCGTGAGGGTTTCTAGGGGGTATCTGGCTTCTATGGGGGTCTATTCCAGCAGAAACAGGGTTAATTTCCCTCTGTCCAGATTGCCCTGCTTTTATGTAGGTCAGGTATTTCTGAAGTACAGATGCATACAGTTTAGTCTTATCATATTCTGCTAACCCTGGTCTTTGCAGAATATCCCTCATTTCAGCATCCAATAAGCGGGTTTCCTTGGTTCTGATATTTTCCTAAGGTGGTGGGGGAGCCCTTAATTGTTCCAGTTCATGTTTGGGCACCAGGTACATTTTTTCTGCGTGCTCCATCACTGGGTAGCCAAAAGCCCCGTAATCAGAGGAAGAGCAAAACTTAACAGAGGGCCGAGAAATCCCCCAGACTATTTCACCAGCTGTTTCTTTTTTTTAAGAGGCAATCTTTTGTTACTTAGGTTTTTTATGATTCATAGATTCATAGATTGTAGAGTCGGAAGGAACCACAATGGATCATCGCGTCCGACCCTCTGCCCCTGGCAGAAAAGAGGACCGAGGTTAGATGACCCCAGCCAACTGACTATCTAGCCTCCTCTTGAAGACCTCCAAGCTAGGTGATAGCACCACCTCTCTTGGAAGCCCATTCCAGATCCTGGCCACCATCATGAAAGTCATGATCCTGCATCTTTTTTTCAGCATGCGAATTTGACGCGGTGTCAAAGGGATGTTTCCTTTTAAGGTGTTCAGAGCAATTTCTGAAATGGCTGCTACTAAATCATCAGAGGCCGAGCAGAGTATAGCTTTTCTCTGCTGTAGGAAGGATTGAAGAAGCAGTTTTAAGAGAGCCAAATTTCTTTTTACGTGGTTAGACATGTTCCCCTTCCACTGTCTCGAGAGCTAAGAGGCCACTGCTACATCATCTGTTTTTATTCCCACCTGCTGGGTTTTTTTCAAAGTGTAAGCAGCTGGTTGGTTGGGAGGAAAAAGCCGGGTTCTTAATCTAAAAGCATCTGGGGTAGAAGCATTTAAATCAACCATCAGATACCTGTAAGTTGTTTTAGTGGCATCCTCAAAAGCTTCTAGAAAGAACTGGGCCTTACCCGGGTACATCTGACGCACCAGGGACACTATCTGTAGCTTATTCCTGGGGTTTTTAAACAAAACCATGTATTTTGTGTTAAGGGCAATGGTGTGGCTCCTTTTCCCTTGACAGAAAACATTTTAAACTATATACATAATGCTAAGAATCCGATGGTGCACATACTTGGTAAAGGCTTTCTTGATTTCGCAGCTATCACAGGCAGAGTCCATCAAATCATCTGCCACAACCATATTTATTTTATTAGGAGGAAACAAACAGTTGTCATTGAGATTGTCCGGTAGACCCTCCACAAACTTGATAAAAGGATATTTACAAAGCAGTTCTTTATACAAAGGCTGCCAACAGCTATAGCACCACACAGTATTTTCAGGCATAACAGACAACATTCGATCAGCGTGATCCAAAAGGTTTTTTATAAAGTAACTTTTACCACAGTTGCTAGGGCCTGCCAAAATCACAGAAAAGGAGTGCTTCCATCGCATATCCATCTTTAAAAACCATAGGGGATGCTGTTAAAGTTTTCTGTGAGGACGCTTTTGTCATAAACGACTTTCTGCGTTTTTCTCAAGGTTTCGGTTTCTATCATCCACTTGCTTTTTTGTTCCTGACGATAGAGCGCTGTTGTATCACAACTGTCTTAGGGGTGTCCCCAGAGGGGTTTGCCCCATAATCTAGAACAAGATCTCTCAAGGTTTCAAAGTTGACTTTTTCAATGTTGGCCACATTCAGGGTAATCCCTTTCACCTTCAAGCAAACCTTTCCCCCAGACAACTTGTACCCGTAGGTTTTCAGACCGGCCGACACAAACTCTGTGATGTGTTCATCTGGTGGGATTTCACTGGTGAGCTTGCCTAAATAATCGCCTGGCGGGGGGTTCCAGTCTCCCTCGTGGCTCACAAATATCACAGAATCTGTGGCTTATACAACTCTAAGTGGGCATAAGCGGTGGTGAAACAGGCTATAAAGATGTTTGTGTTACCAGAGACCATGTAATGCTCTTTGGCGTGTTTCCAAGACATGCAGGCTGCCTTATCATCAATAAAGCCACAAGATGAAATTTCATAGGTGGGAGAAAAGAGGTAGCCAAAGAGTCCTTTGGGGTCTCTAATGATGCTGGTATTGGGCAAGTTGGTTCTCTGACCGAATTTACCCCACAAATAATTTAGAAACAATTCTGCTATTTGGCGCTTTGCAGGTTTGGGTTTGATATGCTCTGGACGTAAGGTCACACCTTCTTTTTGCAAGAAATTGGCCACGTATCTCTCTTGTTTTTCTTGGGTAGTACACCAGGCTGGGTAGCCTGAGGCTTCCTGCTTCTGTTGGAGGTGCATTTTTATGTACTGTGAAAAAAAGGTGTTAGACTTCTCGGCAAAATGCCAGACTTCATAGATTTGAGCTACTCTGTACCCCTTGACGATAGCTTTATTCAATTCTGGTGTGCACCATGTGCCTAGGAGGGCCCTCTCTTCATCAGTGTGGTCGCACTTTTGATGTCTTGTTTCCGCACAGAGGCGGCACAACATGAACATAAGTTTTCCATTCACCCTGGTGGGTAGCACGGGAAAAAAATGGTTTCGCAGTGGGTACAGTTTCACCCTGGCTATTCCAAAATAGCTTGACAGAGGTTGGAAATTGTCATGAATGATTTCAGGGTGTCCAGTTGGGTATTCCTTCGTTTTGTTTATAAAGGTGTATAGACTGGTAAAATCATAATAGTGTATTTGTTCGCCAGGTTTAGTTTGGTAATATTAGACAGATGGCATTAGTTCTCCCCCCAAAAAGAGCATCCCTAGGCACCAGTGGAGAAGGCAGCAGGGTTCTGTTTAAAAAATCTGCCAGCTCCTTATCCATTTCTAACAGAGCCCTCTACTCATGCTCCCAAATGGTCCTAATGGTAAACCCCTCTCTCGAGATAATTGGTCTTGTGCAATGCCTGATAATTCAGAAACCTGAAGGTGGTCCCCGTCAACGGGTTTTGGTCTTTTTCATTGTAGCAAGTGACACAACCGTGGAAAAAGCATCCATTAAATTCAAACGCCGTGGGTTCCCCATCATTGTTGGCATAGCTGTCTAAAAAATAGGGGCCTACCTGAAATTCCCTACCCTGTAAGGCATGTCAAATTTGAATATTTTCTTTCTCCGAAATTTACATTAGCCACTGAATAGATGGGGTTGAAAACCTCTTTTTCTGTCTGTGATGGTTGTCTGGGGGGAGAAGTGCTATGGTTTGCGGTTCCAAAAACATAAACCTGTACATGGCCATGCAGACAGAGGCCAGTGTGATTTATTGGAAAGGATCTATGCAGCATACTACATTTTGGAGTTCACCATCTACTTTCACTCAGTCTACCAACCGTGTCATTTTCATAATCTCATCCCTGTAGAGGCAGCAGGCCTCTTTCAAAATTTCTGCGTCCTGCTGGCAATAATAGGCCAGCTCCTTCTGCATGTCAAAGGTCTTATCGCGGTTATTCTGATACCATTTTAAAAACTGTCCTTTCTCACCGGACATCATATTTTCAATGCTGTAGAACTCCATCTTTGGGAGAGGTCCCGCGTAATTTTGGTTTTCTGCCGTGTTAAAAAAATGTGGGAAATAACTTTTGCATCCTTCAAACCCCATCGCCTGTGGAAGCCTGCTAAGTTTCCTTGGCAAAAAGTTTAAAGAATCTATGAAAAGGATGCCTAGCCTGGTCACTTGAATGCACATGAGTTTACCGCTCTGAGTGATTAGTTTCACGCCCATTTTTTCCTTCAATAACTGGCTAACAATGAAGTAACCATCGTAGCCTTTGGCGCTGTGAGCTTTGAAGTCCCTGAACTTTTTATCCATAAAGACCTTAATAAAATCAGACAGACACTCTTCACCCTTAAACTCCCAAGTGCTTTCTGTTTTTTTGGGCTTAGCTTTACAAGCCTTTTTGGGTTTTTTGCCTGCGGCTTTCTGAGGTTTTGTTTCCCCCTGTCTTTAGTCCCATTGCAAAAATATAGTTGGGCACATGCATCCCCGTCTCCTGCAGATGTTCAAAATCATAAAAAATGTACCCCTCGCCTTCTTCAGGCTCTTCAATCTGGCGCATAAAGCACCAGTGCTTGTTTACGTCCGTGATTTTCCAATAACACTGTTTGGACTGCTGCCCTTTGCACACACATGATTTACACTCATCGCACAGAGTTTTAGTCAGACATTCAATCCGATTTTCAGAGGCTAGGGCCACGTGCCTTTCTAAGCACTCTTTGAAATGACAGAATACCTTACAATTAGGGCACCTCTGTGTCCTGCCCACGTTTTCAGAACAGTTTGGGCTCAGGCAAAGACGACATTGGAACCTGCACGTGTGACTATGGCTGTACAACGTCTGACAAAGATTGCAATAATTTCTCATGCCAAACAGTTTTTTCACATCCAAAATACCATCATAATGTTCACCATGCAGCAGAAGAAAACAGGTGTTAGGGTATTTGGCTGCATCCTGTGTTTTAAATAAACACCACCCATTTTTTTCCTTATGCATCACTATGTGAATGTTAACCTGTTCAAGGTCTTCAAACAAAGGTACTTGATGGAGCATAACCTTTTGGTATATAGACATGCCTAATTTCCTGTGCAGTTCTTTGGCACCATCTAGCAGTTTGGCATCTCTGGCCCCTCTGCGTTTTGTAACAGCCAATAAATAGACTGCCTGCAAAGGACAGGTTACTATTATAGGTATTCAAGTCGATTAAATACTTCCTCTTTTTAGCAATGATCTGGGAATAGGGGATAGAGCTTATAACTCTACGGTTCCCATGGCCCCGGCCTCTCAAAATGACCACAACCAGCTGAAATGTCGAATCAAGCAATATTTCTCTCTGGCTTTGTAACAGGTTACTGAACCACTCTAAAGACAGCTCTGGGGTCATCTGGTTATTAATAGATCGAGAGTATAAACAGTTTGCCATGCTATCAGCCTGAATACGTAACTGGGCATAGTCATTGCCTGTGAATCTGATGGAGTTCTGCTACAATTTCTTCTACCCCTCTGCCTATGGCTTCATATGCCATGTGTAATGGCACACACTCCAGATTCATGAAATGGAACTCCTCTGTGTACCTCATGCCCCCAAACCTGGCTACAGATCCCTCTTGCCTTCTTACCCACACCATATGTACATCCAGTAAAACATCCTCTGGTGACTCAGGAGACCAGAGGGCGCTTGAGGGGTCCTCTGTGTGCGGGCAGACTCCTGATCTTGCCTGGGTCGCCATGTGCGAGCTCTCTCCCGATCCCATTTGGGTCGCCATGTGCGAGCCGGGGCGAGCCGGGGACCCGTCTTTGTGTGTACACAGGCTGTGGCCGGTAGCCCGGGTACACGGGGTTGGAAAAGACCGCGGTGCGGTATGACACGCTCTAGCTAGAATCAGTCACCGAGACGTAATGGTTGATTGAAAAGATTATTTACTTACACCCAAGGTGGTCGTGGTGTAGGCTGGTCAGCTTTCCAGGCTCAGCTCCGATTGAGTTCTCGGTGGAGGACTCTAATAAACTCGGTTCCTTGACCCCGGAGTGATTCAGGCTCCGCGGGGTTCAAGAATTCGTTCCCACAGAGCAGCTGTATCTCCGTGAGTGTTACTCAGTTCCCAGGTCCCCCGGAGCTGTTAAACTCCGTGGGCTCGACAATTGGGTCCTTAGGATAGGGATACGTCTGGGCTGCGATCGGCGACGGGGAGAGGCTAGAGCAGAGCTTTCCAAACTGTGTGCCGCGACACATTAGTGTGTCGGCGGCAGTGTGTAGGTGTGTCGCGCGAAATGCAGAAAATTTTGCGGAAGGGCACCGCGGAGCTCCCTTACTCGCGTCTGCTTCCCTTGGCCCCTCCCCCGGAACTGAATTACTGTGTCGCGAAATGATGCATGTCTAAAAAGTGTGTCACCAACATGAAAAGTTTGGAAAGCTCTGGGCTAGAGGTTAGTTGCCTCGGAGTCATGAAGGCTCTGAGGGGACGGTAAATAAGTCCCGCGGAGTTGTTGAAGCTCCGTGGGTTCGATAAATTAAACCTCTGTTGCCCTCTTAAGGAAAAAGCTGGGTTCGTAGGGATCAGCAGCGCTTAGAGATCCTCACGCTCCTTTCCCGAACTCCACGTGCTTTCTCTCTCTCCGATTTGGGCAGAAACCACCCAAGCCTTTTGTACGGCTAGCAAGCCAATAGCTAGCCGCCACGTGTGCTTACATTAAGACTGGCCAATAATGTGGCGCGAATCTTAATACAAATGGCAGGGACTCCTTGCATCGCGCATTGCTACAATGCAAAAGAAATGCACTATGCAAAGAAAGCTACAGAACTGGAGGGAAAAGCTCCTGCACGCGGGTTCTCTGTTGCAGCAGAACACTCCACCGTGCAAAAGAGCTGCAATTTGGCGGGAAGATGATTTAGCGATGCTGAAGCACACTCAAATAAAAAAACCCACAACTTTGGGTTGTGACACTCTATACTGTCTTCAACACCAGATTCACTATCCCAACTCTGACTCTTCAGGTCTTGGTGGTGGGTCAGGCCTGGGAGGCTGGGGAACGTCTGAGGGGCCCTCTAAAGGGCTTCCTAAATCATATTCTCCACCCCCTCTCTCTGGCTTCATGGGTCCTGGTGGAGGGTCAGGCCTGGGAGGAGGGGAAGCGTTTGAGGGGCCTTCTAAAGTGCCATTACTAGGGGATCTCTTATTTTTTCTCAACCTGTGTTTAGCCTTCTCCACGCTCCTCTTTAACCAGGCCCTTACTTTTCGCCCTGCAAGCCACTTGCTGGTTCGCCACCCATTCTTACACCTGCGTTTACCATGGCTCCCCCTCTTATGATACAGGCCACGACTGCTGTCCGAGTTACACAGACTACCTCCTCTCTGAGTAAAATTTACCCTTTTGCTCCGGTAGTAATCATGATCTTTCAAAGTGCTCTGCACACTTTTTCCAAGGTGTATATGCCTGCCAGCACCACCCCAACCCCCACTCTTTTTTTCACAATAATCATGATCTTTCAAAACAAGGTGATTACATCCACCCTGAAAACTCACCCTCTTTTTTCACAATAAACTTGATCTTTCAAAAACGGAGAAAGACTCTCCTTTTTCTCTAAATTGTGTGAGCAATGAGTCCTGGGTTTCTTATTTATGGGGTCCGGATCACCTGTTTTGGGGATGTGAATCCTTGTCTTTTTACATACGGTTTTCTCAGAGGTATGTGGCTTGTTTTCCTCTGAGGAATCATACCATTCTGTTCTGTCCCGGTGGTTTTCTGATCCTTGGGTGTTGTGATCTGCAGGCTGAGCATTTCTGGGGTTTTTTGCTTGTGCTTTTAGAAGTCTCTGCCCAGGCTCCCGCCCTTCTTCGGGAGCGGTGCGTGTGATCACTTAGGAAATATAAAATTTTCATCTCAGCATTGAGAATTCACTTTCCTCACACACTACAAGTTTAAAATTTGCTTAACCCCTAGACACAGCTTCTCCTCCCACAAGAAACACATAAAGTTTCAGAAGCTGATTTCAGAAAAATCACCTTTTACTACTGGATAAAAACATGACTGTATGTGCTTGTTCTGCTTTTCTATTTTAGAAGAAGAGGTTGTTTGAAAACAAACAATTACAAACAGTTGTTATAACTTAATGTGATTATAGTAACACAGCCACAAATAACCCACCATTTAAAAATAATTTTACCTTGCTGTGGTAAAATTGCATGGGGCTTCCCCACCTGATAAGCTCTCTGTAATATAAATGAAATGATACAATAAGTAAGTCCTCTGTATTAAAAAATTAAATAATAGATTAAGGAAAATAGTGTATGTATAAAGTAAAATATAACTGTTTTAAAATAATCACCACTAAAAGACAACTCCACCCTTTTAGTCTTAAAATATGTCAAGATCTGGACACACCGGTCAGCTTTTTTTTTTTTTGATCTGTTTTATCTTTATGATACACACCTGCCACCCCTATACCACACACAATCTGTGAGAATATATATATTTAAATTCAGCCTTTATTTCCATCAAAAACTTTTATAATATTTACTGATTTATTTTGTTAAGCCTTCTTCTAAGAAGTGTTTTTTTTTATCATTTCTTGTGACCATTATGCCTTGTCGGCCTTATCTTTACAGCAGGCCTTTTGGTAAAAGATAACTCCTTTAGTCTTAAAAGAGGAAGAGCTCTGAACCCAATGGTCATCTTTTTTATTTGTCGTCTGGTTTATCTTTATAACACCCCCCCCCAACACCCCCATACCATACAAAAACTGTGAGAATATATATATTTAAATTCAGTCTTTATTTCCATCAAAAACTTGTAAAATATTTATTAGTTTATTTTGTTACCTCTTCTCCTAAGAAGGGTTTTTAAATCATTTCTAGTGACCATTAAGTCTCATTGGTTTTATCTTTACAAAAAACCCTATATGTATGTGATTAGAGATCCAAGACACTAAAGCAAATGCTAATCTGCATTAGATGTAGAAAACTGTTGATGTGCTTTACAAACTCATATCCCCCAGCCTCCCACCAAGATCAGCAAAAGATATAAACCCCACCATTTTAAACTGTTTTGCTAAGCCCTTTCTTCTCTTAAGCAGAGTTTTATAATCTCTAGTACCAATTAAGCATTCAATATGGGGTATGAGTGTTTTATCTTCCTCAGTGCTCAAATCATGAAGGGCAGCATTAGGATCTTCTGCAGAATACACAGTGTTTAGAAGCTCTCTAACCTGAATTAAATGTTTCTGAGTAATTCTGAGACTGTTCCTGGCAAACCCAATGGCTATAACAGCATTGAAAATGCTATCAAGACATATTTCCTGGCAAAGTTCCTGAATTATTTGATTTATGTCTTCATCTAACCAATGAATATAGTCGTGGGCTTCTTGACTTCCTAGGTCAAATGTGTACCCCTAGCATAGGTCAAAAAGTCTCTTCTTCAAGCAGTATTTCATTATGCCATAAAAGGAAACACGAACAAGAGACTTCATGAAGACTTTATATTCATAACTTGTAACAGCTTGTGTTGATTCAATGCCTAGTTGTCTTCTGAACTCTTCAGCCTCATCTGGTCTTTGTTCTCTGCAGAAGCATACACTTCCTTCTTGTGTACTAGTTAGTAGGTTTTCTGGAGTCATTAAAAAGGCTTCATCTAACTGCAAAGGCATCCAAATAAAGGACTTAGTTAGCTAATCACTCCTTAGCTACTTCCAAACACACACTTGCCATGAAGTGAACCCACTCCACTATCCTCAAAACCCAAGTGCCCCCACAACCATGCTCCAAGTCTTTTGCCAGTCTCTCCTCTGCAATGACCTCTACTTCGCATGCAGGCTCTGGCACAAAGATACCATCTTCCAAAATCTCAACATCTGCTTTGGGGTCCTGGGCCTCCTCTATTTTCCTGTTCATTGGGTCTTCCTGAACAGGGTCAGGCATCTCAAAGAGTCTTTGGGCAAGGAGCCGGGTCTCCTTCTCAAAACTATTTCTACAGTAACGCTTTCTATGAGGCCGTCTTGGGGTTGTAGTGAGTGGGCCTACAGGCATTGTGAAAGAATCCATATCCACCCCTGCTTGCCTTAGCATGGTCTCAGATAAACAGAGGGGTCATTTGGGAAAGCAGATAGACCTGGTGGGGCTTGCAGCCTAAATCCCACCCCCTCTACTTGTTCTAATTGGTTCAGCGTCATTCTTGGGAGGTCTGAGGCCTCTGAAACCTCTGCCAATGGGTTGGGGGTCGTGGGACAGGTTGTTAGAGGGGTCACGTCACCACCCTGCTGTCACAACCCAAGGGTGTGATTTTTGTTTGTGTGTGCTTCGGCACTGCTAAATTATTTCCCGCCACTCGTAGCTTTC
>NW_005842016.1:922307-940343 GCF_000455745.1 Alligator sinensis
GTGCGGGCCACAGCCCGCCGCGTGAAAACACCCCCGAGGGCCTCGGACCGCTCCCAGCCCGTACACCTGCCACCCCATAGGCCATGCCTGTGCCCTGGCGGGGGGCTAGAGCAGTCTGGGACCTGATAGGTCATAACTGTACCACGTGATCTAGGGCAGTTCTTGCAGCATGAGGGGTTGGGCTTTGGGGTCTGCATGGGCTGTCCTTCTGATGTCATGGACCATGTGGGGTTGGTGTCACACACCACGTGACTGGGGGGTGGGGGTGGAGTTGCTGATGTCATACACCACATGACTGGGGGTGGGGGGACAGAGTTGCTGATGTCACACCACGTGACTGGGGTCAGGGGCGGGGCTGGTGATGGCACACACCATACAAGGGAAAGGGGTGGGGCTAAGGGGCAGGACTTCCGGTCCTGCCCACCTGTCACGTTTGCATTGAAGGGCAGTGAGCCTATATACTACTCTCCAGCCCTGAAATTTATTATGACTGGCATTACTGAGGAGTGATTTTGAGATGCCCATGCCATGGCAGCAGCATCTTCTTCAGAAGTTAGGCATCTGCCTTTATATCCGGGGTTTGAATGTTCACGAGAAAATGAGGTGGAGTTAGTGCTTGATCCATTTGCTTCTTTATTGCCTGCAGTTTAACTTTCTGGTTAGGTATTTCTTTCTTTGTGCCTTCCAAATTTTGACAGCATCAGCAATGCAGGAACAATCTCTGAAGTTTGTTTAAGGCTATGGATATAGGCTTCAGTATATTGTGCATATTTTCTACATTCCTCTTTAATCCAATGTTAGATACTTTGGATGAAATATTTCCATCTCTTTTATCACAGTTTTTGTCATAAATTTTTATAAGAATAGGCCAGTTCTTAATAAATTGTTCAAAACAATCAACCACAGAATTCCATCGAACATCTTGAAGGAGAAACAGTTTGGATCCTCCTGCTCTCTTCAGTGAAGCTGAAGCAAAATGGTTGTTACGGAAGTATTTTGTGACTTCAACAACATTTTCTTTTATTCCTGGAGAAGTACTTAAGTCTTTGGCTAAAATATGCATTAAATGGGCACTGCAGCCACATGTTATTAAGGAGTATCTTTCCATTTCTTCTTCTAAGTATCTTCTCATCTTTGCCACGTTTGCAGCATTGTCTGTGACAAAACTGCGCATGTGACAGTTGAATTTTTGTTCACAGTTTATTACAGCTTTCACTGCCATTTGTTTTAAATATTCTGCTGTGTGGGCATTTTCCGATGCATCTGTTGTTTCTGAAAGATATGCAACCCCATCTTCTGTTGTCACACAGGCACATATTACTGGATCATTGTGTACGTTGCTCCACCCATCAAGGCTTAAACTGGCAAATTTCCCTTCAGTATTTCTTGTACACTGTTCAAATTCCTTCTCATAAACCGTATATATCAACCTTCCACCAACATCTGCTCTACCATGTGGAGTGTAGCCTGGTTGTAAGGACTCAATCATTTCAATGAAGTGTTTATTGTTAACAATGTGAAAAGGAGAAATTGTGGCAAAAATGAACCAAGCAATGTTTTCATCTATGGTGTCTTGTTGGCATTTGTGGGTCCTTACTACAAACCCATCCATGGTGGTGGTTTTACTGGGTGATTGAAATTTTTTGCTTGCTACTGATACTGTGTTGTCTGAAATACATTTAATTGCAGCACTGCTGCTAAAAGTACTAATGGATGACGCTGAAGTTGTTGCAGGTAGACAGTCAAACTCTCTTATGCTTAAATGGGATCCTGAAACAAAAATGATTTTTGAATAGTCATTCTTCTCAGTTCTTCTCACTCTATTATTCACTTAATCATTTACATTTTTTTTTCAGCAAGGATGCTGATCCGATTCCAAATTACCAAAAAAGTTAAGACTGACTGCACTTAGAGTGCAGTTAATTTTGGAGTAAACCCCATTGAGCTTACCGGCACTTCTGTTTTTTGAGAAAACAAGTATAGGATGGGGTTCCCTTGGGAAAGCTGAGTTATGCTGAAGTAAAATAGGGAATAGACTTATGGAGTCACCATTATGGTCTGGGGGCATGATGTTCCAAAATAAGGGGCATGCATTATGTAATATAAAATAAGAAAATGACACCCAGTGGCAATTGGCAACTCTAGATTCCTCTTACTGCAGCTTTCTGTACCGTAAACTTGGGTGATAGATTCTAAACCTACTTAAAAAATAAAAAAAGCCATAAGGATTAGCTAAGCTAAACTTTTTTTTCTAGCAACATCCAACATAGCAAACAGCTTGGGAATTTACTGGTTAAATCACACTTATACTAAAAGGCATAGAGAGTCTTGAAGAGTGATGCATTGCAAAGTGAATTATTTACTTTAATAACCAGTTGATCCACATTGTTCTTCAGACATATCCACATCACTTTCTCCCAATAAGCAGTTTTCATTATGATGTTTTATTCTTGCAACTAGGCCCTGCATCTCCTTTTTGCAGTGCTTACACTTCACACATTTTCCCTTTTTACCCAGGGAAGGAATTTCTTCAAAATATTCCCAGACAGGGTCTCTTTTACACTCAGAAGCCATGACAGTTTTTCTGTGGCAAAAGTGTGGGGGAATATAGGAAGCTGTGTGTGTATTTCTGAATAATGTCTTCCTTTTTTTCTTTCCAGTCCATTCCACTGTTCCTTTCTACTCTGCCTCCATCCTTTCCTATATTGTCTCTCTGTCTTTAAGACAGTGTCTTAACTAATTCCTCTGCCTTGCTTGGCCCAGTTCCGCCACCACATAAGCACAGAACAACAACAATCCTATCCAGCCCGTGTCTTTGCACACGTGACTTTAGTTTGCTGAGAAACAGAAACTGAAAGCCCAGGACTTTCAAGAAGCAACAGCTGGTAGTTAGGTTGGACAGAAAGACTAGAGCCATTTTCATGAGATGAAAAACTGAAATGAATGCCCATGTTTGATTGGTAGGTAACTCAATGTGTGTGTGTGTGACAGAGCCATTAATTCATTTTTATGAGACTGAAAGTGTAGGTTTAACATGTTTGTTATGAGATTTAATTGTAACTGCTATTTTTTAAACGAGGGAAATTTAGGATTTTATTGATGGTTTAAAAAAAATCTGATTTAAATTAAAAACAAAATCTGATTCTTTTGTTTGTTTGTTTTTAAATACTTGATTTTTAGCCATCCTGTGCTGAGTTGACTCTCCCTTTCAGGATCCCCTAGGGAAGATACTAGGGAAGGTGGACCTATGGTCTGACCCAGTAAATGGCAGTTTTTATGTTCTTATAAGACCCTGTGGGTCAGATGATGTAGCCCTGCATGCCACATTGGGCTGGCACACAAGGCCAATCCACAGCTGGATCTGGCATGCAGGTCTGGTCCATGGCTCTGTTAGGCATGCAGAGCGGGTCTACAAGCATGATATGGCCTATAGACCAGTCCTGCATGCTGGATCTGGCAATAGATCAGCCCCACATATTGGTGTAGTCCAGCCCACAGACCAGCCTAGCACCACATTCAGTCCACGAGGCCAGATGGATTGGGCACCTCTGTTCTGGACCATTCAGGCAATCGGCTAATGTCCTGAAGCTTGAGAGGAACTGTGCTTTGATGTAGTGACTTGGTTACTTGAAGCTTATTGATCCAGGCCTTTTTCATGAAGGTGACTGAATTCTGGACATACAGGATAAGCTCAGATAATGGCATCATTGAATCTCTGTGTGTGATCCATATAGACCCTCACTCTTGGGATTTGTCAAGGCATTATATTAGCCCACAACCCTCTGGAAACCTGGGATCAGTGAAAACCAAGTGAACATCATTGCTAAAATGGAATATCCTTAGTGAAATTGCGTAAATTAGGGTGGTCCCAACTTCTAGGCTCTAGGGATACAAGACAGAACCACCTCTAGTCTTTCAACTTGATGGCTATCTTGCTTGGTTTCTCTTGTAACTTAATAATAACAGGGGTTACATGATATTAATGGTCACATGGTATTGATGGAGCAGATGGCTATCTGAGGCTAGAGCTCCAAGGAGGCTGTGAGACAGTCCACAAACATTGCCCATCCCTAAGCCCCTTAATTTCCAAACATATTTTCCTTGTTTGTGGACCATATAAGGGGACCAATTTGAAAAGCTACTCCCCAGAAGAAACCTTCTGGGAGAACTTCATTCACAACAGCTGACAGGGATTTCAGAATCAACGATGGCTGCTGCATGGGGAAACAGAATAGAGACCCAGGGATAAAAGATAGAGATCCGGCAAAATAAAAAAAAAAATCAAGATAAGCAACAGAAAAAAAAAAGGGTACAGGTAAAATTCAGGACATAGTAAATTGTGAGACAAAAAATAGCACAAGAATTAGAGGGCTTCCCGGTGTTGAGAAGGGAAATCCACTGGGACATATAAAGCAGGCCCTCTACTCCCTACAGCAGGAAGGAAAAGCAACAGTCCTTATAGGCAGAACATACAGAGCTCTTTATACACCCTCCCCCAACTCAGACTCAGAGACATGGTACTACAGTTGCACTATTTTGAACAAGAGCAGCAGAGACAGACTGAAGAGTCTACTCTGTGAGGACATAAAATATAAGTGTTTTAACACTTGTCACAGGCTACATTAAGGAAAAGGAAGGAACTGAGTGAGAATACAGGTCCTCTCAGAGCAGCAAATATAAGACACAGATGCATCTTTTCTTTTAACCTTATCTTCACACATCAAGATCAGAAGTACCTTACAAAGGTAGCTCAGAGAACAAGGAAGCAGCTATACTCTCTTCTGGAAGGGCAAACAGAAAGGAGAACACTGACTTCAGAGTTGGCTTTGCCTTAAAGAATAAACTCATAAACCAACTCAGTGAGTTCCTTATAAGACTTTATGAGCACTTCATGACTCGCCATCTTAAATTGGTAAGGAGCCAATACGCTGCTGTCATCAGTGCATATGCCCTGATTCTTATGCTACTGATGAAACCAAGGAGGAATCTATGCCAACCTTAACCAAATCCTCTCTGACATTCCAGAGGGAGACTGACTTATTCTACTCAGAGATTTCAATGCCAGAGTCAGAAGGGACTTGAACCTCTGGAATGGAGCCATTGGCAAGAAGGAGTGAGAAAGGCAACTCCAGTGGCTTTCTCCACTAGACAAAATGTGTGGAACATGGACTCAGCATCACCAACACCAAGACCAACACCTGTTCTGCCAGAAAAAAACAGGTACAAGACATCATGGCAACACATACAATCTAAGCATTGGCACTTGATTGACTGTGTCATTGTTCGTGTCCAGGATTGCAAAGACGTCCATATGACTTGAGCTATGCTAGGAGCTGATGATTGCTGGATTGCTTACTGACTGATGCACTCAATTATGTCACTTAAACTGGCTCTCAAACAATGACTGCAGGAGAAGCAATGCAGATGGAAGGTCAGTGTCAAAGCACTTGAGAACCTAGTTAAGTGAGGCATCTTCTACCAGTGCCTCAATGAAAAACTGGTGAATTCCAATCAAGAACAATGGGAGAATGTCAGCAGCGCTTGAGATGCCTTCATGTTTGCTGTCATCAGTGCCTGCGAAGAGACACTTGGATTCACTGTCAGGAAACATCAAGACTGCTTTGATGAAAATGACTGGGAGATCCAAGAGTTGATTGACCTTAAGCTCAAGGTGTTTTGTGTTTGGGAAAATGACATAAATCCGAGCAAAAGAAATTGAATCACCAACAAGCCAAGGTAGTGGTCCAGAGGATAACCCAGCGATATGAAGAACAGATGGTAGGAAGACAAGGCAAAGACATCTTGCTGACATCCACAATATGTAGTTTTTTAGTGCCACCAAAGCCTTCTATTGTCCAAGCACTCAGGAACCAACCCCCTTGAGACATAAGGATGGAGGAGACCTGATCAAGGAATGGGTAGCTATCAATGCCTGTTGGAAGGAGCATTTTGAAGACCTTCTCAGTGGAGACTGTAAAGAGTGTTCTCAGCTCCACCCACAAGTCCCAGTAAGAGATGATCTTTGAATCTCTCTAATCCTCGATGAGGTGAGGAAAACCATCAAGCAGATGAAGAATGACAAGGTTTCTGGAGTAGATCGAATCCCTGCCAACACCTTCAAGCAGTGGGGGGAGAGAAGCTTACATCACAGCTTTATGCTCTCTTAAGGATCAGGCAATCATCCGTGTCTTTACCAAGGCATACAAAAAATGGGACTGATGCTTAACATTCAGACAATTCAGGTCCTCCATCAACAAGCTCTTAATGAGCAGATCTCAGCTCTGGTCATTCAGATTCACAGTGAGACTCTGGAAAACACTGAGTGTTTCCTGTACCATGGAAGCCATCTCTTACAGAAGGCTGACATGGCAAAGAAATCCAACATCACCTCAAATGTTCAAGTGCAGCCTTCGGACGCCTGAGGAAGTGGGTGTTCAAAGATTGTGACATCAGATTCAAAACTAAGCTCCTGGTTTATCAAGAAGTTGTAATCCCTGCCTTATTGTACAAGTTGAGACATGGACAACATATAGGACACACCTCAAGTCGCTGGAGAAGTACGATCAACACTGTCTGTGGAAGATCCTTCAAATCCCCTGGGAAGACAGGTGCATCAATGTTAGCATCCACTTGCAAGCAAACACCATGAACATTGAGGCGATAATCATCTGATATCAATTTTGGGCTAGCCATGTCATCTGTATGTCTGACACCAGACTCCTCAAGCAAGTTTTATTCTTCCAGCTCAGTCAAGGCATATGCTAAAGAGGAGGACAGAGAAAACACTTCAAGGATGTCCTTAAGGCCAGCTTGAAAAAATGTAACATTAACACATGGGAAGCTGTCACCCTGGACCACTCCAAATGGAGGAAGAGTTTGTTGCAAGGATCTCAGTACTCTAAAGCCTCATGATGACAACAGGAGATGGAAAAGCAGGAGTAGCAGAAACAGTATGTTGCAGTCTGAATGAGGATTCCAAAGCCGTCCACTGCACAGAAACATGTGCCCAAATTGCAGTATAACCTGTCGATCCCAGGTTGGCCTTGTCAGCCATCTTTGGAGCCACAGATAAGATGGTCATAGAAGATGATCAACCTCAACTGTGAAGGGTTGCCGATGGTGATGATGATGACCTTAAAAAGAGAAAATGGAAGGCTGTAACAGGAAGCAAGGGCTTCTGTTACTTTAAGGGGGGAACAAAAACCAGCAAAGCAAGATTTGCAATCTGGTACAAGCAGCTGAGCAAAGGTCAACTGCTAGGAAGTAAACAGCCTAGAGGAGATAGGACTAGGAACTACAAAATCATGAGTGGCTATACTGGAGTTAACTCCCCTGCAATAAGTTGCAAAGGTGCAGAACTCTGAGGAGCCAGATAAGTAGAGTGAAGAGCAGTTGGATACTCATAGCAGAGGGAAGCAGGCTTATTCATAAAGGAGAAACCCCAGTGCCTGGTTCAGAGAATCAAGAGATCAGATGACTGGCAGGGGAGGAATTTGGGGAAGATAAGCTTAGCTCCTGAACTACAGCAGGCAGTCTGGCCCTGGCCTCTGCAGGCAGAGGAACTCCTGGGGAGGGAGACTGTTGGAAATAGACCCACAGGCACCTTAGAGAGATAGAGGGAGAAAGCAAAGAGAGGAGTAGGATTTGCTGTGCGATAGGGACCCAGATTGGTGTTTAAGTATTTTAGTTTGAAATAGTTTACTTGTATTTCTGTTCTTGAATGGAGGCTTGGGGTGTGTCTGTGGGGCTGAATGGAGGTCACAGGCAGGGGGCCTAGGAGGAGCTTCATGCTATTAAGGGGCTGAGGCTAGGGTGGAGCCCTGGAAGTGTCCAGGACCTGGAGGGGTGTGGGTAATAGTCAAGTAATTCAGAGTCAGAAGAAAATAGCTCTTTAAGGGTCAGAGACCTAGGGGCCTAAAGCCATTATAGGGCCAGAAGGCCCACTGAATAGAGCCAGAGTAAGACCTGTAAGGCATGGGAGTGGTGATGAGAGGTCACGATTCATGTCCCTAAGGCATAATTAGGGTCTGTAGGGCCATGGTTGGCACTTATAGGGCAACTTGGTATCTGCAGGGTACAAGTGGTGCTGGGTAGGCATGAGAAGCACTGGCAGGAAGCAGAGTAGTTTTTTGTTAGCAGACTGAGTGTCTGGAGGCAAGTAGGACCAAGCGTCCAACCAATTAAGCAATGGCCCCACTACCAGGATTGCGTCAAGACTCTGGGGCAGCCTTCTAATGTACTACGACATTCATATCAGGGCATGGCAGGTGACACAGCATGGGGGGACAGAGGAGCTGGAGTGAGGCAGGATTAGCATGGGCACCAAGGCTCAGCCACCCACAGGGGCAGGTCCTGTCACAAAGGTCCTAAAATCCTTGAAAATTTGAAACTTAATAGAAAACATTCTGGAAACTCAGGCTGAGTCTGACACAGATAGTGAGAAGAAGTACCATACCAGGTATAAATGGAAAACTTTGTCGGGGGTATGACCTGGACATGGCGGGGGTCAGGGATCAAAAAACAAGGGTCTATAATACCTTAAGTCCAGAAGCCAAATCAAAGGTCATAGTACCTAATGTCAGTTAGAGTCTGATAGTTTATGCTAGGGGATCAAGGAAGTTGAGGTCAGGTCTGGAAATAGGGATTTCCTTCCTGACCTGCGCAGAAGACAAACGTCTAATAAACCAGAGTCTAGCCAGATTCTATTAATACCATTGAATGTAATTTCTATATATACATTATTACACTGATAGTGGAGGTGATTTTTTTAAAGATTTGTAAAGATGTAATAACTTCATGCATTCTAGAATTTCATTTCTATATTTGCCTGAGTAAAAAGTAAAAAAAAAAGATACATTTTGAAATGTTTCTCTTTTGAAAGGGCTCTAAATCAGTGCCTCTAAACCTTCTTACACCCAAGGCACCCCTCAGTAGACTTGAGGCACCCCTTGAAAAATGTCAGCTCTTAGTTTTGTGTTTTTTGACTAGAGAAAAATACTAGAGAAATATTTCTATTGCAAAGGCCTCAGAAAGACCACAGCACGTCAGGATGGTTTTAACACTAAGGATTCATTTTTTAAATATCTGTGAATCATGCTTGCACACCTAACATTCTTAATGTTGTTTGGTATTCTGTGGCACCCTTGACAGGATCTCAAGGCATCTCAGGGTGCCATGTTGCCCTGACTGAGGATCACTGCTCTAAATGTATGTGTGTTCATACCTTACATTTAGGCAAGATGGAGCAGGGTATCCAAGGAATAGTACTGAAAGAGTTTGATCCAGCTGTAGGCACAATCCTCCCTGTGCCCCTTCCTGGGGCACAGGATTCCTATAGCACTCTCTAGGTGGTGCAGTAGCGTAAGTACCACAGTCTGCCCAAGATATACAAAGTCAGCTGCTAAATGTGACCAAAGCTTACACTTCAGGGTTGTTGGTTATAACCATTGTGGCATCTTGCGCCCTTCTGGCCGCCCGGCCTATCGGGGTTTGGCCCCTCCCCTCAACTCGTCTGCCACGACTTTGATATTAAACTTACTATTAGAGGGGCCTTCAGTGGAGATCTTTCCTGGGTGGGCCTTCTCGATGGATGGCGGTACTTATGATCGTTGGATGCGATGTTCCATGGGGCTCCGCCTCCCCTACACCCTGTCCACTTGCCAACTGGTTGGTGATGTATTAATGATGTTTTCTGGCCCTGTAGGTTGGCTGAGGGCCTGTCTACAGGGTTCCAGTTGCTCTTTCTTCCCCCTTGGGGTCGTTTTTACTTCAAAGAAAATATTCCTCTGAGTAGGAGGGGGCTGCAGGGCTGCCTCCCTTATCCCAGCCCCCTCTAGGGATCTCAGATGCCTCCTCTCTCCTACCATAATCAGGGAGCTCCCCTGCCTCCTCGGTGTCAGCTTCTTCCAGGGGCTGTGTGGCTGCTCCTGCTTTTCCTCCCACAGGAGGCTTAAAGCTTTCCCTGGTGCTGCCTGCGTGAGCCACGCAGGCTGGGGTGCTTCCCCACTGTGCCAGAGCCTGCCTCACAAACTGCCAGCCCGTTCTTTCTCTCTCCGGCTCTCTCCCCGCTCCAGATCTGGCGGGGCTTTTAAATTTTCCCGCAGCGGCTGGTACTGCCACTGGGATTGGCTCAGCTGTTTCCTGCGCTGGAAACAGCTGATTAAATAGCCGGCGTAATGCCAGTTTGCGTGTCTGTGGCCACGGGCACGGCTCCTGCTCCAGCTGCCCTGTGGGAGGTAAGTTAGCTCCACCAGGGACCTGTTCTCGGGGTCTGGTGCCCGCGGGGTCCACTCTCTCCCCCTCAAGAGTCTGTGGTGGTGCCTCGCCACCACAACCATGTTGGTCTAAGGAAGGACATAGACAGACAAGGTTCTTTGGGTAAATGTGATTACGTTTTATTAGATCAATAAAATAGTTGGAAAAGTTGTTCTTTACAAGGTTTCGGGCACAAACACCTTTCTTCAGGCATAGGGAGGTCTGCTGATGTTTGTGTACTCTCCATGATGGAATACAAGCTTAGGCCAATATGCAAAATGCAGGTCTTTGAAAATACAAATGCATGACAGGAAAGATCAGAGAGGGGAATGTTGACCTGGTGATAGAAAGTAGTTGGTAAAATATAGAGAGGTTACCTGGTGTTATTGGTTGGCAGGCAGGTTATAATGTGCCATAAATTCAATGTCTATATTTAGTCCATGATTTTTTTGTATCCAGTAGATTTATGAAGGGAAGTTCGTAGGCTCGTCTATGAATGGTGTTTTGTAAATTCCCTTTGATGATTAGAACTGAGAGATTGGAGAGAGAGTGGTTTTCTTGTGAGAAATGTGCACCCACAGGTAACTGGGTATTTTTGTCTTTTGATATATTTTTGATGTACATTCATTCTGTTGTTTGGTTTCGCCTACATATTTTTCATCTGGGCATTTTGGATGAGATCTATTACATTTCTGGAAGTGCATGTGTAAGATCCAGGAATGGTGATGGTTCTGTTGTGGGATGTAGTTATTGTGGGAGTGGTTGAGATGTGTTGGCATGTTTTACATTTCTTGTCTTGGCATGGTCTGGATCCATTCAGTGTGCTTTGGGCCATAGGAAATTTTCTTCTGGTGATCAGGTTGGTGAGGTTTGGTGCCTGTTTAAAAGGCTAGGACAGGTGGCTCTGGAGAGATCTCTTTAAGAATTGGGTCTTCTAGTATGGGTTGCAATGGTATGAAGATTTTCTATATAGGTTCCAGGGAAGGATGGTATGCCATAACTAATAGTGTGTGATTCATGGGGATTTTCTCCTTGTTCTGCAGCAGTTCTTCACGTGTTATCTGGGTGGCTCTTTCAAAAGTATGATCTATCTTTTTGGAGGAGTGTCCTTGTTGAATGAAAGCTGTTTTGAGATTTGTGGGATGACGATTGTGGGGGTTGTCCTCTGTGTAGATGTGGTGGTATTGGAGGTCTTGGCTATATATTATAGCTTTCATGGTGTGTTTAAGGTGATTGCTGGTTCTGTGTGCCTATGAATGTTGGCTTGTGGATTTCCTGTATATGGTGGTTTGTATTTTACCATTCTGGATGTTGATCATAGTGTCTAAAAAGGAAATGCTGGTGCTGGAGTATTCAAGACAGCCTGATGGAGGGGTGATGATTATTGAATTTGTGATGGAAATCAATCAGAAATTGCAGGGTCTCAGTCCAAATGATGAAAATGTCATCTATATATCTTAGGTATAACATGGGATTGATGGTGCAATTCTTGAGGAATTCTTCTTTCGGGTGGCATAAAAAGGTTGGCATATTGTGGGGCATTTTGGTGCCCCTAGCTGTGCCCATGGTCTGGAGGAAGCACTGGTTACTGAAAGTAAAGTTGTTGTGTGTGAGGATGAAGTGTATAAGTTCAGTAATATCTTTAGGTCTGTACTCTGAGTTGTAATCTTGCTCGTGTAGATATGCGAGGCAGTCTTGTATGCCACAGCAGTGTGGGATGTTGGTATATAACCTGCATTTTGCATATTGGGTTAAGCATCTGCTCCATGCAGGAGAGCACACACACACCAGCAGACCTCTTCATGCAGGAAGAAGGATGTTTGTGCCTGAAAGCTTGTAAAGAACATTTTTTTCCAACTATTTAGTTGGTTTAATAAAAGATATCACATTTACCCAAAGAACCTTGTCTACCTCTGTGCTTCCTTAGATGAACACAGCTGTAACCAGCACCGCCGAATTGTAAGCTTTGGTCACATTTAACAGCTGACTTTTTATATCCTGGGTAAGACTGTGGTACTGTGCTTACACGTCAGGGCATTAATTTCTTTCCATTGTCAGATAAATGATAACTAAGCAAGCTTCTGTTTCTTTCACCCTCTCTTTGAATTATCATCCACTGACCACTACTACCTGCATTAGATAGTTTTATCTGTTATACAGATATTTTAGATACCTTAGAAACTTTCTCCAGGATACAGCTACTACACTAAAAAGTTGAAGTTAAACTGTGGTTTATAAAATAAATGTTGATGTATGGTTATTTGACACAGTTCAAATTACAACAAAATTAATCATAAGATGTTTTTACTTTTTGCAGTGGGGAACTAGTAGATAAATCTTTTATACATGCCATTGAATCAGCAGTTATAGATTGGAGTTACCAGGTACAAGGAGCATTGAAGAGAGAATCATCAGAGCCTCTTCTACAAGGCAGCAACCCCAACCCAAAGGTGGAATTAGAGTTCTGGAAAAGCAGGTACCTTGTGGGCAGCTTGGCAGTTTATGTTTTTCTGTTAAAGCTTGCATGTTAGAAAAATGCTTGCAGTGGCTAGAATTATTTGTGCAAGATATAAAGACTGAGCAGTTTGAAGTTCAATAAAGACTCAAGAGGGAGAATATAGTACATAAACAATCATGAACAAGTACAGACATGATCATGAGCCGTGAAATACATTTGAGGTTACTACTTGTGCAGGTGGCATCATTTCAACAGAGCACCAGGCTAGGGGTTTCAGTCTTATTTAATACCCTTTTCATCAGTTCACCAAGAACAAGCAACATGATAACCACTGACTGTGTCTACATGAGACGGTGACTGCACAGTAGCTCATGACTACTGCGCAGTATTGTTGTGTGGCAGGAAGCATGATGTAATGCTATTGCACAGTAGTCACGAGCTGTTGTGCAGTCAGCATTAAGGAAAAGCCATTCCCCAGCGTGACTCTGAGGTAACAACTTCTGAGTCAGCATCTCAAGTAATCATGGCCACGGATGCTTGTTTCCTGAAGAGCTACTGTCATCTGCAGAAATAGTTAGTGGTGTTTTTCCTTTCAAGAGGGTAACTGGTATTGCTATCACTGTGGAACCTATGTTCCATTTGTCATATGTACGATACACCCTATCTATTGGATAGAGATTATTGTTCTTCTGGAGGATCTTCCTCTTTTAAACTATTCTTCTGTAGGAGATGTCCATGCAGCTGTGGGTCCACAGCCCCTAACATACCTCTGCCAGGGAGGAATTCATTTAATACAATTGCTTTGGAGGTACTCCTGGTTTGATTGGTAGATGACACTGACTCTTGACTATGGAAAAGGTAATTCCTCTCAGAATTTGGAATTGCTTTTAGCTCCTTGGAACCAGTCAGGCCTCACAAATTCCCCTGAGCCAGCACACCGATACAGACTGGCCTACGATGTGCTGAACACACACAGAATAAAAATGGATGTGTTGAGCTTCTGTGATCTCCATGGAAAGTTACATTATCTCTTGCTTTGTTTTAGGTGTGACAATTTGGAATGCATTTACAATCAGCTAAAAGCCAGGAAGGTTAGGAATATGGCAGAACTTCTGGACAGAGTGCAGAGCAGCTACTTCCCATCCTTCAAAGCAATGTTCAGAGATGTTGCAGCAGGTAAGGAGAGAGCACTGCTTTACCACAGATGCATGAGCTGCTGATTTCACTGTTGGTCTTTTGTCCATCTCCTTGTGTTTGTAGCACAGTCCCATTACATTTGATTGCATTGGCTGCTTGACATTCTAAAAGCGTTTGAGAGGCCTCAGAGCCTTGGGCAGAGGAGACTGCAGGATGGGGTCTGCTGAGGAAGACATCATAGGGAAGAAAGGGCTAGCAGGAGTAATAAAAATAGGGTAATGATTCTAATTATGTTATGTCCTTATGATCTGGAATATGAAATTAGACTACTATAGTTTTAGTTCTATACTGGGACCAGTTTGATTTTTGGTCTGTAGATCCAGAGAGCTCTTAAAGGTCTTGGAGAGTTTTTGGAGGCTTTATTCCATTTTTAATAATAATATTGTATAATCCAGAATGTCTCACTGTGATGGATGTCAAAGCACTCCATTATTTATTGGATTAATTTAATTCTTTATTAAAGCATGGCAGTGCTGCACAACAGTTTGATGTAAAAATGATAAAATGATGAAGTTAAAGTTACAAGAGGTGTTTTAATTAGATTCTCATTGACCAAATTGGAGTTTGGTCAAAACTCTGAGATTTGTTCCTTCAAACTTGTTGAACTAATGATAATTTGCATTTCGGCATATAGCACCTTTTGATCTGAGGCTATCAAATCACTTGTCGGAGGTGAACAAGTTTTGTTGCTCTCAGCTGTGTGGAGTGCTGAAGTAACATGTTCAGTCACACAACAGGACATAGTTGAGTTGATTGTAGACCTTAGATCTTGACTTTCAGTCCCCTGTTTTAACAAGTTCATACCATCTGTGAGAAAAGTGGCAAGGGCAAGTTAATATAAGTACTTGATTTTGTTTCATCTGAAAAGTGCCATTATAGTTTCTTTCAGCATTAGGTTGAACTGTATCACAAAAGCAGCCTCCGTGTCATTTCATGTAGCTCCTGTAATAGTAATTGAGGTTTTCCCTACTGAATTGCTTAACAAGATCTGAAGACTGTGGCCAAAAGTGGTTTAACTTCAGAAGAAAATAAAATTGTAAGAGTTCAAGCCTGGTCTAGTGTCCTCTAGGTGTTGTAGTGGATTAACATACCAGCCTTTGTCTGGAACTACTACTTTGGATAGAAAAATAAAGGAATTTGACTCCCTATGTAAAGAATAAAATGTAAAGAATGTTAAGATGTTTTATTCAAAGATTTTGTAATTCTTACAAAAAAAGTAGTTGCCAAGAATTTTTCAACTGTGTGTGTTTGAATAAAAAAAATAATTAAAATATTCCTCTCTTCAGAAATTCCCAGATAGGCCTAGCCAGTGGAGTTCAGTCCAGCCACAACAAAATCTTGAGAACTCAGTGCTCTTTCCTTCACTGTTGGTGAAGGCAAAAACTAAAAGAAAGTCAGTGATAGATTTCCTGTTTTATGCACATGGTAACTAGGGCATCTATATGCATTCTGGGCACCTACTCTGACGTGCTAATTAACACACATTGGTTAAACTTGATCCATTGAGTCTAATGGAATGTTCTAATTACTGTGTCATGTATTCAGTGTCCCCATGCTTCAGAATGGTGGCAGGGGCTCTTTAAATAAAGCTCTGAACAAGCTTTAGTTAAAGCTCCCCCGCTGCTGTTTTGAAGCGCAGGATGCTGAATACATGTGACGCTGTGGGTGCTTCAGTTAGAGTGGCTCTTGGAGCCTCCTCCTGCCCCCCGCTCCACCATATTTTTTATTTCTCTCTCTCTCTTTTTTTTTTTCTTGCATGATAACAATGCCTCAACCCTCCACCTGCTCCTACAAAGTCTTCTGCAGCAGAATAAAAATTGGCTATTAATGGAGTAGCTTCCATGGAATTGAGGAGTAGCTTCTTTTTGTGCTGATATGTGTTGCTGTACCATAACCACTCTAATGGTAAAGGTTTTAAAGTTTTTGAATCAAAGAAAATTAGGGTTGGAAGGACCTCAGGAGATCATCTAGCCCAAACCCCTGCTCAAAGCAGGACCATGCCTAACTAGACCATCTCAACCATGGCTTTGTCAAGCCAGGTCTTAAAAACCTCCAATGATGGAGATTTCACCACTTCTCTGGGTAACCCATTCCAGAGTTTTACTACCATCCTAGTAAGAAAGTTCTTCCTCATATCTAACCTAAACTTTCCTTGCTGCAACTTGAGACCACTGCTCCTTGTTTTGTCATCTGTCAACGCTGAGTACAGTCTAGCTCCATCCCCTTAGTAACCACCCTTCAGGTAGCTGAAGGCTGCTATTAAATCCTGCATCAGTGTTGTCTACTCTAGACTAAATAAATGTAGTTACTACATTGTAGTTTCTTCAACCTCTTCTCATAAATCTTGTGCCCCAGCCCCCTAACCATTTTCATTGCCCTCCACTGGATTCTCTCCAATTCGTCAGTTTTCTTTCTGTAGAGGAGGGCCCAAAACTGGACAGAGTACTTACCTGTGCCTAATAGAGGGGAAGAATCACTTTCTGCAATCTGCTAGAAACGCTCTTACTAATGCAGCTCAGTATGCCATAAGCCTTCTTTGCATCAAGGGCACACTCTTGACTCCTATTCAGTTTATCGTCCACAGTACCCCCAGGTCCTTTTCTTCAGAACTGCTGCTTAGTCATTAAGTACTGAAACCTGTATGCATGGGGTTGTTCTGTCCTAAGTGCAGGACTTTGCACTTGTCCTTGTTGAACCTCATGAGATTTATTTTGATCCAATCCTCCATTTTTTTTAGGCCTCTCTTAATCCTAACCCTACCCTCCAGGGTACCTACTACTTTCCTCAGCTTGGTGTCATCTGCAAACTTGCGGAGGGTGCACTCCATCCCATCTTTCAAGCCATCAATGAAGATGTTGAACAAAACTAGCCCCAGGACCGACCCCTGCAGCACTCCATTTGATACCAGCTGTCAATCAGACATTGAGCCATTTGCATCAAGCCATTTACCCTCTGACTCTGATGATCCAGCCAGTTTTCTTTCCACCTGACAGAACATTCATCCAACTCATACTTCCTTAGCTTGTTTGTGAGAATGTTGTGAGGATGTACCAAAAGCCTTGTTAAAATCAAGGTGTATATCATGTTCACCGCTGTTCCTGCATCTACAGAGCCAGTCATCTCATCATAGAAGGCAATCAGGTTGGTCAGGCACAATTTACTCTTGGTGAATCCATGACGACTATTGTTAATCATCTTCTTCTCCAAGTGCTTAGAAATGGATTCCTTGAGGACCTGCTCCATGTCTTTTCTAAGGACTGGGATGAGACTGACCAGTCTGTAGTTCCCTGGATCCTCCTTCTTCTGTGTCTTAAAGACAGGCACTATGTTTGCCCTTTTCGAATTGTCTGGGACCTCTCCCAATTGCCATGAGTTTTTAAAGATGATGGCTAGCAGCTTTGCGATCCCATTGGCCAACTCCCTCAGCAATCTCAGGTGCATCCTGTTTGTCCCCATGGACTTGTACACATCTGGCTTTTCTAAATAGTCCGTAAATCTGTTCTTTTGCCACTGGTGACTGCTCACCTCCTGCCCAAACTGTTCTGTCAAGTGTACTAGTCTGGGAGCTGACCTTGCCTGTCAAAACTGAGGTAAAAAAGGCATTGATACTTCAGCCTTTTCTGCATCATCTGTTACTAGGTTGCCTCCCCAAGTCAGTAAGGGACCTACACTTTCACCGATCTTCCTCTTGTTGCTGACATATTTGTAGAAACCCTTCTTGTTACCATTCATGTACCTTGCTAGCTGCAACTCCAGTTGTGCTTTGGCCTTCCTGATTTCATCTCTGTACGCCTGAGCAGTATGCATCTACTTCTCATGAGTTGTTTGTTCAAGTTTCCGCTTCATATAAGCTTCCTTTTTGTGTTTTAGCTCATGTTAGCAACCGCAACACTCACCAGGCGGTTTACCAGTTGAACTGGGGGGCGGGTGGATGACCAACCCGCCTTGCGGACAGGCCGGGGATGAAAGGGACACTGACTCAGTTGGAAGATAGTAAAATTGAACTTAACGTTTACTTACAGTAAGATTCCAACAGTGGTTACACAACAAAACGACAGTGGTGAAGCAGTAGTTAAAGATGACAGGTAGGAGATAGCAATTGCTTTTTCCGATGTACGTGCGGATGG
>NW_005842016.1:940566-942402 GCF_000455745.1 Alligator sinensis
CTTCTCCTGCAGCTCCTGATTTGTTAAGGCTGTCTGATCACGAGCTGGTCAGCCTCATGATCATGAGCTCTTCACACGCTGAACATGACCTGCTCTCGTGTTCTGCATTGGTCTGGCATGTGGGCTGAGCGTTTGGTCACCTTTTGTACTCAGACAGCTCACTGAAGAGTTCCCTGCTAAGCCAAGCTAGTCTTGTGCCATACTTGCTAGTTTTCTGTGCATTGACATGGTTTGTCCCTGCACCCTCAGTAAGGTTTCTTTAAAGTCAGCTCTCCTGGACTCCTTTCCTCCAGGTCTGGCTTTCCAGGGTATCCTACCCATCAGCTCCCTGAGGGAGACCAAGTCTGCTTTTCTGAAGTCCAGGGTCCATACTCTGCTGCTCTCTTTCCTTCCTTTCCTTAGGGTCCTGAACTCAATCATCTCATGGTTGCTACTGCTCAAGTTGCCATCGACTACTACCTTCCCCACCAATTCTTCCCTGTTTATAAGCAGCAGATTAAGAAGAACAGGGCCCCTAGTTGGTCTTTCCAACGCTTGCATCAGGAAGTTGTTCCCAATACTCTCCAAAAGCTTCCTGGATTGCCTGTACACTGCTGTATTGCTCTCCCACCAGATGTCAGGGTGATTGAAATCCCGCAGGAAAAGCAGGTCCTGTGATCAGGAAACATTTGCTAGATGTTTGAAGAAAGCCTCATCTACCTCATCCTCCTGGTCTGGTGATCTATAGCAGACACCAACCATGACTTCACCATTGGTGCTCTTTCCTCTGGCCCTAACCCAGAAATTTTCAACAGGCCTATCTCCAGTTTCATACTGGAGCTCTAAAGAATCATACAGCTCTTTTACATAAAGAGCAATTCCTCTTCTTCTCCCCTGCCTGTCCTTCCTGAACAGTTTATACCCATCCATGACAGTGCTCCCAATCATGCAAACTATCCACTAAGTCTCTGTTATTCCAGTCACATTGTAATTTGATGACTGTAAAAGGACTTCTAATTCTTTTTGCTTGTTTCCCAGACTCTGTATATTTATTAACAGACACCTGAGTTAACTAGCGAATTGCCCTACTTTGTCATGAAGAATCTTCCTAAATCATAGATGACATTCAGTAGAGGTACACCAATACATCCGGCTATATCATATCAGCACTGATAAAAGGAAAATTGACATTACCGGTAATCGGCTTTTTTCAGCTGATGTGCCCGATAATATCGCTGATAAATTCTGTGTGCATAAGTGCAGCCACAGCACACGTGCAGCTTGGAGTATAGCCCAGCAGCTTGGAGAGCAGTGTCTGGCCGGTAAGTCTATTTGGGGAAAGGAGTTTGGGGGAGGGAAGGTATATAGGGGGAGACAGATCGAGGCCCCCGCAGTGACGGAGGGAGTGGAGCTGGGCAGGTGCTGCCCAGCTGGGGCAGGGCAGGGGATGGAGCTGACGGCTCATCCACGGAGTGCAGGGGCTCAGAGCGGGAGGGTGGGGGGGAGGGGGGCGGCTCCCACCACTGCATGCACCGCTGGGGTTCTTCCAGCTCTTGTGCGGGGGAATCTAGTCACTGCTGGCTGCGTTTACCTAGCCTTATTTCATAGATTTCATAGACATTAGGGCTGGAAGGGACCTCAGAAGATCATCGAGTCCAGCCCCCCGTCCAAAGGGCAGGAAGTCAGCTAGGGTCATAGGATCCCAGCAAGATAAGCATCCAGTTTGCTCTTGAAGGTGTTCAATGTAGGTGCTTGAACCACCTCCGGTGGCAGGCTGTTCCAGACCTTGGGGGCTCGGACAGTAAAGAAATTCTTCCTTATGTCCAGCCTGAAATGGTCTTGTAGTAGTTTGTGACC
>NW_005842016.1:943456-943695 GCF_000455745.1 Alligator sinensis
TGATGCTCGCCAGCTCCTTGAGTACCCTGGGGTGAAGATTGTCAGGGCCAGCTGACTTGAAGGTATCCAGCTTCTCAAGATGTTCCTTCACAAAGTCAGCATTAATGGAGGGCAGGGGATCACCCTCACCCAGACTTCCCTGTCCCGTAGCGGGTGTCCCATGGGACTGATGAAAGACCGACGCAAAGTACCTATTTAATAGGTTGGCTTTTTCCTGGGCGTCAGTTGTCAGTTGCCCC
>NW_005842016.1:943811-985746 GCF_000455745.1 Alligator sinensis
AGTTCAGTTGCAGCCTTGGCTTTCCTGGTATGCTCCCTACAGGACTGGACCAGTGCAGATTAATCCTCCTTGGAGGTGACTCCCATCCTCCATCCTTTATAGGCCTTTCTTTTTAGCCTCAGGAGGTCTGCTAGGTCCTTGGAGAGCCAGGGGGGCTGCTGTGCCCTCGTGCTGCTCCTGCCTCCGAGATGGAATAGATTTAGTTTGTGCATTGAGGATCGCTCCCTTGAGGAGCAACCACTCTTCTTGAACTCCCCTCTCCCCGTGGTCATGGTCCCTTAGGGCCTCACTGACAAGCCTCCTGAGCTTGTCAAAGTCGGCTTTCCTGAAGTCAAGGACTTCCGTGTTGCTGAAGTCAAGGACTTCCGTGTTCCGTGTTGCCAGCTTTTCGGCGGATGGTGAAGGTGATCAGCTCGTGGTCGCTGTCACCCAGTAGGTCGCTGTTACCCAGTCAATAATAGGCTGCTGCTGCAGGCTAAAGCCAGAGGCTGCTCTGGGCTCTTCCTGGTGGCTGTGCTGGGGTTGGGCAAGGTAGAGGTGGGTGGTGGCGGTGCTGGGGGAGAGGTTGTGGTGGGGCTAGAGCCACCCCAAAATTTGCTGTAGCCCCCGTGTACCTCCCTCCCAGTGCCACCGCCTCCTGCCCTGCCCAGCATGAGCACAGTTGCCAGGAAGAGCCTAGTGCAGCCTCCAGCTCCAACCTGCAGTGGCAGCCCACCCTCATCCTGCGCACAGATCTGGGGGGCACATGCCCCCCATGTCTCCCCTGGGGGTGCGCACAGCAGTGGGAGCCGTGCCCCCCTTCCGAGGCCCCCATACCCACCAGACAAGTTACAGCTCCATTCCACACCCAGCCCCACTCCCCACCTCCCCGAGTGGGCTTGATCTTCCCCCCATGCCCCTTCCCTCCCCCATGTCGCTTTCCCCCAACACATTTGCCAGCCAGATGCTACTCTCCAAGCTGCTGGCTTGCATACCGGCAATCAGATCAGCATCAGCCGATATGGCTGGTCAATAATCGGTCACCGATATCGCCCCCAAAAATCTTTATTGGTACACCTCTAACATTTACCTTTCTTTTAATAGGAATCTGGAATCACTTAATGTAAAAGAGGTCCCCTATATCTAATGTTATTCATTTTGGATTAAAACACTTGAATAAAGCCCTGGCATCTGAGATTCTGGAGAAATTCCAGTGTTTTACCATTGTCTGCAGTAAGTTGATTTGTGGAGAACTATGCCCTGTTGCCATACAGCTAATTATTTTGATTCAGTTGGCAGCCAAGTCTGTGGCCTGCACAAGTGGTTTTTGTGGATCCTTTCTTGCCCAGTGTAACAGGACCAGTGCCTGGGGCGGCCGTTGCCCCCTGTGGTGAAATGACCTCTGCACCATGCTAAGGCACCCTTTGCTCTTGTCGGCTGTGGCTTTATCTTATTGTTGTGCCTTCTATGATTATTAATGAAATTTTGAAAGTGAGTCTGCTGAAGAGTCTTAGAGCATGCCATAACATGTTCTCTTCATTTGCAGATCCCTCTTGGACCCTGCTGCTCCCAATCCCTCTTTCTCGCTAGATAGGCCCTCCTGGCCCGCGTGTGCCCCATGGGCACTCACTACCTTATGGACTAATCAAGGCCTCCAAACCTCCCCTACAGCAACATCTGTACCTCGCAAGTGTTTCTAGTCATCACTTAGGTGGGCACCTTTTCCCACACCTTAGGCTTCTACTTCCTTGTTGGGGCCACAGGCTTCTCAGCTTCTGTCCCCACTGCTCTGGCTAGTCCCTTTGGCCTAGATCCATTACACCAGGTCTGGATCCCCAGGTTCCAGCCCTTGCTTGCTGTCTTGGGCTCTTATCTTTGCCATGCCCAGGCTGTGGGCCCCCAGCTCCAATCTCCGTCCCTCTCTAGGCTGTGGGCTCACTAGTCTTGTTTCCACCCCTTGTGGACTATGGGACCTTGACCCTTGTTTTGCCTCTCCCACGCTTTTCTCTCTCTCTTGCTGCAGTCAAACCCCTGCCCTCTGGCAGGACTCAAGACAGCCACATGCTCCTTGGGCACCACTGGGATCTCTGTTCTCCCCTTTCTGGTCCCACCCAAATCACTGGTTAAACTCAAACCACAAACATAAGCACACTCGTAGTAACTTAACTGTCTAAGCCTACTGACTGTAATACAAGCATCATCCATACTGGTAGCAATCCCCTGCCAGCCCTCAGTTCCCTACTTGTGGCTTAATAGGCACAGTAGGATCTCACTCTGTGGAAGAAGAAAACCCCAGGCCTTAATTTCTACTGACTTCTTGAGTTAGTGCACTATTTGCTAATGATTGCTTTTCCCCCGCCTATTTTGCAATCTGCTCTTTCTCCCGCCCTTTTTCCCTTGTTGAGCTGAGTAGACCTATGAGGTCAATAGATCAAATCACAGTCTATGCTGTCTTGCAACTTTCTGGTTCAAACCAGTTTTTCTTTGACTTGTTATACCTTGTGTCATGTGACCTGAATTGAAACATATAAAAGGCTTGCTTCAATTGTCTGTTGGCGGGGGCATGCGGGACTGATAAGAGGAAGTTCTGTCTGTCCAGTGCTCTCACCAGTAGCTGCTTGTAAATAAAGGTCTCTGACAACTTCGTGACCAAACAATAGAGTGAAGCCTGTTTCTTCCACAACTCTCTCTCTCACCAGCAGGCATCTCCCCGCAGAGCAACTTTCCCTTTAGCCTCTAGGGCAAGACTGTTGGCTCTGACTCAGACCTGGTTTTGTATGCCGCTAGAGCCTTGCCCCCTTCCATCATGGGATTCCCCGAGCAGTCTGTGGGTGCTCTGTAATGTGCTTGGCTTACCAGCCTGCAGGATGGTCTATAGTAGCAGAGCTAGCAATGCAGTAGTTCTCTTGGAGCTTCCCCAGGTTACTCTCCTACTGTACTATTGTACTATTGCTGTACTGCCAATAATAGAAATGCCAGAACAGCAGTAGGCATTTCTCATTTAAGGGGTCTTGCTGCTTATCTCTTTACAGCTAGTCCCACTCTTGGCTGCATGAGTGCAGTTTGCCTCTATTTTTTCTCTTTCAGTAACAGAAGCTGTAAGTTCTGTGTTACACTCAGTCTGCCAAGTCAAATCCTTTTCAAACTTTGGTCTAAATTAACCTAGGTTAGTAACCTTCAGGAACACAACTGTTATGACTCACATATTTTAGGGAAGTGGTCTCCAACCTTTTTAGGTTGGAGATCACTTTTGGAATTTAAGAGGAAGCAAAGATCTACCACCCAGCAGGTAAGTCTGGCTGGGAGGGGAAGAGGCCTGTGGGGGTGGGGGACTGGGCCGATTGAGGCTCCAGCCTTACCCCACTCCCTCACCTCTGGGGCCTCGATTGCCCCTCCCCCTGCTGCACTTGCCCCTGGGCCTCTGTCGCTTCCTTCCCTCACTGACTGACCTGCTGGGCTGGGCAGGGGGGGCAGGCACACACGCATGCATGCGCTCAGCCCCCCCCAGCCCAGGATCAACTTGAAGAGGCTCTGGGATCCACTGGTTGATTGCTATTGACCGGTTGGTAACCACTGTTTTAGGGTATATTATGTATGTAGCAGACCTAATTGCTTCACAAGGCAGTTTGCTGTGTCCTGTACACTAGGTAGACTTGTACTAGAAACACCTGGAAGATGGTTTCTTTTCATGATCCCAAAGAGTGACCATCATTATCTTTTGTTGTCATTGTGTTATTTTTGTTTCCCTTTACTGTTGACTCTTCTAAAGAAATCAGTCATACCTATTTTGTAAATTCAGCTGCTGCCTGTTAATCTGAAATGAAGTTGTGGTCAGTGTAATATCTCTGCATGCCAGGAATATAAAAAGCTGATCACTTCTTGTGTGCTACTTTTTAATGCAGCTTTGAGTGAGGCCCAGGATATTAACCTGCATCTGACACCTCTTCAACATCACTTGGAGGAAATAGAAAGTGTGGAATTCAGTGAGGTGAAGTCATTGGTCAGCCCCTTGCTCCATGTGGTGTGTTTAATCTGGGCCACATCTAAGTACTACAACACACCTGCACGGATAATAGTGCTGCTTCAAGAAATATGCAACCTGCTGATTCAACAGGTAAGCTGAGTACATGTTTTAAACCATGACCATAACCCACTGGGGGCACATAGAATTTTTTATGTTAGGAGTCAGCTCACAACATTCCATCTTGAACAAGGTATTATAGCTTTCATGATTTCCATTGGGATTATTTGGGTTTTTGAACCCATGACTTTGGCCACCCTAACTAAGGCCACTCCAGCTTATTTTTCCTGTAGTGCTTGTATGTTGTATCCATGCTATTTTCTAAGTAACCATTTTTTAATCATCTTCAGGGCATTTTTGGCACTTATGCACTCAGAAGAATTTTGTTCTTGCACATATAGCCCTGCATACATGGATGACTATGTTATTGCACCCACACTGGGCAACAAAATGAGAGTGAAAGACCTCTCATTTTTTTCCTTGAATTGCTGAGTGGCTGGGACACTCACCTGGGAAGAGAGAGGACCTGGATTCCCTCAGAGGGAATTTGAACCCAAATCTACCCTCGCTTTCCTACATAGCACTCTTAACTAATGCACCAAATGTTAGCTATTATTCCTTGTCTTCTTTGGCACTCCTTTTGAAGCTGGCCACCTGGCCAACAACACTAGGAAGGTATGTGGGAGATATGTGGGGCCAGGAGGAAAGGCATAAGCCAGTGGCTCAGTGAGGTAGCTTATGGCATAGGAGGGGGGCCTGCATTCTAGTTGGAGTTATTGTCCCCAGTGAAGCAGAAAGTTCTTCCTGCATTGCCCTATATCCATTTTTCCAGTGACTACATTAGTGGCTCGCTTTCAAAAGAAGCAGCAGAGACAGGTCTGAGCATTGGCTGGTCTGGTGAGATGGTTAGAGTGCTCTAGTAGGAAGCTGAAAAACATCTGGGTTCAAGTTCCCTTTGGGTGTGGCAGGCATAAAATCCAAGACTTTCTGCTTCCTGGGATGAATGTGCTAACCGCTGAGCTGTGGCTGAAAAAGGGACACATGCATCCCATTTCTGTTCCTGGGGCTGGTAGCCACAGGTTTTAGCTGACTCCATTTTTAGGTGCCTGTGTTTGCTACAAATCCATTAGAGGCCTACATGCAGACCCTGGCTGCTATTATGCATACGTTGTATGTGTGACTAAATAGTGGTGCATATTCTTTAAGAAAAAAGAGAGAGAGAGATAGGAGAACCTGGGGAATTATAGACTGGTGAGCCTGGCTTCACTACTTGGGAAATAACTGGAGAAAATTATTTTAAAAATTGTAAATATCTGGAGTAGGAAAAGCTGATCATGAGCAGCCAGCAGGCCTGTGCGAGTCGACAGCGATCCGATCCGGCTTTGGATCCGTCCGCTTCGGATGGCAGTGATCCAATCCAGAGCTCTGGACCGGGTTTCCGCCTTGATCCAGCCAAAGCGGCTCTGAAGCTTCGGAGCTGCCTAGGAGATCTGGCTATAGGGTATAATGGGGGAATCAATTAAATATTTATAACTTTAGGTTTTTTGGTCTGATTTGGATGAAACTCGCAGGGATGGTAGCCTCTGCTGAGAGCATGAAACCTGCCAAGTTTCAAGAAGATCGGTGGAGGGGCTTGGGGGGAACTGTACCCCAAATTCTTGAAAGCCAAACTCATGTCACGGTTGTGTGTTACACCACAGGGGGTGAAAACTCCAGGGGTGACGGACCCTGGTGAGGCCACAAAGCCTGCCAAATTTCAAAGGTATAGGTGCAGAGGTTTTGAGGGAACTGTACCCCAGATTCTTGAAAGCAAAACTCCTGTCACGTCTATGTGTTACACTGTGGGGGGTCAAAACTGTAGGGGTGATAGCTCTTACTGAGGCCACAAATCTTGCCACAGTTCAAGGAGATAGGTGCAAGGGTTTGGGGGAAACTGTACCTCAAGCTGTGGACAAGCAAAACTTGTGACATGGATGACACTGTGTGTTTTAAGGCACAGCAGGGTGACCCTGCAGGGATGGTGGCCCCTGCTGAGGCCACAACGCCTGCCAGCTGTCGAGGAGATCAGTGCAGGGGGTTCTGGGGCCCTGCACCCCTAGCTGCTAACAGGCAAACTCGTGCCATGGGTGCTTGTGCAACTAACTGTGTCTGTCTTGGGGCAGTTGATTTTCTGTATTGATTATTTCCTCCCCTTAGCCTGGTTTTGTAGGTGCTAATTGATCACAATTAACTGGCTACATTAGCTAGGTCCTGTGTATTGAGCTGGTCCCTAAGTGAATCATGGTTGATTGGTGATTGGTAACTGGTAACACAGTAGCTTAGGAGCCAAGCCTGCACTAGTGTCTCCCATGCCCCAAGACAGAGACAGTCAGTTCCACAAGCACCCATGTCACGAGTTTTGTCTGTTAGCAGCTAGGGGTGCAGGGCTCCAGAACCCCCTGCACTGATCTCCTTGACAGATGGCAAGCTTTGTGGCTGCAGCAGGGGCCACGATCCCTGCAGCTGTCACCCCGCTGCACCTTAACACATGCAGTGTTGCTCATGGCACGAGTTTTGCTTGTCCACAGCTTGAGGGGCAGTTCCCCCCAAACCCCTGCACTGATCTTCTTGAAATTTGGCAGGCTTTGTGGCCTCAGCAAGAGCTACCAGCCCTGCAGTTTTGACCCCCCCCTGTGTTGTAACACATAGACGTGACAGGAGTTTTGTTTTCAAGAATATGGGGTGCAGTTCCCCCAAACCCCTGCACTGATCTTCTTGAAACTTGGCAGGCTTCATGCTCTCTGCAGAGTCTACTGCTCCTGAAAATTTCATCCAAATCGGACAAAAAACAATAAAGTTATAGATATTTTATTGTTTTCCCCATTATACCCTATGTCCGGCTCTCCGAGGCAGCTCCGTGGTGGCTCAGAAGCGCTTCGGAAGCTCTAAACTGCTTTGGGAAGCCTAACGAGGCCAGCGCTTTGACCTGGACATGTTGCTTTGGACCCCCAAGCGTCCGAAGCTTCTTCTTATCCGAAGCTCTGTCCGAAGCCTTGCACAGCCCTAGCAGCCAGTATATATTTGTTAAGAATAATTTATACCAAACCAATTGATCTTCTTCTTTCACAGAGTAATTAGTCAGGTGGATGAAGGAACTACTTGGGTAGATGGAGGGAATTCTGAGGACATTGTGTACTGGGACTTTCTTAAGGCTTTTGACAAATTTCCATATAACCTTCTCATTAGTAAATTGGAGAGATGTGGGCTAGATAAAATCAATACAAGATGGATACATAATTGGTTCAATGACCATAAGCAAAGGGTACTTATAATGGATCAGTGTCAGATTGGAAGGAGGTTTTGTGTGACATTCCATAGGGGTCTGTCCTGCATACAATGCTATTTAAATGTTTATTAATTATTTGGAAAATAATAATATGCTGGAAAAAAGACCTTCCTTAGCAAATTTGCTCATTATATGAAACTGGGAAGGACTGCAGTCAAAACAGGGGATAAGAGGAGAATTCAGGTGGCCTTGTGGATCTCCACAAGCTTCCTGGATTTAGCAGCTTAGGAGAGAGGCTGCTCCTTATTCTTAGGGGAAGGACCTCCCTTCTGTGGTCTGTTGCTATGTAGAGTTTGTCTTTCCATCTTCTGTGGCGTATTTAGTCCTGAAGCAAAGCAAGATGTTTCATGTCAGAATCTTACTTAGAAAAGCCTTTCCTGTGTCCTGTACCAGATTTAGATCATGAGCTCTGCAAATAGAAGGCAAGGTAGATATGTACCTTATAGAC
Source organism: Alligator sinensis (assembly GCF_000455745.1). Lineage (NCBI taxonomy): Eukaryota > Metazoa > Chordata > Crocodylia > Alligatoridae > Alligator > Alligator sinensis. The sequence goes on from NW_005842016.1 coordinate 951,585, forward strand.
TAACTAAATAAGATATATAGAGATCATCACAAGCTTTTGTGAACTTGAGTGCAAATAGGTTAGAAATTTGAGTTTGTCCAGCAATATTCATGGCAGGCAGAAACTGTGGGATGGTATCCCTGCTTTTAGTTCCCAGATCTTGAGATTTGTCTGGGAAAACTTCATAAGAGATGAACATTATCTTCAATCCTCACCATTTCCCTGTATAAGTATTTTCTAAATAATATTTAGATCAAGAAATCTATTAAAATGTATCCAGCATTAAAAACCCCAAACAAACCCAAAATAGACCCTTGGGGCAGGTGAACTTCAATTCTGACTCTATCACTGTAGGCTCGGAACTACCTGAACCCAGAAGACATTTTGAAAGGAGAAACAGAAGAAAGTCTGGGTAAAGTGCAGGAGGTGCTTGGCATATTGAACCACTTCAAGCAGACATTTGAGGAACGAAGGAAAAATCTCTACATATACTTTAAACCTGACCAAGAGATGAAAGAATGGGACTTTCAGTCTCACTTAGTTTTTACAAGATTGGATGGTTTTCTAAGAAGACTTGAGATTGTAAAGGTGAGAACTCGATCTAGAAATATGGAGTAAAACTGAGAGATAATACTGCAAATGTAAGGCTACTGAGGGTGGAATTAATTCTACATCTCATTGTGCACCTAAATGGTAGTTTTCTAGCTGCATACCTGGACATTTGGCACTACTTCTTCACTGTAGGTTGAGCACGTACAGTAGCTTATGTACTGGTCATGCACGTAGGCATATACTGAACCTAAGTCTGGGAAAAGGAACAAGACCCTCCCCCGCAGTGTTTTAGTTCCTCTCTGAATAGTTATGGAATTGTACCTGGAAGTGGGAGGCCTGGGTTCTAAGCCCTCTCATCCAGAAGGGGCTTGAACTTAAAACTCACTTCCCAACAGCGTACTCTTTCCACTGTGCCACAGCTTAGGCCCTTTCTCCAGTGGTAAGGCCTTTCCCCAGAAGATAAGGCTACTGCAAAATCCATATTCTAGTCACTGACTGAAATGGAGAGTGGGGATGTTTTTGCAATATTAGGAGCAAAATAGAACCCAGGGATGCTTCTTTCCAGTACAATGGGTATATCAGAGCTACATATCCTTTACCTTGCACTTATCTTCTTGGCCCCACATATCACCCTCTCCTGTGTGCCTGTGGGGCCAGCTTCTAATTAGCACGTGCTAACTCTAAAGAATGTTAGGCTTTGTTAAAGTTAGCACATATTGTGAACACTATAAAATGGTAAACCAGCCATAAAAATGATCTACATGTATCATAGAACATTTTAATGGCTGGTTCTTACCATATCTTAAATTGAATGTATGACAGGTTTGAGCTTGGGGTTGATAGTCAGTTTCAGCCACAGGACTGTACTGGGGTCTTGAGCTGGCCCTGTTGTGGTCCAGGGGATCAGAGCTAGCAACTGGCTGATTGCTGGTCCCAGACAAAGCCCTGGACCAAGCTGAAATGATCTTTCAATTTTCTGGTGCAAGGAAGCCCTGGATCATAATCCTGGGCTCCTCTTGGACTGGCAAGTAGAAAGGGTGCAATTGGGAACTGGGCCCCAGTCCCAAAATTGTGCCTCCTGCCATACATGAGTGGCATGGCAGAAGGTGTGATTGTTGATCAGATTCCATGGCACCTTTAAGTGAATGTGTGCCAGGGGACCTATTTAGAGACTACTATACAAAGTCTAGGCTTAAAGTTAAAATCTAATAAAAGACTTAGGTGCCTAAAGCAGGAATTTGGCAAATCCAAAAACTGTGGTCTGGAAAACCTCTGATCATAGAAATCATAGAAATTAAGGGCTGGAAGGGACTTCAAAAGGTCATCCAGTACAACCCCCCTGCTCTGGGCAGGAATACTATTGAGATCAAGTGATCCCAGCAGGTTGTCTGTCCAGTCTCCTCTTGAAGACTTCCAAGACTGGGGACTGCACCATCTTCTTGGAAAGTCTATTCCAGATTCTGGTCACCCTAACCATAAAGAAGTTCTTCCTTACATCCAACCTGAAACCATCCCGTAACAGTTTGTAGTCATTGCTCCTTGTCTTCCCATGGGATGCCCTAGTGAACAGTTTTTCTCCCAAATCCCGATATTCACCCTTTCATACCTACAGACGGCTACCAACTCCCCCTCAGTCTTGTCTTCCCCAAGCTGGACAGTCCCAGATCCCTTCCTCATAAGGTTTGTCCTCTAGGCCCTTAATCAATTTGAAGCCCTTCTCTGGACCCTTTTAATATTCTCCATGTCTTTTCTGAAGTGTGATGCCCAGAACTGGACACAGTACTCCAGCTGGGGTCTCACCAACGCCGAGTAAAGAGGAAGTATCACTTCCTTAGCCCTGCTCACTGCGTATTGGCTAATGCATCCCAGTATGCTATTAGCCGTGTTGACTACAGCATTGCACTGGCAGCTCATGTTCATACTGTGATCAACCATAACCCCGAGGTCCCTTTCAGCCAGTGTGCTGGCTAAGTCATCTCCTCCTAACCTATATTCATGTCTCTGGTTACTTCTCCCCAGATGAAGCACTCTGCATTTATCCTCATTGGGTTCACTGTGGGGCTTGTTCCACTAACTGTCCTAAGAGAATGCCTAATACCCACAAACAAACTGCATTTGGAGTCACTTTTTGTAAAACATGGCCAGGATTGGGGGAAGACATACTGCTGCCTATATTGTGTATCACAACGTAGTACTTAGAGCTCTTATCCTTAAAGAATGCAAGATTCATGAAGCTAGGGGGAGAGAGTGAGAAAGGGAAGATATGACTATAAAGTCAGAAGGAAGAAAGAGTTCTCAGTTCTGTTTTCTGCTCCCAGGACTGTGTTAGTAGCTTATCCAGTGAATACTGTATGTAAGTACAGAAAAAGATCTGGGAACAGGGACATAATTACAAAACTCATAATTAATTATCAATATTCTTAAAACTCTATCTACTTCAGTCACTTTGTACACAGTTCTGTGTGCTAATAACACTTTTCGGGGAGATGTTAGTTTGAGCCCCTGTTAGGATGTAGAGGACATTGAACCTGGGTCTTCCACTTAGTGCTTTATGAGGTTATTTACAGAAAGGAGATAGAAACCCTACCTCCTTGTGTTATAACAAAGCAGTGTGTATTTGTCAGGGGTCCTAACAGGCAACCCAGCCACAACTAATTGCTCTTCCCCAGTATGGCTAACCTGCCTGAAGCTCTAGCTGGCAGCCCCACCCTGGCTGGTGAACCGAATGGCCACTGGTAGGTGTTCCTGACTGGCTGCTGGGGACAGCAGATGCCCTCTATTTAAGTCCACCTGTGGCAGCAGACTGCTGGCCAACTTATGGTTCTGCCTGAAGGTGTGATGTGATAAACTTATCTAGATCCTCTGTGTTCTGGTGCTCTGGCTTTTGACCCTGTGCAGCTCTGCTTCTGGACTCTGGCTTTTGGGAACTCCACTCAGCTTTGGTAATTTGGTCCCCAACTCAGCCTGTGTATTGGCCTCTGCCTCTGGTTTTCTCCTTTGGATCTGGTAGTTTGGTCCCTAATTCTAGACCCCTGACTCAGCCCATAATTTGGGCTCCACCTTGATTCCTGTTCTTCCCCAGTGGCCTAACCACTAGGCAAGACTGCCTATGATTTGGTCCTTACAGCATCATTCAGTTTTTGGAAAGAACAGTTGTAGGCACTTTTCCTCAGGATGAGATTCTAGGTTCTGGAGGATCCAAAGGGATAGAGGTTCCTGGATCCTTTATTTGGGTACCCAAATTCTGGAGAGGGATAGGACTGTGGACATATCCCCACCTGGGACATCTCTTTTAGCTAATTCTAGAAAGATTCCTACTTGATGTGCAAGTTTTCATATTACCATTCTGAGGCAACAGACTTTATCCATGCACTGTATAGGGAGATAGGGACCTCACACAGGGTTCTGGATTCCACTCTGAGGCTACACACCTAAAAGTTAGACATTATAGCACCTAACTTATTGGTTCGTAAGTCCAGTATTGGATTTAGCACTAAGGTGCTATCTGTACTACTTCCATGTTGCTCTTGGGACAGCCCCAAAAATCACAACTGACCCAATGACTCCTGTTCCACTTGTGTCAAATCCAAAAATGAAGCAGTGAATGTCAGAACCTTAAGTCCAAATTTCTGCTCTTGAAAATGCCAGATTTTCTGCGGCCTAGTCTGAAGGAGTCTACATTTTGTAGGAGCATCATTTTTAAGCTTAGAATACTGCTTCCTTGTATGTCCAGAAACACCTTAGTCTTGACAGGACTAAGCAGCTTGGCACCTACTTCATGCTTTAGCCTGACTGGGATCCTTAACTAAAGAATTCTTCTGACTGTGTTTTTTGTGAGGGGCTTGATATGGTATGTGTACTTAGAAATCATCTAATGGATTGGTCTCCATTCAAAGTACAGAGATGGCCATCATTTTCTTTAAAAAAAAGTCTCTGGCAGAAGAGGTGGTAGTGATGCCACTTCTCACTTTTTATGCAATAACCTCATGCTTAGCCCCATGCCCCATGCAAGAACAGGTTCATTTTTTCTTCTACCTGAGGGGCTTCAAACCCAAATCCCCTCCCTCTTCTCAAGTGCCCTAACCACTAGTTTATTGGTTGTTTTGAGGCAGTGTGCTTTACACCATCCTGTAGAAGTTACTGCACTGTGTATAAAATAAGTAAGGTTCCTTAGATCTAAAATCAGGAGAAAGAGTAAGCCTAACTCTAACCTAATGGTTAAAATGCTCATCAAGGTAGGGAGGATCCTTTGGTTCCAATCCTTGCTCCAAGGGCTAATTTATTAGTATTTTATATGAAGAATAATTAAATACCATATTTATCTGAATCCACAATGACCTTGAATTTAAAGACAGCCCCATCCCCCCCATTTAGATTCTCTACATGGAAAAAAATATTAATTAGCTATAGTTTTCTATGTAGAGAATCTAATTATTGGGGGTGGGATCTTCTTCATCCTCCCACTCCTGCTGCAAAGGGGAAGGCAGTAAGGAGCACTTGCTGTGGGGAAGTCAAGCTGCTTTCCCCCTGTTTGTGCCTGCCCCCTTTCCACCTCTGGTGTCTGCCCCTGCCCCACTTCCCCTCTAGCCTCTGCTTCTTGGTTTCCTCCTCTCCCTCCCTTACTCTTGCTTTGTGCCAGCAGGCTCCATCCTCATTCTAGTTTGGGGCATGGAATGCAACCCCATCCCAGCCCACTCTGTAGCAGCCTTGTGGGTTGTGCACCGCTGCTTTGGGGCCAGGCTGAGGCTATGCTATTGTAGCCTCAGGCTACAGCGTGGATAGGGCCTACGGGTAGAGCAAGGATATGTGGAAAAGTAGAGAGAGGCAGGTGGGGAGCAGAAGTTGCATGGCAGGGGGAGAAGGAAGGATACAGAGGCAGTTGGCAGGTGTTGGGAGTGGCAGGTACTGCTGTGGCCCTGACCCTGGGTAGGGGCTAAAGCCAAGCCAGAGCAATTGACTGCCTCCCCCACTGCTCTCATATTTGGTTCTAAGATAAGGTGTTTCGTCCCACGTTAAGTGAGGGGTGGGGTGGGGAGCCCCTCATCTTAGAATCAAACACATACGGTAGCATTCTTAAACTTTTTAAGCGTGTTGGATGGGTAAAATCTCATGCTGAAAAACTTTTCTTGAATTTTTTAGAAAGATCACATGACTAAGTGATGTTCTGGATTTCCCACCAGGCATTTCAGGTAGAAATGCTACTGTACTACTCAGCTCTGCAAACTTCTGTCCTTTTTTGGATCTAAGCTGTAGGTATCTAGAAGCATATATTTTACCAACTTCCAGTGAGACTTAACTTTCTAAGGGTCCAATTTTAAAGGTCTTTAGGGTCCTAAAAAGTCAGGACCTTGATCCTTGAAAATTTCATTGGGCTTCTATTTGTATCTTTCAACAAGTAAATACCTTAAATATGGCTTTACAATTAGCACAACCCTTTTAGGAGTGAGGTCTCAAAAATTAAAAGAATACAAACTATCCTTCTGTTGCCCATCCTTCAAGAACTAGAGTAAGTAAAATGCTGGAGCAAAAAACATCTGAAGAACGATGAGATATGAGTATGGGCTAATAGGTTGCAGAGCCAACATGAATTGCAGACTGGTTGTGCCAAGGATAGTTCAACTTCAGTGCTTATCAGCACTGAATGTGCTGATAGTCTGTGAAGAGTCAAGGACACTGTCAACATGGTTTCACAGTATGAAACTACTTTGTTATGAAAACTGTTTATCAACATATTAACTGGTTCCTTTGTTAATTGACTCTAAAGGATCTCCTAGCAACTGCCTTGGACATAATGAAGCTGGAAAAGATAGAGTTCAGCGGGATAAAAGGGAAGGCTCTAAGCCAGCAAGTCTTGAGCATGTATGAAGAGTTCCAGGAAGTGTATAAAGTATTGTCAGACCATAGCTACGATTGTCTTGACACAACAAACTTGGTAGGTGTACTGGACTCCAAGACAACCAAGTACGAGTAAAAGCTTTCAACTTTTGAAAAATCCCAGGTCTACTAGAAAATGTATAGCTGTTTTCAGTCTCTTCTTCCATCAATATGTCATTTTCTGGTTTGTTTGTTTGTTTTCATCCCCAATTAGAAGAATGTTTGTTTTTTGTCAGATGACATAAGAAATCTGGTTTCTGAGTGTACATCTGCTCTGCATTTCATACCTAAATTGGCTTTAACTTAACTAGCTTGGAGGTCAACAACAGGGCAGCTGTAGCATCACAGATTTGTTGAGGGATGCATAAGCCTTCCTGGGAACATTTTAACACACTGACAGTAAAATCAAGGAAAGTATTCCACATACTCCTCGTATCACAGACTTTATACACTGATTGATGCACTTACAGCTCACACTAATATCTAAAGCTCAAGCCAGTACTTGCATGATTATTCATTATCTGGTAAATCAGCATTCAAGAGCCATTGTAGGCATCAGTGTTAGGGTTTAGTTAGAGATTTTATTCCTTAGACCTTTGTTGCTATGTAATGTAGTCTACCTGTCAACATTTCAGTAACAAAGCAAAGGTCTCAGTTATATTTTCAAAAGATATATTGTCCACGGTTATATGTAATATAAAGGGAACTTCTGATTTATCTTACTTTTCACCATTTACCTAACCTGGGGATTGCCTTCACTGACTGGTTTGTAGTTTGCTAGTCTGTGGCAGATTCTTAGTGGCACTCTTAATTCTGGCCAAGTATACAAAGCTTACACAGCTGCCATGGTGGCGATCAGTGGTATTGTACAAGGGCAGAAGTATTCTCCGAGATCATCTTTCTCAGTCAGAAAATAAATCAACATCTTACCCTCCACCTGGACGCAAGAAGACAAGTTAATACCAATGAACAAGCATGAATGGCAGGAGACATACTGATTAATAAGCAAGTTGCTGCCTCTGTACCAGTTTTACTTGCACTGATTATTTAAGGTATAGCTGCATAGAGAGAATATGTGGATGTCTAAACTGGAGTGTCTGACAGGAGATAGTAACACCCAGTATCTCACTAGCCTGCCCCCTACCCTCTTCTCCCCTCCTAGTGTTTCCAAACTGCTTCCCTGTATCTGATGTGCCATGCCTTGATGAAACAACCTATTTTGCAAGAAGCATCCCAGTCCTTAGAGTGTAGTTTCCCGTGGGTCACTTGGCTCCACCCTTTTTATACTTGTCTAGGCCCTGGCCCTCTTGGCCCAGGCCTGCTTGCTCTGACTACTACTTTCAGCACTAGGCCCACTTAATTTCAGCCCTAGCTTCTCAGTAGCAGAGACACAGCAGGGGATTAGGCTCTACAGTTGGGGCTCTGGGCCCTCCTGGTCCTCCAGCCTTGAAGGGGTGAATGAAAGAGAGACCCCCTTTACCAACAGAGAGTTAATCTCACAAAGCAATTTAAGGCACCTGCATGCAGCTACTTCCCAGGACAGAACTCCTGGCTGTTGCAGCAGCCTTTTTCCCAGGCGATAAAGACCCTACCCTTAAAAGGCCCCTTGCCAGTCCTGCTGGCCCCATAGTCTTCCTGCAGTAACAGGGCAAGGGTTCCCCATTGCAGAGAGGATGCAGGCTTGATCACTAAATCTTACATTTAGTAAGTTCAAGTGACATAGTGAATAAAGAAGGGTAGGATGGCTATAGCAAGAGGCACAGTGACCACTGTGTGGTAATCTCTTTGCAGGTAATCAGAGATTAGACAGGAAATAATTAAGGTTATCTGGAAACTTTGAAACTGGTGTTTGTTGTCTTTCCTGTGCTTCAGCTATTGTAGTTAGCAAATGTACTAATTTTTGTATGGTTATTATATGAAATTATATTGTGCTTCACTGCATAATAATGCTTTACTCAAGTAAAAATAACAGGCAGCTGTCCTGAGTATTTATAAAAGGAACTATCCAACTTGGTGACTGGGCAAAAGAGGTAATAGTTGCAATCCTGTAAGTCATTGGTTATGGTTTGCCTTCTGTAGTCCACACTATTAGTGTGCCTGTGCTGTGTGTGAGATCTGTGTTTGTTAAGCGTTCTTTATAAAGTATGCAAATTGGTACTTTTCCAAACAACTTCTCCACATGGAGGAATTTGGCAAGAAATGGTTACTAATATAATAGGCAGAAATTGCTCTGACATGGACGCTGAGCAGTGTCTTCTGATCTCAGGCCTCTTACATGATTTTTTAACCTGATTTATTCATTTAATAGTTTAAAATTTGAGCCCTACTCTTAGTGTAAGAGTTTCCCATGTATGTGAGAAAACCATTATCTTAGGCTCCACTGAAATGCAATAATAATAATATAACAATTACATACCACTCGGCATCTTTTTAGATTACTGTTATGCAACTTAATTTTGGTAGCTTTATCTCCATTCTGCAGCTTGAAATTTGACTGTATGCCAAGTCAAATTTTAGTTCAAAACTATTTTACCTTTAAAAAACACAAACCTCAAACTTAGTTTTCTTTCTTAAATTTTAAGGTTTTTTTTTTTATCTTCAATAAGAAAAGAATGCAAAGTGCCTCAACATTGTCACATTTTCAGTATGTTCTAGCAACAAAATTTCCACAACACAAATTTGGTTTAAAGTACTGTATTTTCTTGCATACCATATGCCTCTTGTTTTTGCAATCTGGAATAAAGAAAAAATATCTTTCCTTGAAAATACTGGTAAATATGGTATTTCTGCAGGGAAAACACAGGCAACCTCAGTAGGGTGTGAGCCAAAGCCAGTGGCTGCTCTGTTAACCCTCTAGGTTCAGGATGAGGTGCCCACCCAGGTTGAGAAGTGGGGATAGATGGTTCAACTGCAGAATCACAGCCTCAGCTGATGTCACTGGCTGAACCAAACTGCCCAGCCCTGCTTCTGATGCCAGGTGGTCAGTCACAAGTTAGCTGATGACCCAATCCTACAAGAGCTGAACTGTTCAGCCCCACTTTTCAAACTGGGTGGTCAGCCAGCAGTGCCTGCCAAGTCAGCTGAAGGCCCACCCCATTTGAGAAGCAGGGCTGGCCAGTTTGGCTCCAGCAGGATTATGCCCTCAGCTGATGTTGCTGACTGAACCAAACTGTCTGTCTCAAGCTGTGTGAGCCCTCAGCTGACTTGGCAGGTGTTACTGGCTGCCCGCTTGGCTTAAGAAGTGGGGCCAAGCAGTTTAGCTTTGGTAAAATTGGTCCCTCTGTTCCTCACATTTCTTCATTTAAGACATGCACCCAATTCTTAGCAGCCAGGTTTTGGGAAAAGGTGCATGTTTTATGCCAGCAAATACAGCATGTCTGCTTTCTATGTAGAAAGTATATTTGTGGAATTTCTGACCTACAGATTTAATTTGCAGAATCTAACTTAAAAGGAACATTTTTAGCAGCCTGAATGATTATAAAACAATATCAGAGAAGCTATAGAAATGCACATGACAGAAGGAGACTTGAAAATAGTTAGAGCCAGCTCCCCAGCTACTATAAGATAGTGAGGCTGAATTGTAATTGATGGTGCTTTATGAATTTACACCAACTGAGGATCCACTTCTATTAACTAATGTGTTTTCAGCTCCTAGAATGAGGGAAATGGATTGGAAGTGTGTGCCAGATAGCGATTGCAGCCATTTTTGTCAAGGACATTGTTTAATAGCTTCGTGTGTTGCCATTCCTTAGGAATTTGAACAAGATGCTTCTAACTTCAAGCAACAAGTAGAAGATATGGACAGAAGGCTGGGAACTATTTTCTGCCAGGCTTTTGATGATGCATCTGACTTGGAACATGCTTTCAAGGTTTGTGTTGTAATGAGAAAAAGCACTTTCTTGCAGGAAAAGCTCAAAATAAACTTCTCCTCTGGCTTTGCTCTGTGAGTGAAGGTTGTGCGGGCCGGGAGCAATCCGGGCCCTTTTTGTGCTCTGCGCGGGCTGTGGCCAGCAGCCTGGGCACGCGGGGTTGGAGAGAACGGGCGACACGCTAGAATTAGGCACAGACGCGTAATGGTTGATTTAAAGATTATTTACTTACACCGAAGATGGTCGCAGTGTAGGCTGGAAAACTTGCTTGAGTTGCGGTTACAGATAGAAAAGATGAGAGGTGGACTAGAGTTCCTTCCCGTGAACACTCTTCTAGCCCGTCCGGTTGGAGGCTCTAAACCGCGAGCCCGTCGCGCCAACCAAAGAAAGTACTCAAACCAAAGAGCTCTGAATAGACTCACACGAAGTTTGCTAGGCTCCGTGGAACTTGCATGCAGGGATTCGAAGTGAAGAGCTCTGAATAGACTCACACGAAGTTTGCTAGGCTGCGTGGATCTTTTTGTGCACAGGGAAGAGGGATACGTCGAGGATTGCGCTCGGTGATGGGGAGAGGCTAGAGGCTGATCAGACCCCTGTTGCCTGCTTTAAATGCGCTGGGTCCAATAGACTCCACAGCGCTTAGAGATCTTCACAAGACGTGAAGTCTCCTCCTCCTGGTGTTCGTGGAGTCCTCCAACTTGGGCAGAAACCACTCAAGCCTCTTATACGGCTAGCAAGCCAATCGCTAGCCGCCACGTAGGAATAATTTAGAGCTAGCCAATGGTGGGGCACAAATTTGAATACGAATGGCGGGATCTCCTTGCAACGTGCATTTCTGTGCTGCAACAAAGAAATGCACCCTGCAAAGAAAGCTACTGGTGGCGGGAATTCTTTTGCACAGGGGTTCTCCTCTGCAGCAGAAAACTCCACTGTGCAAAGAAGCTGCAATTTAGCGGGAACAATTTAGCAGTGCCGAAGCACTCACAAAACAAAAATCACACCCTTCGGTTGTGACAAAGGTTATGACAATGATTTGTCTAAAATGCAAACCACTGTTTTAGCTGCTTGCACAATGGGTACTTTCTAAGGCCCCCTCAACACATGCAGGTAGAGGCACAATGGGATCTAATGTGTAATTCATAGAATAGGGAATGTGGTGAAAACCTCTGGGGCTGCTGAAGGTTTCACACATCCCTGGGGTTGGGAGATCACACCTGTAGTGATCTTCCCACCCCAGGGGCTTCATGCACCCCCAGGGCTGAGAGTCCTTAGCAGTTGTGGGACTTGCAGTCCTGGCTGGGCAAAGTGCACCCTGCTGCTGGGAATCTTGTGAACGGATGGGACTCCCAGCTGCAGGGAAGACCATGCTACATATGCAAATTAAAGCTTGATAGCGAATATATTTTTGAGGTCTATCTTTATAGTTGGTTAGAGCTTTTTACTGTTTGATAAGTACTGCAATTACTAAAATATAAGACAAAGATTTCCCCCGCAATCAACTTGAGGAAAAAGTCCCTAGTCTTACATTTTAATGCAAGGAAACCACATTAAATACACTAAGTTTAAACTGCTGCTAAAAGGAGCTCAGTAATGGAAGCCAACTATGAAGTTGATTAAATATAGCCTATACGGAGCATGACAGTAAAACACATGGCTCATACAACACCATTTCACATGTTAAGTTACAGTTCATATTGATTGCCCTCACAAAACGATGGATTCCCTCACATACCCCTTGCACAAAAGGGCAGTCCCAAAATATATGTGATACAGATCTTTCAGCTCCACATCCCTCTCTCAGGCATGCCATCGATTTTGCCAAGCCCCATTTATGGTGAATGCCCCTCACAGGAAGAATATCCCGCATCATCATCTATATGATATCTGTATGTTCTCTTTTTATTCAGTTATATCTGTTACTTCTTTCCACATATTGGTCATCTGTCCTTCTGTCAGATCACCAACTAATGTTATCTTATCTTTCTTTCTAATAATATTAATCACTTTCTTATGGTCTTTCAAGTACTCTAATCCCACTCCCTCAAGTTTATTTACCCGTATGAAGCTCTTGATCATCGCATAGTGGGCTTGTGGCTGCCATGCCCACAGTTTTTTCATTCTCCCCCGTATGTGCCCCATCTTCTTAACGTTCTCCCTGCCAGGTAACAGCACAGCAGAAACATGCAGTCTTCCCCACCTCCTCTATCTATTTACAGAGCATACTTATAAAGTAAGTATACACAAAGCTTTCGAAATCTGGTATTCCCCAACCTCCTATTCCCTGGCTTTGTATAGCTCCATTCTGTCTACCATTTCTCTTTTACTTCCCCCCTCAAAACACATTTGCCTCTATACCCTCCTTATCTGTTGCCATGATGGTAGATATACCACTCCCATGTAAAGGATGATCAGCAAGAGTACTGTTTTCACTGCAACTGCTTTATCCTTGGAAGATAACATTCTACCACTCCATGATCCCAATATCTGTCTCACTCTTATCTCTAAATTCTCTCACACCTTTGTTCCTTTCCCTTTGGCATCCATTACGATTCCCAAGATCTTGATTACACCCTCTACCACCCGGAGCCCAAACTTCTGTAAATTCTCCCAATTCCCCACACCCATCAATGTACTTTTCATCTAATTTAATTTCACCCCTGACACTTCACCGTAGTCCTCAACATGCTTCGATACCCTCTCAATTGATATGTTGTCCTGACATGTATGTTCACATCATCCTTATGTAATGTACATTTAACGAATTATCTGTGCCAATGGCTCTGCCACATACACAAAAAGATAGGGGGACAGCAGGCATCACTGTCTTACCCCTGTTTGCATGGGGAATGTTTTGCTCAAGTAACCATTTACCAGTGCTCGGTTTCCTGCTTTACTGTATAGTACTTTGACCCATCCGATCATCTTAGCCAGAAGCCATCCTCCACAATACTTCAAACATGACATCACATTTACCCCTATCATAAGTTTTTTCACCAGGGCACCATTTCCTCCCCACTGCAGCCTGTTTCTCACCCATTGTCTCTTACCCCCTCTGACCCTCACTGCCACACTTTTGCATTTTCACAGACTTGCATTCTTGCATACTGGCTTCTATTCCATCCAGGAAGAGCACAAAACAACTGCAGACACTCCCTCTGCCTGAAAAAGGGTGTTTGTAACTGAAAACTTGCAAAGAAGAATTGTTTTTAACGATTTTAGTTGGTCTAATAAAAGATATCAGATTTAGCCAAAGAACCTCATCTGCCTATGTCCTTAGACCTGCATGGCTACAACCAGTACTGTGCTCCTGTGTACCCATCAATCCAGTGCTTTTACTTATCATCATCGTCATCACTGTCCTCACCATTGTCCTCATTCTTTTTGGACGGCTTCCTCTGAAAAGCCTATGCCAGTCCCCTCTCTTCTATATGAGGTTCACCATCTCTTTCCCATTGTTCCCTTCTGTCTTTCTGCAGTACCAGTACATTTCACTCAGCCTCATTTTAATACAGTCCTCAACTGTTGGTCTGAGTGCCTTTTTGTGAGCAGGTTCCTGGCCTTCCACAGGCATACCTGAAGCAAGAGACGAACTGGTTGAAGTGGGCTGTTGGGGCCCCTTGTTGTTTGGTCAAGTGTCCATAGAGGACTGCTTCTCTGGTCAGGATTCTGAAACCTGTCACCAGCAGAAGGAATACATGTACTTTCTTCCACACCTCCCTGGCATATGGGCAGTCCCAGAAAAGGTGGTCAATTCTTTTTGCCTGTCACTGACAGGTTGGTCTTGGATAGTTAGATGGACCTTTCTGCTCTGTGTTGTTTCTCCATGCCCATACAGGGAATGCCCAATGGGCTATCTGCCAGTTCAGGTCTCTGTGCTCCTTCTGCAAGTCCTTGTGGAAGATTTGCTCCCATGCAGCCTGGCAGTTGTCACTAGGTAGTAAGTCCATGGGTGATAAGATGTCTCTTACCCTTACGACCTCCTGTATCTTGTGGTGGTTCACCAGGGTTGCTAGAGTCGTGTCATGCAGCTTGTAGTTTTCCCGGAAGTTTTCAGGACCTCATAGAACCACGGGTACACCGTGGTCCACAGGCTTCTGTTGGTTGTGTACACTTGCCACTGTCGCAGCAGCTGCCCTGCAAAATACTTGACAAAGTAGGCTGTTTTGGATTCTGCCCCTATTGCCAGTTTGCAAATCTGGTTCATGTACTTGGCCCAGAGGAAGAGTAGGATGTCTGACATTGCTCTTCCTCTGGACCGTTTTGCTTTGTACAGCTTGGTCCTCACTACTTCCTCTCACACATGGCTCTGTACTGATATTGCTCCCATTTAACAGGATTTGATGTGCACCAACTGATCAATGTATATTTTTTAAAGAGTATTTCACAAAATTATTTTCTTGATGTTTTTATTATAAGTACGTCATCTAATGACTAGTGTCCTGGATTGGAACTCTGGAGCACTGGTTTAATTGTCGAGAATGCTGGTGACTTAGGCAATTTGTTTCATTTCTTTGTTTATAAAATGGGTCAATGATACCGACTTTGTGTAAAGTGCTTTGACATCAGTTGATGAAAACCACTGTATAAGAGCATTGGGCTGTTGGTTTTTTTTCTTATTATGACACTAACATATTTTGTTTGCTAAAAAGTGTATTTTCAGTAAATGAAAACTTTTTTGTTTATGTAAAAAGCCTAACTTGGAGAGTGAAAATTTTTCAACATCATTTTCAATAACATTTTTAAATAAAAATGTTAGTAACAAAAGTCATGAAAAATCAAACTTTAAAAAAATACTTTTTAATGACAATTTTGATTTCAATATTTTTCATTCAGAGAATTATTAGTGTTTCATTATTTGTATTCGATATTATGAGTATTGAAATGTGAGCCATATGATGCAGAAAGTTTGAGAAGTATTTTGAGAAAGAAGGGATTTCCTGGAAAAATGTGTGGTGTATATAGTGCAATAGGGGATCCTAGCCCTGGGATTGAGAAGAAGGGGCCAGGGAAGGAAAAGTAGCAGGGCCCCATTAAGGCCAGAGCCTTTGTAGCCCAGAAAAGGGAATGGTTGCCTGCTATAAGGAGGGGACCAGTCAGCACAGAGGGTGTGGAGAGGCCCCTGGTTGTCAAGGGAGGTCCCAGCTGGACAGCAAGGGGGCAAGTAGCTGGCAGTAGAGACATGAGCAGATACCCAGAGAAGGGATGAGACCAGGCCCTAGGCCAGGGGCTCACACTTGCAAAGCTCAGCCTGCAGTCAGTCAGCTGCAGGACCCAGCAGGGAGAGGAGAGCAAGAAACTGAACACACCTGCACTCAGGGAACAGGAAGCCCAGTCAGGTGACCAGGTGGGTGGAGCTGAGTGAGATATAAACTCTCCCCAGGCCAGAGGAAGGGAGCTGGCCACGGCTGTGGACTGAGACAGCCCTGTAGGGAGACAGGGGTGGGAACTCCACTGGCTGGGATATCTGATGCCTAGAAGGAAGCATTTGCAGAATGAAGAAGCAAGTGCCTGGGAAGTACTGAGAACCTCCATTTTTCCCCTTTCCTTTTCTACCTGTTGTAATGCCTTGGAAGGTTCCCAGAATGGGGTACAAAAATCGGAAGGAAGTTTTATATTCACCCTAGAAGAGCCCCCTAGCAGGGTGAGGCACTCCGTGTGCCCAAACAGACTAAGAACTGGTTGTGGTGAGACCAGAGGGGCCCAGGGAAGCAGGATACCCTGAGGACTGCAGGCAGTCTTAAAAACACAGTGCGGGCCTGCTTGCTGTTCTCTTTTTTTGTTGTTTTTCTGCTCATGACAATAGGAACACCCAGTGGACTGGGTTGGCTGTGAGGGGAGGCAAGGAGCTTGCAGAGCAGAGGACCCCGCACACTGAGGGTTTTTTCCTTTTCTGGGCTTACCTTGATGGTCTTGGGGGGTGAGAGACCAGGGAAGGGGGCCAGAACTTAGACTGGCCAGAGCCTGGACAAAAAAGAGGAAGACTGAGACAGACTGAAGACATGCATGCCTGGTGATCCACCTACTGGGAAAAAGCAGGGGGGCAGGAGAAAGAAAGAAGGGGCAAAGCCTCACACAGCACTGCTTGACTTGGGGCTTGGCACAAGATAGGGAGACAAGGTGCCTATAGCCTAGCCTTAGATTCCTTAAAGACAGCTTCTCAAAGAACATCTTAATTAATACTAAGCTGTGGCAGGTGGGAAGGAGAAAAAGAAAAAGGGGGCCAAACTAGGGGACCAGAGTAGGTAGCCATGTACTGCCCTTTCCCCCACGCCCCTGAGGGGGTGTGCCCAGTTGTTTCTGGAGGAGCACTTTATTACATACAGATTTAATTTTTTTTCCCTTATTGTTCACGGCATTAAGACTTTCTAAGGAAGAAGTTCATAGAGACCAGGGCCTGATGGAGAAGGTGGTACAGTATAATGATTTTGTTGTTGTTGTTGCTTTTCTGTTTATTTCTGTCCCTAGTTGCTGGATATGTTTGGAAGCCTTCTGGAACGTCCACTGATAGCTGCTGATGCTGCTGATAAATATCCTTTGCTCATTACTATGTTTGACAGAGACCTAGAAGATGCTAAAATGATCTACTCTAGTCATATTCAAAAGGAGATGGAGTTAGGTATGCATTTTTACTGGTGCAAAATGATTTGATGAGAAACCAGAGTGAATGACTTTTTCTTTTTCTTTTCTTTTTTAACATTTTGGCTTTTAATTAGAAAATTAAATTGTCATTTTTGAAAGCTGTCCATTGCTTATAACTCTCTATGATGATGTAAATGTTCAGAAAAATCTTTTTTGTCAAAAGGACATTTTCTGTTGAAAATTGCTTCAGGGGAAAATTTGTGGTCAGGACTGTAGAACATCCACTTTAATAGTCAAGAGCTATAAAAATTGTGAAGAAAATAAAGAAATGCATGCATGCATATAAAAATTAAGTAAAATGTATATATTAAAAAAAAATCCTTTTAAATCCACTCTGGAAGTGATGTATAATTAGGTTTATGTCCAAATAAACTGGGACACCCAATAAGCTGGATGTTTCTGCCATCATTGGATACTACCTTCAATATTTAGTGGGACTTGGAGAGAGGTTCACAAAGGCCCTAGATGTTAATTTCTACAATTTTCCCTGTAATTTGCGAATGCACACTATACCAATAGGCAGTCTGTACTATGTATTTTAATCAGTCTATGCCTGACATGTTTGGTTTTCCATATGTAATGATACCAGAAGGACATAGAGTTCTATCATATTGTCAGGATCACAGAGTAGCTTTTTGAATAACACCCCAGATCATACCACCTGAAGGGAATGAACCCTGGGCTTCTTGGTTTAAAAGCATGAGTTTCCGGTGTTTGAATTAAAGCAGATTCTAACCTTTGGTGGCTATGAAAGACTTAAATCCATGTAGACCAGTGGTTCTGTAGCCCAGACTTGAGGCATCCCTGGATGGACTTGAGGGACTCCTTAGAAAATGCTAGCCCTTAGTTTTCAGACTTTTATTTATGTATTTAATTATTTATTTTGACCACAGAATAATAATAGAGCTATTTTTCTGTTGCAAAGAACTCAGAAAGACTACACCTATGGATTTTTAAAAAAAAATTTTTATTTGAAATCTTTGGGTTTATCTTGGGAATTCTGTTTCACCCTGGTTGAGAATCACTGGTACAGGCAACCTCCGCTTATTGCTGTTTCACTTAGCACTATTTCACTATAATGCTTATTTTAAATTGATACCTGATTTCACTTAGCGCTCAGTGAGTTTTGTTATAACACTCATGGTCACCATCTTGGGTCATTAAATACAATTGCAGTTGCCATCTTGGGTCATCAAATACTTCTGGTTTCGCTTAATGCTCGTTTCACTTAATGCTCATTTTTTCAGGAACCAATTAAGAGCGCTAAGCGGGGGTTGCCTGTATAGGCTGCCACTAAGAGAGGATGGCGACTTACAATGTAAGTTTGTGATGGTGCTGTGTAGCAGGGCATTAAGATGTACCTGCTACTTAGGGCTGAAGAATCCTGGCCAGGGAGCTCAGTAGGTCAAGCAGATCTACCCAGCTGCAGGTTGCTAGGGTAACAGCATAAGGAAGTAATTGGCCACACCTGCTGATGTCACTTGACTGGCAGGAGACAGGGTTCTGGGACATATAAGCCCAGGCTGTAGCTAGCAGACACACACACCCTCTCTCTGGCAACTGTGAAGGAGCTCCTGCCCGCCGAAGCTACTTGAGATTTGGTGCTGCCTGCCTAGCTCTCTCAGTACTGCCTGCTCTGCTATCTAGGTGCTACATGACTACAGGGAGTCTCCCAGGCACCTAGAATAGGGGCATGTTACTCTGAGTGGAAGTTTATTCCCTTTAAGGGGCATATCACTGTTGTTATTGTTAGTCTTTAAGTTATTGCCTAGGGGCTTGTGTTTGTGTTCATGTTTACCCCAAAGAATCGGGATGAGGCTGGAAGGGGAGGTTTGAAGACCTTGTTACTGCCTAGAGAGAGGGCATATGATTTGGTAGAGCCCAGTGTCAGGCATAGCGCTAGATGGGCACAGCTGGAAGGGCGCAGCAAGCCCAGAGCACCAGAAGGGCACAACCAGAAGAGCACAGCGAGCCCAGAGCACCAGGAGGGCACAGTTACAGGGGCTCAGTGAACCCAGAGCACCAGGAGGGTGCAGTTACAGTGGCACAGTAAGTCCAGAGCACCAGGAGGGTGCAGTCAGAAGGACTCAGCGAGCCCACAGTGCCAGAGGGGCACAGGTACAGGGTTGGATGAGTCCATAGCACCAGAGGGGTGCATCCAGAGGGGAGCAGCACTCATAGCACCAGAGGAACACAGCTAACGGGGCGCAGAACCAGGTGCTCGGGAGAGAGGCATAGAGTCAGGCATCTGAGAAAAAGGCACAGAAAGCCAGTCACTAGAGAACTCGGTGCCTGTGTGTTACAGAGAGACAGGAGCCAGAGGGCTCAATGCCAGGGGCGTATAGAGTTGATGATGGTAGTAGCACCTGCAAGGCATGGGGCACATGCAGGGGAGGTCGGAGTGTGTATACACTGCCCAGTATAGCTGGGTGCACAAAGGGCAGCCTCCCACCTAATGAACAACTTAATTATTTACTAGCAAGACGTGGCAGGCGAGATAGGCGGGTGGAATGCCCGAGACAGGTGGGTAGGCTGATGCAGAGGTTGGCCTCAGGACAGCCCCCTGTCACATGCTGTAATTACTGTATACTTTCTTTATTTTTTAATGTTCTAGGACAGGAAACAATTATACGTTAAGGAAGAGGTGGGAGTGACGTAGCTATGATGGGGCAGGAATATGCTAGAGGCAAGAATTTTTGTAGGTGATGTCTTTTATTGGACCAACTGCATAGTTAGAATAGACTTAGACTCGTAAATGAAAAATTTTAAAGGATCTTAAATTATAAGTATGGCACATTTTTAGAGTACCTGTATACTGTTATTTACCTCTGATTCCTTGTTTGATGATTGCAAAGACATAATACGTCTTTTTTTATGCCAACTGAAAGAGGCAAGTGAAAAAACAGTGTGTCTAGCATTGGATAAAATATGGGGAATGAAATCTGGGCTCCCTTGCAGTCAATGTCAGAACAGCTAGGAGGGTCTGATCTCATCTCTGGTATATATTTTGCAAATGGTTTTAAAACAATGCAAAGATTTGGTGGCATTTTGTAAAAGATGTACATATGCTCAGTCCTGTGCTGCTCCAGATTTGTACACTTAGCTTTCAGCAATGCCGCTGCTGCCACTGTGTCTTAATTGCCAGCACAGTGTAAGGTTTCTGTGCGTCAGAAAGGCTTGTAAATTTCCTAGCGCTGGATGCAAGTCAGCTGCAAGCCAGGGGATCAAGCAACCTGCTTAGTCAAAGAAAATCTGTTTCATATAAAATTGGAGGCACAGACAATTACAATATGCAGTGGCATCTGGCAATGCTAGGTAATGGCAATTCTTTCAGCATTTGTTGACTTCACTATGGCTGCTTCCAGATGTGGAAACCACCCCCAAAACGGCACTTTAAACTTGGTGTGCTTCCGCACTGAGCCTAGCACATTCCCAGAAGAGGTATCACGTTAGTTGGACCCAGCTAGCTGAATGTCTGTATAGATCACACACTTCAGTGGGGCACTTTTATCTAACAACTGATTGAATCAGCTAATTGATAAATGCACCAAAAAGCCCTTCTAAAGCACCTGATCTATACAGATGCTGGGTCAAAGTAACGTGCTGCTGCTTCCAATAAAGAGTGTATCCCCCAGCACAACACGTCCGTCAGTGCCCATTGTTAAACAGAATCTTTGGATAGGTTGAACTGTGGTCCGTTATCAATACAAATCTCTCCTGGGACTCCATGTTACAAATACAGACTTCCTGTGATATTGCTATGTCATCATCACCAGCAGCATTCATTATTAACAAAACAGAGCAAAAGATTTCAACAGAAATCTTTAGGGTTTTCCTAGCAAGCTGTTAAATTCTCTCTCTGCCTCGGAGACTACATCAATATATCAGAATGCTTTGTTTAAAGAGAAATGCTAGGGAATCACTGAAATATTATACAGGTAAGTTACTGTCAACAGAATCTTTGCAGTCAGAGACCATGTAAGTGTAGAGTTTAGTAATAAATACCTTCAAATCCTCTCTAATTTTCTTCCCCAGGCTACGCCCCTGTACACAGGAACATGCCATTAGTTGCTGGGGCTTTGCGTTGGACTCAGGAACTGAGAGACCGGATCCAACTTCCATTCAGTAATTTTAGGCACATCACACATATGTATGTATCTTTATCACAGATAACCATTTTAGATCTAACTACTAGATAAAAATAACTTATCATATGGAAAAGTAAAATGGACTTCTGATGTGGAGAAGCAGTTATAGTTGTGGTTTCAGCTTTCATGAAGTCATATTTTTATAAACTTATTCATTGGATTTGTTTTGAAGTGGTGGTAAGGTACAGTGGGAGAATACATAGGATTTTCAGCTTTCACATTGGCCTTAGGTTGTCAGCAAAAATTATTGGACATCTTCCCACTATGATATACAATGGTTTGGCCTGCATTCTCTGCTCACAAGTAGTTTAAGACTAGAATTATAAGGGATGCTTCAAGTTTGTGAAGGGCAAAGACCTGCTGGATTGTATTAGATTGAGATGGACTGGCAGAGCTTTGTGGAGTTTCAAGAACTGGAATAGCGGGAGTCTGGAACTGAAGAGTATTTTTACATGTTCTCCAGGGTATTTTTACTTTGGTTTGGGATGCAACACCAGATGAGCCACATTAATTAAAAGCACCTGCGCATTATGTGTGTCACCAGCCCTGCATGTCCCTGTGCTGAAAAAATGGCGGTGGGGCACTTTGAACTGAAGTTCATTGAAAGTGTTTTATTTCAAAGCGCCCCATTGCCATTTTTTCAACACAGGGACGCAAAGGGATGCTGATACACGGGACTTGGAAGGCTGCTGGTGCACATCAATTTTTGTGCTCCAGCAGACTTGATTAATCTAGTCTGCTCTGATGCACTGGATTTCCAGCACATCAGAGCAGGCTCCCCGCACCTCTATATGAGCCCAAAGTGCCCAGGCAGAACTTTTTACCAGGTAATTTGTTCAGATCACAAGCAAATTAGAAGAATTAAAAGCAGTCTTTTTCACATATAAAGGCTGTCACAGGATGGAGTCCTCCTACAGGATGGCCGTGATCTCCTCAAGGCCCCCTTACCCTGCCAAGTTGGCCCAATGGGCACCCTCGATTCTCGCCTGCCATGTCTTTGATGGTAAATATATAGTAGGGAGGCTGTGTTTATGTCACCTTGGACACAGTTTTGCTGTGCTCTTTGACCCTGTGGGCTCCTGAACCCCTTGTAGGTCCCGTTCTGCAATGGGTGTTTCAGGACACCCTAGCCTTATGGGCTGTGTGTGGCTCCAACCATCCCTTTACCACGCCCCAAGCCTCGCAGATGATACCAACGTTGTTTGGTCTGGGCCTTGTTGTAATTTGGCCCCCTTGTCCTCCCTGGGCTCTCCGCGGCCCCATCTTGCTCTGCGCCTCACTGGCGCCTGGGCTCTCCACAGCCCCTGTCTCACTCTGCACCTTCACTGGCCCCGGGCTCTCTGTGGCCCCTGTTTCGCTCCGTGCCTCACTGGCACCTGGGTTCTCTGCAGCCCCTGTCTCGCTCTGCGCCTCACTGGCGCTCGGGCTTTCTGCGGCCCTGTCTTGCACTGCGCCTTCACTGGTGCTCGGGTCGGTACACCCCCAAATGCTGCACCCTCTGTGGCGCTGGGGTTGGTGCACCCCCAGTGCTGCGCCCTCTGTGGCACTGGGGTCAGTGCACCCCCAAATGCTGTTCCCTCTCTGGCGCTGGGGTCGGTGCACCTCCAATGCTGTGCCCTCTCTGGCTCTGGGGTCAGTGCACCCCCCAATGCTGTGCCCTCTCTGGCGCTGCGGTCCCCAAGCTGCCATGGGTCCCCTATGAGGCCTCCTCGTTCCCCTAATAGCCTCCCTCAAACCATTGGTAAACAAAATACAAGACCCTGGGCTATAACATAAATTTCAGCCGCCCAGCTATAACCTCATTCAAACTGCACTGGGGTGCTCTGTCCCTCACCAGTATTAGAGGCTGTACCTGCAGTCAGGCCTCTCCCTTTTGCTTGCTCTGGGAGAACTCCTTCCCCCTTGGCTGCTGACAGGGAACTGCCATCCTGACCTCAGCCCTGGGGTTTATATGTGAGCCAGGCCCTGCCCCTTCTGGTCAGCTGACTGCTGGCAGGTGTGGGTCACTAGCTCACTCTGGTTGCACTGATAACCAGCAGCTGGAGCTCCCCAGTCACTGCTAGGGCTCTTTCCCCAGCAGTTTCCAATGCTTAAAGGGAGCAGGACACGTAAGTGCTCTGTGACAAAGGCAAATATGAAAAAGCCCGTGATCTGTTTATGTAAGCATATTTCTTGTTTATTATAAGCCATCTGAGAAAAATACACTATACATGTGCTGTTTCCATACCCTAGAGCACCATGACTGTTTCTAGACCAGGGGCAGGCAAAATACGGCACATGGGCCAAATGCAGCATGCCAGGCCTTTCTATCCAGCCCTTGGGGCCCCTAAAAAATTTAGAAAATTAATATTTATCTGTACCTGGCTGCCTGTCAAAGATGACAGGAGCTCGGGGCAGTGGGACCCAGGGGAAGCTGCCGGCAGGATCAAATGGCTGCAGAAGCAAGGCCCGGTGTCCCTGCCCTCTGCTCCCCACAGCCAGAAGCCCTGTGAAGGGTGGAGCCCTGGCTTGGAGGAGCGCTAAGGGGGAGGTTCTGCTTGCCATGGTGGGCGTTGGTGGGCAAATCCTCCCCTTCTACACATGCCACAACCCTCTCCAGCCATCCTCTCCCCACACACTCACAGCCCCCTGCAACCCCATACCCACCCACACCACATATCCACACGCACACCTACATGCTCCCCCACACCCACATCCACCCCCCCCCTACAAAATACAGGAGTAAGACTTCATTTTAAGCTATTGTGCAATCACCTCCATGTACACAACACAAACACTTGTAAATCACGACAGAACCATTTTTTGAAATCAAATAATGCATTTTGTAGTAAATATTTGATTTTTAGAATATAATTTAGTATTTTTCTCATTCCGAGATGGCAAACCCTTGCTGAAAGGGGTATCTCTGGGGTGTCAAGGGGTGGGACTTCCGGTCCCAAGATGGTGACCAAGCAGCAGGGCACCTGTCAAGGGGTGGGGCTACCCTTGCGGCCCTTGATGGCTTGCTAAAACTCGGTAAGCGGCCCTCTGTCCAAAATAATTGTCTGCCCCTCTTCTAGACGCACCTGATAAACCAAAAAAAAAAAAAAATCAAAAGACCAATAAAACATGTAATAATTGAGTGATATTATGGTTTTGGTTTATGAAAGTTGAAAGAAATCCATCAGCATGACTTTGGAACTCAGAGAAAATCTGATTGCTTACTGGAAAGAGATGCTTTTTATGCTTTCCTTGAAGATATGTTATTTCCATTGCTATGTACTGCCACTATATAAACATCTTAAATATACTATTATTATCTAATAATAAAGATGCTGGCATGGTGAAAATAGGCTATATATGTAGGGCAGCAGGGCTCCCGAGTCCATTACATTGTATTGGAATTTTAGTAGAACATGCTGTGAAGGATGGCCAGATTTGCATTTTAGGCAGATTATCCTCACTTTATTTAACTCAGCTAATAACCTGCCCTCCAGTTGTGGGTGAGAGGATATTTGAAGCTTGAAAGAATTAAAAAACAAGATTTAAAAAGGGAGGAAGACAGGCTGGGTTAGGCTACTGGAAATAGGATAAGATCTGCACGTTGCTGAGATCTGACCTAGTGATGTTTATATGTCAATATCATTACTGTAGGGTGACTACAGTGTTCTTTGCAAACTTCCTGTGAAGGATGTGTATGATGGGGAATGGCTTTTCAGTTCACTAGTACTCTGCATGAAAATTTGTCTGCTCCTGTACAAAAATGTTCATGTTTTCATTGAAAACTCCAAACCTAAAATATTTTTCATAAAATCTGAAAATTTTTGAAGAAAGAAAATCCACAGGAACAAAAATCAGTACTTGCAATCTCATCTGAGTTACTAGCAGCCAGTTTGCTCTAAAACTAGCATCCTGCAGGCCCAGATGCCCTTGAGACCTGAATTTACCTTACCAGGAAAGTGTCTTTAGGACACATTGGGCGTGTCTACACATGCCTCTTTTAAGCGCGCTTAGGCTAGAATTGCCATTTTTAAGGCGCATTAAGGGTGCATAGATTCATAGTTGTAGGGTCGGAAGGGACCTTGCAGATCTTCTAGTCTGACACCCTGACCTGGGCAGGAGAGAAAACTGGGCTCAAATGACCCCAACTAGGTAATCATCAAGACTCCTCTTAAAGACCCCCAAGGTAGGAGTCAGCACTACTTCCCTTGGAAGTTGGTTCCAGATCCTAGATGTTTACATGTGTGCACCCTTAATGCACCTTATAAATCAGGGGTGGGCAAGATGCAGTCCGCGGGCTGGATGCAGCCCACCAGGCCTTTCTATCTGGTCTGCGGGGCCCCTAAAAAAAATTTAGAAAATTTATATTTATCTGCCCCTGACTGCCTGTCATGTGGCCCCCGATGGCTTGGCAAAACTCGGTAAGCGGCCCTCCACACAAAATAATTGCCTGCATAAAGCAGGTATCCAATTTAGGTGCCACTAGCTAAGTCGTATTAGCACAAGTGTAGATGTGCTTATGCTCATTAGTGCGGTGTGCGTCAATGGATACACACACACTGCATCTATGTGCATTAGTGCATCTGCATGTACACTAACTCAATGTAGCTATTCGCACCTAAATTTAATGCTCGTTAATGCACATTAGCATTCCCATGGGTAGATGCATGCCTTAATGCACCTTAACTAAAGGCGTATTAAGTTTAGGTGTGCATAAATACACGTGTAGACGTGCCCATTTGGTAGATTTCTGTTTTCCTTTATTTACCTAAATGGCATTAACCCAGCTGCATAAGTGGCTTTTCTGGTGCTTATGAACCATTTGCTATTCTATTGTCTCTGCACAGTGAATGCATGCATCTACTTACATATGTCCATATACAAAAGTATCTGGTATCTCATACATGTTTTCAGCATGCTGGTTCTAACACTTGTGAATGTTTCTGCTGTCTGTTCAGTTTGAGACACTGCAGTATTTGTTATTGTGTATGTATGTACTAATGCAGGTAGTTTTCCTAATGTAATCCTGCAATGCTCTATCCTCCTGTCCTGATGTGGGGCAACATTGGCTCTCTCATGTAAGACCTTGTAAGTGGGTTGCTTAGCTTGCTCCCTTCTTCAGGCAGGTTTGCTCCCTGAGAAGCTCCTCAGCCAGGCCTGCCAAGCAAAGCAGTCTTTTAAACAAACAAAGAAAACAAAATCCTTCTCTTCTTTCCCAAATACAAGGAGGTGAACCTGTTTTGCTTTGGCCCCTCCTTGCAACATGCTGTTCCACTCATAGCTTACTTCCTCCTCCTCTTCTGAGAGCTTTTAATGCTCCCAGAAGTTACTCCCTCTTTATCCAAATGCTCTGCAGTTGTGCTTTCTCAACAGGGCAGACTGTTCCTTCTTCAAGGGACAGACCACCCTGTCACATTCCTACTCCTCCTGCTTATGCACATTCCAAAGTGTTTTCTCCACTCTCCGCTTTGTAGATGAGAGAGATGCCTCTCTTTGATCTGTCCATTTTAATGATCCTAACTGACAGACTAACCTAGAGTTCAGGAAGTTCTTGCACCCCATGATGTCTGTTATAAGAACATATGGAGTGCTTAAAACCAATTTCAGGCGTTACTGTGCAGACAATCCAGGGGTATGCTCAGAGTTACCATATAACAAAGCCCTTAGCTTTTTCAGAAGTTAGGCTAAATGACAGCATAATGTCTTCAGTTTGTGACCCAATAAGAGATACAGGAGTTGATAAACTCCTGCTCTGGGTTGTTTTTCAGGATGGAAGCTCACCTAAATCATTCAAATCTTTGTCTTCCATTCTGTTCAGTTCTTACCTGCCTCAAAGGTGAATTGTTCTGGAACTAATATCTGATAGGCAGGATCCCAAGTGCCTAGAGCCAAAGCTCATATCTGGTTTCTTTGTGAATCACGCAGAACTTGTTCTCAGTTTTGTCCTCAGGTTTTCCATTATGAGCCTCATGCTCCCACCATGTAATGTTTGCTTCTCTAGGGGGAATAAGCTTACTCCAGGACAAACAACAGAACAGTAACTCCAAGTAAAGAGGGGAAGGGTGCAGCATTATTGCAATTCCACTCAGTACAGCTATGCAGCTATTAATCTTCTCTACCTACTAGACCTCAGCAATTGATTCTCAATATCAGGACAACTGCACTCAAGTGACCCCTGGCTGGAGCACAGATGCATAGATTAGATTTTACTGTACATCTCTGATGTAGGTTTCCTTTCTGGAAAGTAGTTTGGGATTCACTTTTAGGGTATAATACTTTTGTTTTAAAGTTTGAAGGCAATCCGTGAATCAATGTACAACTCAGTAATTCTTAAATATAAAACTTGTGAATTTTTACCCCACCTCACTTTTTTTTGGCTGTCTAGATTAGGGGCGGGTGATTATTTTGGGCGAAGGGCAGCTTATTGAATTTTGGCAAGCCATCGAGGGCTGCATGACAGGCAGCCCAGGACAGATTAATATTAATTTTCTAAATTTTTTTAGGGATCTCGTGGGCCAGTTAGAATCGCTTGGCAGGTCACATCTGGCCCCCGGGGTGCATTTTGCCTACCCCGGTGTAGATTAACAAAGGTAAAACTATAAAAATTAATTTTCAGAGCTTGCAAAAATGTAAATATGAGCTAAACAAAGGGAGAGGCTAAATTATAAGTTCCACATTAAAAGAATTACTTACAAAACCTGCCCCTGTTTGATAAAGTGATCCAGAATTTTTAAAAATGCAGAGCTGGGTGAATATGTAAGGAATATGCAATACCAAGTGCCTGTGCATGCCCCAGCAACACATGGGATACTTAACATCAAAATTTTTATTCATTATTATTCTATGAGGAGAAAGTCCAAATTTATCTTTCTTCTACAGTAACCAATGGATAACAAACAATAAATGAAAGAAAAACACTAAAAACCACTGTGTGTTATGTGTGCATGCACACTGTACTGCTGTTTGGTAGTGAATAAACTGCTTAGCAGCTTCAAGGTCCCTGATACTCCTTTTATTCTTGAATCAATTTAGCATAGATTGAATCCACCATCTCTGGAGCCTCTGGATGAACTCAGTGTGCTTGTTTTGTTTTGATCTGTGGGCTTTTTTTCCCATTCCCTCAGCAGGCTCTCAGTGAAGGACAGACTTTACTCTGGTTGAAAGAAAAGTCATCTGAATTCCCTGAAAAGTCATCTGCCAGCGAGAACCAAAGCTCACCCAGCCCTGATCAGTGTTTTTAATATGACCGTCCCTTCCAGTCTACCAGACCCTACTCCTGTTCACAGAGAGTTCTCTCCAAACACTCCCCTTTGGGCCCAGCTACCACACACCCTCCACCCTGGTTGCTAGGATAGTGTCCACCCTTTCCAGCTCAGTGGTACACTCAACGTGGCTGTCAGCCACCACCATTTCCCATTATGCATTCTTAAGAGGGACTCACTTACCTTCCCAAGATGGATGTATTTTCAAAAGTTCCCTCATATAGTACAAGGAGGTTACAAGTACATCACTTAAATATGGTCAAGCTCAGAAGGAGCTGAGGAAATTTGTGAACATTGCAGAGTATTCCCATTTTTGCAGGGGCATGCAAACAGACAAGAGTTCAGGACTCGAAAGCTTTTCTAAGCTGCAGGAGTGTGGGTTGTAACCGTGTTGGTCTAAGGATACAGGCAGGCAAGGTTCTTTGAGTAAATATGATATCTTTTATTAGACCAGCTCAAAACTTAGCCTTTCTAAACTGCAAAACTCTATTAGACCAGGTGCTTTAACACTGCTGTTCAGTATGTAAATGTATTTAACTTAAACCTGAGCAGTTATTGATAGAAAAACAGGGCTGGAAGGGACCTCATGTCCAACCTCTGACTCAGAGTAGAGTCATCCCTGTCTAAAGTGTTGTAGAGAATTGTTTGTCTAACCTATCCTTAGAAATTTCCAAGAATGGAGATTGAATAGCCTTTGTGGGTAGCCTATTCCAATGCTTAATTGTACTCATAGTTAGAAAGTTCTTAATATTCAACCTAAATTTCCCCTTCTGCAATTTGACATGCTTTCTCCTAGTCCTATACTTGGTGGCTGCAGAGAATGGTCTATCACCATTTAATGTATGGTATTCCTACAGGTATTTGAAGACATATCAAGTCTCACCTCAGTTTTCTTTTCCCCAGACTAAATAATACCAGTTCTTTTAATCTTTCTTTAATAGGTTATGCTTTTTAGATATCTAATCATTTTTGTTGCTGCTGCTGCTGTTATTGTTGTTCTCTGGACACTCTAATTTATTCATATCTTTCTTGAAAAATGATACCCAAACATTGGACACAGTCCTCTGGGTCAGGCCTCACTAGTGTTGAATAGTGGGAAAATCACCTCCCTTTATTTGAAAATCATGTTGATTAATACAGCTCACTATGCTGTTGGCTCTTTTTGCAAAAGAAGTACACTTTTAGCTCATATCTAACTTATGGCCCAGTTCCTTTTCTGTAGTACTGTAGACTAACCAGTCATTCCTGGTTTTGATCTGTGCTTGGTTCTTTTCTGTCCCAAGTCAGGGCTGTGCACTTGTCTTTATTTGATTGAATTCTGGAACATTTCTCCAGTTTATTACAGTCATTTTGAATTGTAAACCTATCTTTCAGTGTCTGCAACTCCAACTTGGTTAACAATATTGAAACAGTTAAGAGAGGATAGAAACATAACCAATTATTATTAATAATATTACAGTTGCACTGCCTGCAGAGCTTGAATGTGCTTGCATTTCAGTCTTTGAGATTACAGCTACATAGATGTATCTTTAAATGTTAAATGTGAAGGCATGAAATTCTCTTTTACAGAATTCCCAAAGTTTTAAAAAACTGTTTAAAGTGCTTAGCTAAGCTGCAGTTTTCTTTCAGTGTATAACACTTCTTGTATTCAATTGTGTTTACAGATGCATGGAATCTGTTGAAGGAAAAAGAATGAAACAGAAGTATCAAGATATAATACAATTGCTAGAAAGGTAGGTGTTCCTTCAATAACTGCCTTTCTTATGGATTTTCAAAGGCCACACATCCCAACAGTATCTGAGTACTGTACTTAGACATTCCAATTAGCAGCAGTGGACTTTGGAACAGAATTCTAACTTTCAGTCAATTTGTTTTTATGTTATTAATCTTACTTTATCTCTAATCCCTGTAATCACAGTATTAGCCTTTTAGTGATGAAAAACACTATGTTATTTTGGTTTTCATTTACTTGTTCCTTTGGAAGTTTGTATTTGGTAGATGAACACTGGAGAATCTTATTTTAATCAGTTTCCAGGAAATTTGATGCTATCCTCATTAAAGACTCTTTTATGTTAATGAGAAGAGTCTTCTAATGGATGATGGAAAATAAAGTAGAAATTTTAATTACTGTATAACTTAAGGTAGTAAATATTCCCAAAAAAGACATTTTAGGATGAACTCTGAAGCTGTGAACATATGTTAAATCCATAATGTTACAAAAACGGGGTGTCTGTGTATTCACAACAACTATAGCAGGGGTGGGCAAAATACGGCTCATGGGTCGAATCTGGCCTACCAAGGGATTTTATCTGGCTTATGACAGGTGTCTCAGCCCCACCCAGCCAAGGTGCAGGGGACAGCCTGGGCTGTGGTGCATGCAGCCATCCCGTTGCCCTCGGGTGTGCAGTGGGTCTGGGGTGTCATGGCAGCTGGTCTCAGCTTTCCAGCAGTCCTGGTGGTGGCGATTCCTTGCGGCTGCCACTGCTAGCATCACTGGTGCCTCCAGACACAGCCCCGCTGCCCAGGCACCTTGGCCTGTCTGTCTTGCACCCACCACCAGGGGTCCTGGATAGAGCGGGCAGGTGGATTCTCCATGGACACCAACCCAGGACTTGTGCAGGTATGGTGCACTCAGCTGAATGGATAGAATGGAGCTGTGGGTGGGTGGGGAGTGGTGTCTGGGAACAGGACACATGGGGCTGGGACCTTGTGGCAGTGACAGTGTGGAGCCTGGAGCAGAGCCACAATCCACTGCCCACATGTCCCTGCGTTGGGTGATGGTTCCGCAGGTAGGGTCACGCTGGGAGTGGATTACAGCTCTGCCCCAGGCCCCAGCCCCATGCTGTCACTGCCCCAAGATCCTGGCTCCAGCCCTGGGTGGCTCCATCCCATCCACCTGGGTGAGTGTGCCTTTCCTGCATGGGTCCTGGGCGGGTCTCCGTGGAGACTCTAGGACTGGGACCAGAATCTCCAGACAGTGACAGCATGGGGCTGGGCTCCAGGGCCCAGCCACTTACGGAGTTTTGGTAAGCTGTCATGGAGGGGGAGGGGGGATGATGACCCAGCCCATAACAGCTCACCAAATCTTCTTCAGTGGCTTTCCAGCCCAAATAATTGCCTACCCCTGAACTGTAGAGACACAAAAATGGTAGATCCACCAGGAAAACGTTCCCCTTTCAAAGAGGAATTTCTCTCTAGACCTGTGTTTTGTTGCACCATATGACAGTTGCATGTAGTTCTGTAGTTGGGTCTTCTAGTCCTCCAGCACTCTCTTTTCTCTTTCCATATGGGTGAGAAGGAGGGGGAATGACTGATTCTTTTAGGGCTTTGGCACAGGTTACCTTTAACATGTCATAAAGGCATTTAAAATGAGAGCAGTCATTAATTAAGGGGTGTTAAGACACCATAAGTACCCTCTAAGGGCATTTATACTCGTGATATGGGAGTGTGTGTGTGTGTGTGTGTGTGTGTGTGTGTGTGTGGGGAGGGGGGTGCTTTAAGTAGAGTGGCTCCGAGAGCCGTTCTAATTAAAGCATCTGGAGTGTCACCTGTGTCAGTGTCCTTGTGCTGAAAATTGGTGACGGGGCCATTTTAACTAAAGCTCATCAAACAAACTTTAGTTAAAACACCCACGCCAACCACTTTTCAGCTGGGGGACACTAATACATATGACACTGGAGTCTTTTGGAGCATGGTAATTACCATGCTCCAGCAGACTTGATAAATTGAGTATGCTACAACATGCTGTAATTAGAGCGCATCGGAGCAGCCTCTTTGCTCATGTATAGGTGCTCCAAATGTTTCAGAGATATGCCACTACAGCTACAGCTGAGGTTTATCTTTGATTTGTTTTGCCCAGATTATTCCAGGGTATTGTATGGATCAGGGGAGGCCAAAATATAGTCCATGGGCTGTATCTGACCCTCTAGCCATTTTATCTGGCCTGCAAGGCCTCTAAAAAGTTTTAAAAATTGTTATCTGCCTGTGGCTACCTGTCTAAGATGCCAGCGGTTGCAGGACCCAGGAGGAGCTGGCGGCAAGACCCAGGGACAGCAGGACTCAGCAGCAAGGCCCACCTGGCCCTGCCTCATCTCCAGCCCCCAACTGGAATCCTCTGCCTAGCAGAGGCTTCTGGGCTAGCGACCCCGGGGCTGTTCTCCCACCCTCCCTCTGTCCAGGAGGTCAAACTCAGCTACAGACAAGGGGAGGGGCTGGGCTGGTTTCTGGCCATGCAGCCGGAAACCATGTGGTGCCACAGCAGCAGGCAGCGGAGTCGGATGGATTGGCGGCTGCTGGCAGGAAGTGGTGGTGGCAGCAAGCAGGCAGGTGGGAGTTCAGGAACAGCTGGGCAGGAGCATGGGACCTGCACCAGTACCTCGGGGCCAGAGCCAGTGTGGGTGTAGGGCAGGGCGGCAGGAGTGTGGAACCTGGGCTAGCAGGAGCTGTATGAAGTTGGGTCAGGCTGCACCATCAGGGAGAGGGGAAGCTGGCCCAGCTCCATGGGGCCCCTGCCATCTTGGGCCCCGTGTTCCTGCTGCCCCACCCTGGATCCCTGCCAGCTTTGGCTTTGGGGCGCTGGCACATGCCCCATGCTCCTGCCCAGCTATTGCTATACTCCTGCCCACCTGCCACTTCTCCCTCCCTGCCTGCTATGACTGCTGCTGCCTCTTCTCCACATACCCCTACACACTCTCTTGCTGCTCCAGCACTATGTGGTTCCTGGCTGCATGGCTGAGACCACAGAATGCAGCAGGAGCCATCTTGGCTTGGTCCCCGCAATTCCCAGCTGTGTCCATGCAGTACTGGCTAGGCTGGGCTGGCTCATTTTGTGTTCTGCAGCCTCAGCGGTGGGTGGGAAGGTAGGAAAGCATCAGGAGAAGGGCAGTGGTGGCAGGAGGTGGAAGAGTAGTGGCAGCAAGTGGGTGGGCAGGAGTGTGGGGCCCGTGTCAGTGTCCTGGGGCCAGGGGCAACAGTAGTGTGGAGTCTGGGCTGATAGGGGCTCTGCCTGCTGTGGCCTGTGAGTGCCCCGAGTCCTCACTGCCAGCTGCTGCTGTTCGTGGCAGGGTCTGTGGGTAATGAGGGAGGGGGTATGTGTTTGTAGGGGTGTCTCACATGCACACCTCACCATACACATGTACCCACACTCCCCCTCAGACCACCATACACACACACACACACACACACACAGACACCCACCAGCCACCCTCTCCCTCCACACACACAACCCCCCACAAACCCCACACACATATCCACACATATGTACAGCCCCCCACACCCCACATACATCCACACCTCTACCCCCACATACATCCACAGCCCCCACAAACCTATACTCACCCTCCCCTACAATATACAAGAGTAAGATTTCATTTTAAGCTAATATACAATCACTTCTATGTATACTACAAAAACATTGAAATCAGGACAAAAATATTTTTTTTAATCAAATTAATGAATATCTCTTCAATATCTTCATCAGTGACTTGGATGAGGGAGCAAAGTGTACTCTGTCCAAGTTTGCAGATGACACAAAACTGTGGGGAGAAGTGGACACGCAGGAGGGCAGGGAACAAATACAAGCAGACCTGGACAGGTTGGACATATGGGCAGAAAACAACAGAATGCAGTTCAACAAGGAGAAATGCAAAGTGCTGCACCTAGGGAGGAAAAATGTCCAGCACACCTACAGCCTAGGGAATGACCTGCTGGGTGGCACGGAAGTGGAAAGGGATCTTGGAGTCCTAGTGGACTCCAAGATGAACATGAGTCGGCAGTGTGACGAAGCCATCAGAAAAGCCAATGGCACTTTATCGTGCATCAGCAGATGCATGACGAATAGGTCCAAGGAGGTGACACTTCC
>NW_005842016.1:986121-989258 GCF_000455745.1 Alligator sinensis
TGCCTATGCAGGGGGTCGGACTCAATGATCTATTGAGGTCCCTTCCGACCCTAGCATCTATGAATCTATGAATCTATGAATGTTGTAGCAGATGTTTGATTTTTAGAATATAATTTTTTTTTTTCTGAGATGGCAAACCCCCTTACTGAAAGGAGTACTTCTGGGGGCAAGGGGTGGGACTTCTGGTGGCAAAGGTCAGGGGTTAGGGGTGGGACTTCCAGTCCCAAGATGGTAACCAGGGAGTGGGGCACTTTTCTAGCAGCAGGGTTACCCATGTGGCCCTTGGCAGCTTGCCAAAACTCATTAAGTGACCCTCCAGCCAAAATAATTGCCTGCCCCTGATATAGAGGAGGAGCCATGTCTGTGGCCCAGCGGGCGGCCATGGTGGCGTGGTGCTTCCACACTGGGTCCTGCCTGCTAGGCTGTTGAGGCTGTTGAGGTGGCTCCTGCCTGGAGCTGGTTCAGCCCAGCTGCAGCCCCATGCCCTGCTGTGGGTGCAGAAATCTGGAGGGTGGGGGGCACATGCCCCTCCTGCACCTCCTGATGCATTTCCTGTACCCACCCCTGCTTCCCCACACAGTCATCCCATTTCCCACACACCCACCCTCCTCCTCACCCACTGGGGGGTAGTAGGTCAGGAAGAAGGGGCACTGGCAGAGTCAGGGGCTGTGGGCAAAGATAAATTTGTGAGAGTGAGGGGCAGGGGCAAGGCATCGGCATATTAGGGCTGCTCAGTGCCACAAAGCAATGGCAGGGACATCTGTAGTTGAACACGTACCCTAGCGAGCAAATGGGGCAGGGAGAGCTCTGATTTTCCGTGATAAAAAAAATCAAAATCAAACGCCAAAAGATATACATATTTAGAATTCATTTTATTATAATGATTGAGGCACTAGTAGGTTTCCAGATTGCTTTGACATTGTAAATATATCAAGAAAACTTTGTGTTCAAGCAATGCCTCTATATATTGGTGTTTCATTTCTGTTGTGTAAAAATGCATATTTTAGGGTTCTTAATCAGAGAATTTTGGATATTTATAAAAAAAAAATTGGATTTTTTAAGAGAGACAGCTATGATCCCTGGTGATGAAATAAGATTTGGATCCAGATTTTCAAAGGTATTAGGCACCTAAAGATGGAGAAAAGCACACAGTGGACTTTTCATAGGAGTTAGGCACCTAGTTAGATTTTAAAAAATGCCTAAGCAGAATAGGTTTTTATCTACAGCTCTAGGTGATCCAATGTCCTAAGTTCCTTTTCATAATGGGCCTTGGCTCCTCAATCACTTTTGAAAATCTTACCCATGGTCTTTGTCATTTTGATTTGTAATTTCCTTAGTTATTTGTATTTTCAGGTGGGCTGCTTGGAAGTCTTATGATTTAATTTTCTTTAAGTTTCATCTTTAGGAACCATGAATTGATTTTTTCTTTCATTCAACATGCTTATTTCTTTGTCTTGTAGATATCTGATTAATTTTGTCCCTGGCAGGTATCAGGAAAAGCTCTATAAGGAATGGTCCCAGACAGTATCTGAAAAATCAGAGTACAACCTCACTCAGCCACTTATCAGACAAGATCAAGAGACCAAGTTGATTGCAGTCAATTTTGATCATCAGGTAAAACTTGATCTTGATTAATCCTACTGCAAGTATCTTTCTTTATGTGTGCACAATGCTTTATCACTTTATGCCACATTTTATTGGAGCTGTTATTTGATTCAATGCAGTTCTGTACTGGATCTGTGTTGTTCATGCAGCTTTCTCCATGAGAGACAACTTGGATATACTATCCCCTTTTGGGTCATGCCTCCTGTCATGCATCATCAGGTAGAATGAATCTTTACTGTAAGAATTTCTGTTGCCTAAGAAATCCTAATTAAAACCTGAGACAAAAGCCTTCATTATCACCAAGTTAAGATTGCCTAGTGTTAGTTTGTGTTCTTCCAGAAGGTTTACTTTAGCAAAACTCACATTTCTGAAAAACAAAGTGAAGAATTAAGGTACTGGCTCATGCGGCCTTAAATCTATCAGCTAGTGCAGGTAGCCACTGGAAATTATGAGAGCATTGCTGATCACTGACTGTGTTAAATATAGTTTTACTGAATGACATTTATAGAGTAGTTGAAACAGTTTAGCAGAATCAAGACTGTATGTAATATGAGGTGATCCACGAGGGCAATGACTCTGCTTTGCCCTTCTTTGTTAGGATACTGGTGCACATGTACTTTGAACAATGCAATGTAACTCATGTCACTGTAGTAGGCAGATTGTGTCCGTAGCACTGCACAGGGATCTCCTTGCTGTGGGAACTGTGAGCGGAAAGATGGGAAATGAATGTGGCCTGTGAATTTGATCCAGATAAGTGAAAGTACAGTATGAGATGGCATGAGGTGATGGGGTTGTCAAGAAGGGTTGAAGGAGATTTAAAGTGTAGCAGAAGTGAAGAGATGGTTCAGTGTTTGTTCAGTAAGTGTATGCAACTCCTGTTTTCTTAAAGTTCAATGTCAGAGTGACTGTATGTGTTTATATCTATATAGGGGCTTTGCTTAAAATGTTACTTATGTCTTCCCTGGTTTTCAGAAGTTTGAATTTTGCTGGACTTAGTGTTCTTGAAGGGCATATGATATCCCCCTGGCAATGTTAATTTTTGGTCAATATAAAGTGCTTTTATAATTTAATTTCCTGTTTATGTGTTCGCTTGCTTGTGTTAATGGAACAGAAACATTTCTTTTTACCTAGTGTTCACACCCATAGATGCAATTACCGTCTAAGTTTGCAGTTGAGGTGTTGCTCTGACCAGATTAAGATGCAGAATTCTATGCGACTTATAGAATCATAGAATTAGAGTTCATAGATTCATAGACGTTAGGGTCGGAAGGGACCTCAATAGATCATCGAGTCCGACCCCCCGCATAGGCAGGAAAGAGGGCTGGGACTAGATGACCCCAGCTAGATACTCATCTAACCTCCTCTTGAAGACCCCCAGGGTAGGGGAGAGCACCACCTCCCTTGGGAGCCCGTTCCAGACCTTGGCCACTCGAACTGTGAAGAAGTTCTTCCTAATGTCCAATCTAAATCTGCTCTCTGCTAGCTTGTGGCCACTATTTCTTGTAACCCCCGGGGGCGCCTTGATGAATAAA
>NW_005842016.1:990457-993222 GCF_000455745.1 Alligator sinensis
GAAGTTCCTTGTTGTGTCAGCTCCTTGTTCTGTCATCTGCCACCACTGAGAACAGTCTAACTCCAGCCTGTCTAATGGGGAAAGGAGTCCTGGAGAGCTGCTTGTATTTTAAAGAAACCCTATTGAGGACGAAGGAATCATAGTCATAGAAAGTTAGGGTTGGAAGGGACCTCAGGAGGTCATCTAAGTCCAACCCCCTGCTCAAAGCAAGACCAGTCCCAGCTAGATCATCCGAGCCAAAGCTTTGTCTAGTCGGGTTTTGAAACCACCCCTCCAGGATGGAGACTCCAACACCTCTCTGAGTAACCTGTTCCAGTGCTTTACTACCCTCCTAGTGAGAGTTTTTCCTAATATCTAACCTAAACTTCCCTTGCTTGCTCCTTGTTCTGTCATCTGCCACCACTGAGAACAGTCTAACTCTGTCTTCCTTTGAGCCCCTGTTAAGGTAGTTGAAGACTTCTATTAAGTCTCCTCTAAGTCTCGTCTTCTCTAAACTTAACAAGTTCAGTTTTCCTAGTCTTTTCTCATAAGTTATGCCCCTCAGCCCCCTCACCATTTTTGTTGCTCTCTGCTGGACTGTCTCCAATTTGTCCCCATCCTTTTTGTAGTGCGGGGCCCAAAACTGAACACAGTACTTCAGATGTGACCTCAGTGGTGCTGAAAATAAGGGAATAATCACTTCTCTTGACCTGCATCTCTGAAACATCTTTGAAAACTCGTGGCGGTCAGGAGAGGTCCTGGATAGAGGTGCACCGATACATCAGTCCCATATTGGATCGTCACCAATATGAGGAAAATTGAAAGTATTGGCAATCAGCTTTTTTTGTCTGATGTGGCCGATAAATGCCACTTGCATGCATGCAACTGCAGTGCAGCACATGGGTAGCCAGGAGCGCAGCCCAGCAGCATGGAGAACAGCCAGGTCTGGTGGGTAAGTCTGTTATGGAGGAAGGGGGAAGGAAGGAGTGTGGTGGGGGGGCAGATTGAGGTCCCCACATTGAGAGAATGAGAGTGGGGCTGGGGCTGGGGTTTGTGCAGGTGTTGCCTACCCACGGCAGTGCGGTGCACAGGACAAAACTAGGAAGGGAGGTTGCGTGGGGCTGCAGCCGCCACAAAATTCGCCATAGCACCTGCTCCCAGCACCACCACCATGTGCCCTGAGCACAGCTCAGTCCCCCCCCCCCAACACCCACACACACACACACACACACACCAGGAAGAGCCTGGCACTGCCCTGGTCCCAACCCGCAGCAGCAGCCCTCCCTGCGCACAGGTCCAGGGATACACACACCCCATGCCCTCCCAGGGTGCATGCAGCAGCGGGAACTGCCCCTCCCCAAGCCCTGTGGATGAGCTGTGGCTCCGTCCTGTGTTCTGCCTAGCCCCAGATGGGCAGCACCTGCCCCTGCCTCAGTGCCAGCGCTAGCTCCATTCCCACCTTCACTGCAGGGGCCTCTATCTGCCCCAATGACCTTTCCCTCCCCACACCCCTTCCACCACAACAGACTTACCGGCTGGATGCCAGTCTCCATGCTGTGGGGCTCCATATTGGAATCAGATCAGCCGGTATGGCTCATGAAAAATTGGCCATCGGTATTGGCCCAAAATATCTCTATCACCACTAGTCCCCGATGATTGGAAAATGGCAAGTATAGTTTTCATCTTTAAGAAAGGGAAGAAGTAGGATCCAGGGAACTACATACTGGGCAGCTTCACCGCAATCCCTAGAAAAATCATGAAGCAGGTCCTCAGAAAATCCATTTCTAAGCACTAGTAGGAGAAGAAGGTGATTAGGAACAGTCCGCATGGATTCACCAAGGGCAAGTCATGCCTGCCCAACCTGATTGTCTTCTATGATGAGATGACTGGCTCTGTGGATGCAGGAAGAGCAGTGAACTTTAGCAAGGCTTTTGATACTGTCTCCCACAATATTCTTGCAAGCAAACCAATGACTCCTAAGTGTGCCTCCTCTCCTGGTTTCTTTGTTATAATGGAATGGGGATTATGGTGGTGTATGGAAATCTATGGAGCATATACTTACTAACAGAGCCAGTGAGAGAAATTGCATGCTTCCTTAGTTAAGTAACTTTACCTGTGCGTTGATCAAGCCCAGCACCTCTAATACCACCTATCTGCCTCTGCTTCAGCTGGTATTCACAGCTTAACTTTGGCATATTTTGAAGGGCTCACCTATGGATCCCCTTTGATTTCTCCACTTTCCACCCCTTCCTTTCCTACATGGAAGGGTGGTGTGTACTGTTTTGTATTTTTTTTTTTTTGTTTTCAGGTTGTATTAACCTCCTCATCTCCTTTCTTCATCACTTCCCCCCTTATCATAGAATCATAGAAGTAGGGTCGGAGGGGACCTTGTAGATCTTCAGGTCTGACCCCCTGCCTAGGCAGGAAGAAAACTGGGCTCAAATGACCCCAGCCAGGTAGGCATCAAGCTGCTTCTTAAAGACCCCCAGGGTAGGAGCCAGCACCACTTCCCTTGGAAGTCAGTTCCAGATCCTAGCCGCCCTAACTGTGAAGTAGTTCCTACGAATGTCTAATGCAAACCTACTCTCCAACAACTTGTGGACGTTATTCCTTGTTATCCCAGGGGGCGCTAGGGGAAACAAGGTCTCCCCCAAACCCTTCTGGTCCCCCCCTAGTGAGTTTGTAGACGGTCCCCAGGTCCCCCCTCAGCCTTCTCTTGTGAAGGCTGAACAGGTTCAGGTCCCGTAGCCTCTCATTGTAGGGTCTGCCCTGCTGTCCCCGGATCA
>NW_005842016.1:993456-995614 GCF_000455745.1 Alligator sinensis
CAGGTCTTTCTGCAGTCTTTCCCTCCCTACTAGCGTGCCCACCTCATCCCAAATTTTGGTATCATCAGCAAATTTGAACAGGTTGCTTTTCACCCCGTCGTCCAAATCGCTGATAAAGAAATTGAACAGCGCGGGCCCAAGGACCGAGCCCTGGGGAACTCTGCTGCCCACTTCCCTCCTGGTCAAATATGACCCGTCCACCACCACCCTCTGAGTACGACCCTTCAGCCAATTCGCAATCCATCTGACCATGTAGGCATCGATGCCACAGTCACCTAGTTTTTTAATGAGGATGGGGTGGCCGACAGTGTCAAAGGCCTTGCTGAAGTCCAGAAAGACTACATCCATGGCGACACCTGCATCCAATGCTTTTGTGACCTGATCGTAAAAGGCAATCAGGTTGGTCTGACATGACCTGCCCTTAATGAAACTGTGCTGGTTGCCCTTGAGCATCATTCCCGATGCCGGCCCATCACAGATGTGCTCCTTGATGATCTTCTCAAAGAGTTTCCCTCCCTCCTCCCTTTTTTAAAAATGGGGACCACATTGGCTATCTTCCAATCATCTGGCACCTGGCCTGAGCACCATGAGCGCTCGTAAAGCCGTGCCAAGGACCCTGCAATAACCCCTGCTAGCTCCCTCAACACCCTGAGGTGGAGAGCATCTGGACCTGCTGATTTGAACACGTCCAGCCCCTCCAGAAGCACTCTAACTCAGTCCTCCTCAACCTTAGGAGGTGCGTGTGTATATGTGCACATGCACAATGCACCCCTTACCTGACTGCCCTCCTCCTGCTGCCCCCAGCCCCTTGCAGGCTGGAATTCTGCCAGCCTGCAGAGAGCTCTTTGCAAAAGTGGAAAATCCATGTGTTTCTTTATTAAAATGAAAAAAAAAATAATGCATTTTTCTGAAGTAAAAGGGAAAGTCTACAGGGTTTTTTTCATTTTTCCATGGGAGACAAAAAGTCTGGATCCCTGCTTATGTACATATGACTGCTACAACATGACAGCTCCTGCACAGTCTGGAGCAATAGCACTCCCTCCACTTTTGAAATGGCTCCATGTGTATGTCTGCCCATGCTCAAAGGGTATGGATTGCTGTGTCTTGTTTGGGGTAAATATTGAGTGATTGAGGTTACCTTGTACACTGTGTTAGGATTTCCTGACTAGGCACTGAGTCTCAGATTTTCCCCACAATAGTTGCAGGGTGGTGGGGGAGGCCCCTATGGAGAAGGTGGCAGTGGCGCGAGTGGGGGAACGGGGTCGGGGAGCAAGGGGGGTGACAGAGGGAGTGCAGGGCTGGACACTGGGTTCTGCCC
Source organism: Alligator sinensis (assembly GCF_000455745.1). Lineage (NCBI taxonomy): Eukaryota > Metazoa > Chordata > Crocodylia > Alligatoridae > Alligator > Alligator sinensis. Next base: position 994,775 of record NW_005842016.1, read on the forward strand.
CTCTGACCCCCTGGGTGGGGGTGGGGGGGGAGTGGCTCTGGCCCCGAAGTGGTGAGGGTATGGGGCAAGGGTGAGGGTATGGGGAGCAAGCCTGGCCCTGGCTCTCTGTCCCCAACCCCCTCCCCTGGCAGGCCAGTGGTGCTGGCTCCGCCCCCACCTGCAGCAAGGCCAGTGTCGCTGGTCCCAGCCCCCTGACTCTGCAGGCGGCAATAACTGAGTAGATGCGGGGCAGCTGCGCTGGCCCCCTGTCCCCTGCAGGCCACAAAAATGGAGAGGATGGGGGGGGGCAAGGCCAGCACCTCTGGCCACACCCTCCTGGCTCTGCAGGAGGCAGCAATGGAGCAGATGGGGGGTGGGGCCAGCAGACGGAGGCAGAGGGGGAGAGGGGTGCAGCTGAAGGTGGGGTGGGGGAGCAAGGCTGGACACAAGCCACTGTCCCCCCCCCCCCCCCTCGTCATTTTTGACAGGCAATTAGCTAGTATATATATAAAAGCCTTAGTCAGTCTGTCTGTCTGTCTGTCTGTCCGTTATACTTTATTCACATTCTGGTTGTCTTGGTAGCCAATCAGAGTGCTCCAAGAGTGTTCTGGACAGGAGGTGGTGGCAGAGGCGTGGCAGAGTGCTACTGTCATGGCAGGAACAGAGGGACAGAGCAGGCTGGGGGAGGGGGCGAGGCCAGTGGTGTCAGCATGGGGTGCTGGCCAAGGGGGATGGAGGAGATGGCTGGGCAAGCTTCCCCCCTACCCCTCTGCTCCTTGGAGGTGGTGGCAGTGGCATGGGGGGTGGAAGTGGAGTTGAACCCGCCACAGTGGGGAGGGGGCAGTGGGGAATGGGGTCGGG
>NW_005842016.1:995632-1005423 GCF_000455745.1 Alligator sinensis
GGATGAAGATGGGGGGGTGGGGGCGCAGGGCCAGAGGCTGGGCTCTGTCCCTGCCCCTGTCATTCTTGATGGGCAATTTGCTAGTTTCTCATATTAGAGATGTCCTGCAAATGAAATGAGAAACAAAAATAAGGGGAAAAAAAAGCCCATCATCTTGGGTTGTTTTTCTAGCTGGTTTCAGTGCTTAGGGAAGTGAGTTACTTGACAGGAAGCCAGATGGAGAGCATCCCACAGACAGCAGCAGAATTCTACGCCTCCAAGGAATCATACCGGAAGCTGGTCGCTAACTTGGAACTGATGGTGAACAGGTACAACAAGATCCTAAGGACAGTTCTTGAGGTAGAATACCCTCTAATAGAGAGACAACTTCATGATATTGACTTACACCTGAAAGATGCAGAAGAGACTCTAAACTGGAAAATGGAAGGTGAGGCTCTCCTTTAGTTAACACACTGTTAAATGTGGAAGGTAATGAGTGGCCAAATGAACTTAAACCAGTTACTGTGTTTCCCCCGACCCCAGATATGGAATATTCTATTGCTCACCATCCTAAGGCCTACAAAATGGTTAAATTCCCAGATCCTGGCAAAGTGGCAGAGTTGCCACCCGACCCAGGAATGGGGCATGTGCAGGACAATACCCCCCTCCCCTCTTCCCCCCGCCCCGCAATTTTCCTTTTCTAGGCCCATATCTGCTTCCCTGTGCCCTCTTAGTTTGGGATTGCAGGTTCAGAAGACTGTCCGTCCAAGGGCAATGTAAATAATGCAAATATCCAGTGGTGACTATTTATCATGAGTTGATGATTGGAGTTGACTGCTACATTGCAGTCCAGCTTAGTTGTGAGGTCTCTGAAGGAAAGGCACTTACTTGTGCTGGGACAGTTCCTGACTCATCAGTTCTAGGGCAATTGGGTACTGTTTCCAGTGCTGTTACTCTCACAGCAGAATGGAATGTGAACAGGAACTGAACTCTAAAACCAGTCAGGCTCTACAGGAGGACAGCACATGCATTGATGCCTGATTATGCAGACCCTTAGATTTTTTTTCCCCAGAAGGATGAAATAAAAAATGTGATTAATAACTTACAGTCTATTAGAATGCAGCTTTTTTTATATCCAACAAGCATGAGTTGTTTTAGAGCAGTTAGTGCTGACAAATTCCAGGTCTCTTCATACAGAGCATTTCGAAAATAAAAATGCAAGGTCTCCTGCCTCTTATCTTCCAAGTTACCCAGCATTTGCTGATGTCTAGGGTGAAGGAGGACCCCCCATACTGGCTGAGGACCTTGAACTTCCATTCCTGAAACTGAGGGTCAGGCTACTCCAGTCCCACTGCCAGGGCCATGCAGGCTCCCCCCTATGGTGTAACTGACTAGGTTCCACTCTGCATGTGTGACGAATGAAGAGCTGTGAAGTGCTGCGGGCTTAGGCATTCTGGGCAGCATAAGGGAGGCTTGAGAGCCATACAAAAATAATAGTCTGACGGACCCTGTTTCTGCTGTACATCTGACCTACTTAGCCAACTCCATTCTTTTAGTTGCTTGATTTAATTGATTTGTGACTTCTCCTGACCTTGTTTTTTTTTGCAAAAGGACAAATTCTGATCAGAAAGGACACCACAGTAAGTAGGGATGGCAGGCTTGCCAGTGCTGCTGACAAAAAACAGAGTGGGCAATACCTTTATTATGAAGTGCTGGCATAGAAAGGAATTAGAAAAAAGCTAGGACAGAAAATGCCCCTTACACTCTAGACAGTAGATATGGTGGGTCTGTCATATTCACAATGAGTTGGGACCCAGGCAATGGTTGTGGGAACTTCTTGTGAAGGAATAAGTCACAAACATTCCATAACAGAACTGACTATATGAATAGTGTGAGCCCTACTGAATTGCTATGACTATATTGAATAAAATTTCTTTATTGAAAGGCCTCTGGGATCACATCTCTGAAGTGACTGACAGTGTTCATGACCTTGAGAGAAGGATCCAGAAAGCCAAGGACAATACTGAGGAAATTCAGAATATCATGAGATCCTGGGTGTCACCCATTTTTGAGAGGAAAGATGGGAAAAGAGAATCACTGTTTAGTTTGGATGACCGGCATGAATCATTGGAAAAGCGTTACCAGCTCATCAAAGAATCTGGGTTTAAGATTCATTCTCTGGTGAAGGTGAGCAGTCCTACAGAGCTGTTTGAAAATGCCATAATGGAATGTTTTCTTTCCAAAGGGTCTGTTTCTCTTCCCATTCTAATTAAAGTGTCTAGAATTGCTTAACCTTAAGGGCACTGAGGTAACTGCCTTAACACTTTCAAATAACTTAGCCAGAATCAACTAAGTCCCAAATTAAGAACCTTTATGAATATGCAGTGTGATGCCATCAGTTGATTCATTATTACTAGGGTCTGAACCCTGGACCCAAAAAGCAGGCACTAGTACTTTTTGAGCTAGAGAAACCAGGCGCTTTAGTGCAAAAGCTATATCAGACACATTAATCTGTTTATGGTATATATCCACAAGAGGGAGATAGAGGCCCACCCTCTTAGCCTAGATTACCAAAATGAAATGCTTTCATGAAATATTTTCTTTAGGTTTCATTAAAAACATATAAACTGTGCGGGCCGGGAGCGATCCGGGCCCTTTTTTCGCGCTGCGGGCTGTGGCCAGCAGCCCGGGCACGCTGGGTCGGAGAAAGCAGGCGACACGCTAGAATTAGGCACAGACGCGTAATGGTTGATTCAAGATTGTTTACTTACACCGTAGATGGTCGTGGTGTAGGCTGAACAGTTTCCCAGGCAAAGCTCCGCTTAAATCCCCAGTTTAGGGACTCGGACAAAATCTGACTCACTCACACGGAGTTGTCGAGGCTCCGTGGGTCCTTTTTGCGCTCAGGGAAGAGGGATACGTCGAGGATTGCGCTCGGTGACGAGGAGAGGTTGATCAGACCCCTGTTACCTTCTTGATATTCACGCTGGGTCCAATAGGCTCCGCAGCGCTTAGAGATCTTCACGAGACGTGAAGTCTCCTCCTCCTGATGTTCGTGGAGTCCTCCCTTGCAGGGTTCTCCTCAGAGTTCTCCAACTTGGACGGAAGCCACTCAAGCCTCTTATATGGCTAGCAAGCCAATCGCTAGCCGCCACGTGGGAATATTTTAACACTAGCCAATAATGGGGCTCGAATTTTAATACAAATGGCAGGAACTCTTTGCACCGTGCGTTTCTGTGCTGCAAAGAAGAAATGCACCCTGCAAAGAAAGCTTCAAAACGGCGGGAAAATAATTCAGTGGTGGCAAAGCACACACAAAACAAAATCACACCCTTGGGTTGTGACATAAACAACTGCAGTTTTGGAGTTGCAGTGTTCTGCTACAGAATTGGAAAACCCAGAAATTGCTACTGTGTGAGATATAAAATGCAACACTTGCAATCAGAAGGAAAAGTTAAGTGAAATGCTGAAAGCAAATGTTATAAATGGTAAAAAATAAATGAAATTAAAATTCTTTATTAACAAAGTATGGGAGGATAACTCAGGGTATTATGGAAAGGGTTTTTTTTTAAATCCTAATGCCAATACTATATGATACTGAGATTTGTTTAAAAAAATCAAAAATATAATATTAGTTACCAGATATATCAAACTTGTCCAATACTACTTGGAGCAATAAACCTGAAAATGTTATGTACACAGATGTTTGAAAAAAGGAAAAACTTTTTTTTCCAAATTCAGTATTAAAAACAGAGCTCTTAAGTCCACCTAAATAAGTGAGCTGATTTTCAAAACAAGTAGGCATTTAGGAGTTACTGGGCATGTTTACATATGCCTCTCCCATGGCACAGTTGTAACTGCGCCATTGTTTAGTACTTGCTTTAGGAGTGTCGTCATGGTGGCACATGGTTATTTTTAGCAACTACATTGCCATAGCGATGCACTATAGCTAGGTAGCTCGTCACTATGGTGGCGTGGTGTTGACCTCACAGTTTGTACCCACGGACGCTACAGCGCCATAGCAACTAGCTATGTCGACATAGCATCACGTGTAAATATGCCCACTAGCTACTAAGCACGAGTGAATATCTGGCTGATTATTTAAGTGCCTAAACATTCATTTAATTGTCTCATACTGGGGTAACATTGTTGAACATCTGGACTCAAGTCTCTGTAAAAGATACTAGGCATTTATTTTTTTTACATTTACCAAATACATACTCTGCCAAGTGACAATGATAGAAGATCCTGGACTTTATCAGAATAACTAAACAGTTTATGAAAGAGGAGACCTTCTTTAATTTACTTCCTCTCTCTTTCTCTTTAAATTCTTTTAAATTCTTTCATTTTCTTTTATTCTTCATTGGCTGACTTCCTTCATTTCACCACCCTCCCCCACCCCAATTTCCTTTCCACCTCGCACTTCATTATCTATTGCCATCCCATTGACTCTCTGTCTCCCAGCTCAAATTCTCCCCCCGCCCCCCTCCGCCCTCCTAGAGCATTACAGGCCTCCTGTCCTTGCTCAGGAGGCCTGTAATGGTAGCTCCTAGTTAGGTCCCTGCTCCCACTAGTGGCAAATAAAAAATATGCAGGTGGGAGGCAATCAGAGGATTTTAGCATTAAGGCATGACTGCTCCAAACTCAAGCTAGCACTACCACAGATCAATATTTGAGCAGCTCAAAGTCCACTACTTCCCTAGGCAGTCTATTTCATTGCCTCCCTCTTCTAACTAAAGACGTTTCCTCCGGATATACAATCTAAACTTACCTTGCTGAAATTTGAAGAAAATCTTCCACGCTGCAGCAAAAGAGAAAAGGTGTTTTCCCTCTTCTATATGGCAGCCCTTCAAGTATTTGAAGACTGCTGTCATTCCCCCTTTTAAGCACCTTTTCTGCAAGATGAACATGTCTAGTTCCTCCAGCCTCTTCTCATATGGCTTGCCTTCCAAGCCCTTGATCATCTTTTTTGCCTTGCTTTGAACCCTCTCTAACTTCTCCACATCCTTTTTAAAATGCAGTGTAACAAACCCCTGCAGTGTCAGGCACAATCGCTACAGCCAGTGAGGGATTTACTTTATATCAAGTGTCTTAGGGGTTAGGGTCACAGGCCAACAGATCAATGGGAAGGGGCAAACAAGTACATAAGCATCCAAAGCATAACAACATACACTTACAGGGCAAGAAAACAGGTAGTGGTCAGTACCACTTGGGTACATACATTCAGCACATAGAGTCCCATGCCCACTTCTGAAGATGTTCCCAAGAACCAGTCTTTAGTCCAGAGTTTCTCTGAGCAGGTTTGTTGGTTGGGGATCATGTGCAGTTGGTCTGTGGCTCATCTGTGCTGCACAGAGGCTTCCCTCTACTTGGGTCCATCTCCAGTAGGCACCATAGACAGCAGCTTTTCTGGCAGTAGCCTGCCAGGGCTCAGAGGTCACCACCTCTTCCTCCAGCCCCCAAAGTTTTCTGGGATTTGCAGTCCAGCAGCAGGGCTCTATAGAGTTACTCACCACTTCCCCTTCCTGCTTCCAAGTGCCTCTGGGATTTGTAGTCCATGGTCAGTCAGCAGGCCTCCACAAGGTTGCTCCCCTTCTGTCACACACTCATATCACATTTCCTGCCATTATGACATGGACCTTTTAATAATTATCTTTTGCTTGTGGCTGTTGAGCCAGTTATCTATCTTGTAGTTTTGTCAGTTTGTTTATGAGAAAGTTATGCGGGACCTTGTCAAAAGCTTTGCTGAAGTTCAGATACACTGTGTACACAGCATTCCCTTCATGTCCCAAAGTAGTTACTATAACAAAGAAGGAGAAAAAATTGGCTCAGGGCTATCCTAGGGGAGCGAATCAAGGAGACCGCCCTGGGCCCCGTGCTTTGGGGGGCCCCGCAGTCAGTGCCCTGTAAGCCCCGCCGTGGCTGGCACATGCTAGCGTTGCCGGGCGCTGCCGACTCTGCCGCTGCTGAGCGCTGCTGGCTCTGCCTGTTTGCCACCCCCTTCCCCCCTGGCTCTGGCCACTTGCCACCTCCCCCCACCTCTGGGCCCAGGGAATATCAGCACTAACTTTATAGCTGGTTGGCTCTTTTTATAGCTGGGCTGTCATTTTAATCGTGTGATAATTACTTTGCACATGTGGCCAGTCTAAATTTATTGCACAATTAACAAGTCAATTGTGTAATATATGTTACGGTGTAGCAGGGGTCTAACTCTCCCTGTGAATTTTAGAGGGAACCTGGGTATACTATCTTTTCAGACTTCTGCAAGTTTCTTCAATTTGAACAGTGCTCCTTCAGGCCCCTATAACATGACTGAAATTCAGTCAAGCTATATTTGATGATCATATCCTTTCTTTTCAGGAAAACCTGAGCCTATTCATTGCAGACCCCACTTCTGACACCTGGAAAGCATACATTGATTATTTGGATGAAATGGTCCTGGATGGATTCTTTAGCGCTATTGAGTGTTCACTGAAGTATCTTCTGGAAAACACAGGTAATTGAGATTTCATTTTCTTTGGCAAGAATGCATTCTTTTTCTCCTTTCAGTGGGTTTGAAAAATGTGTGTGCAATCAGAATGATACAACCTGCTGTCTAGGGGTCAGTGGTGTTTATATCTAGGAAGAAGTGAGGTGATTTGTTACTGTCTGCAGTGTGCAATTTTAGCATCCCTTGTGTAAAATGAGAGAAGGATGCCTTGCATGCTTGTTAAATATGTGTACAGTGCCTGGCCATGGCCCCTGTTTACATTAAGAATCTCGCTACGTGAGTCCACAGACATGAGGGGTCAAGGAATGACCAGTTAGAGGAATAATGTGGGAAGCAAGGGTAGTAGTATTTATCTGTCTGATTTATCTGTCTGGTCTGTCTGATTTTGTTTCATTCTGTACCTTGAGGCTAGCACACTGTAGTTACCTGGATCCAAGATAACTTTGAATTTAAGATGACCTCCCAATATTTAGATTCTATACACAGAAAATTATTGTATGTATAGAATCTAATTATTGGAGAATTATCTTAAATTCATCCCCTGCACCACTGTAGCAGGGAAAGCCATGGCAGGGGGGAGGTGGGAACAGGGGCACACAGTGGGGGCAGCAATGGGTGGACAAGTGGGGAGACAGGCAGTGGGGGAGTCAAGCAGCCTGACCTCTTTCCTTTGCCTCCCCATATTGTATCCCCTGCTGTCTGTCCCCTCCAGCATTTATCCCCCTGCTGCCTGCCTGCCCCCCTTCTCCCTCCCTGCCAGTGCCTGTGTACCCCAGCACCTGCCCCCACTTCCACCCTGCTACTTGCTTGCCTGAAATCTCTGGCCCCTCCCCCTCCCCCCAGTGCCTGGCCCCTTGCTTGGGTCCCCTGCTTGGGCCCCCTGCAACCTCTGTATCCTCACTTCCTGACCCCCAGCCTTCGCTTACTTGCTGCTGCTCTTTGGCTTTAGCAGGGCTTCAGAACTGCTTCAGCCTGGGGCATGGAGCATGTGATTGCTCTAGCCCCAGCCTAGCCACACAGCAGCTGTTGCAGTGGTGGTACCTCTGACTGAGTCCTGGAGCCAGAGCCTGGGTTGGAGCTACTGCCACTGCTACCAGGCCAGGCTGGGACTGGAGCAACCACTAGACCCCTGCCAGAGCTGAAGTGTGGGTAGCAGTGGGGGAGCCAGCAGAGTTGATGTAAATGATCGTTGTCTCAATGTTCAACATGTTTTCTTGTGAGAGGATGCTAATGTTGGTGTGTTGGTGTTCCCGCTGGATTTGAAGTATCTTCCGAAGGCAGCATTGATGGTACTTGTCCAGCAACTTGAGGTGTCTCCTTGTAGCAAGTGCCCATCTCATGATGCCCCCTGATTGGCGCTCAGCCCTTGCCCATCTGGTTCCCTTTGGGGTCCTCTACCCTTTACTTACCCACCACACTTTGATGTTAAAAGGGAGACTGCCCCTGGGTTTCCCAAGCCTGGTCTTACTCAAAGGACCACAGGTGCTCATTGGTCACTGCCTCAAGGGCTAGTTTTGTGGGCTTCATACTCCCTCATACCCACTCCATTTTCTTGTATGCCTTGATAAAGATCAATGATTGCCTGGAGGTCCATTAAAGTGGTCACCGTGTGCTTGTGTAAAGATTCAAGGAGATGCATATTAACTTCTGAAGAGCCACATGTGGCTCTGGAGCCACAGGTTGGCCACCTCTATACTGGAGCATCAGCAGCATACTGCAGCTCAGTGACTGAGGTTGAGATAGTCTTGGTTTTGGCTCAGAGTTGGCTAAGGTTAAATGGCTTTTCATCCATTTGGTAGTTTAGCTCCACTCCAACTGGAAGCTTATTGGTGGTAAGTAGTATTGAAAAAAGTATTGGAGCTATGACACAGCCTTGCTTAATTCCCAACTTAACTTTAGTGGGATCTGTGATAGATCAGTTAGTGAGAACCAACACTCACATACCATCATGGAGCAGGTGAAGAATAGTGATGAATTTCAGTGGGCATCCATACCTCATAAGATGCTCCCAGCGCTTCTCAGGTGACAGAGTCAAAGAATTTCATGAGGTCAGATAAGGCCATGTAGAGGGGTTTAACCCCCTCACCATTTTCCTGCAGCTGGTGAGAAGTGAAGATCATGTTGGTTGTGCTTCTTGAAGCCCTACCAACACTGAGATTCTGGGAGGAGGTCTTCAGCAAGTAGAAGAAGATTGTTCAGGATTTTGCATTTTTTTCTGTGGTGGACAACAAGGCAATTCCTTGTAATTTCCACAGTCAGACTTATCTCCTATTTTGAAGATTGTCATGAGCATGGCATCCCTGAGGTCATCGGGTTTCCTCATCATTCCAGATCCTTAAGATGAAGGCATGGAGCTGTAATGTAAGCTCTTCTCCCCCTTTCTTGAAGATTTTGGCAGGGATTCCATCTGCTCCAGATGCCTTGTCATTCTTCATTTGCTTGATGGTTTTCCTGCTGCTGCTGAAGTCTGCTGCTTCCTGGGGGCCTGCATCCGGGACATTGCGGAGAGGATCCCAGAGCTCCTCAAACCCACAGACCACTATCCCATGCTCCTAATTCATGTGGGCACCAATGAGACGGCTCGGAGTGCTCCCTTCCAGGTCATGAGGCGCTACGGGGATTTGGGAGCGGGGCTAAAGGGTCTGGGGGCACAGGTGGTGTTCTCGTCGATCCTCCCAGTCTCAGGCTATGGGCCGAGGAGGGAGAGGAGGATCCATGTGGTCAACCAAAGACTGCGGTGCTGGTGTCGTCGGGAAGGCTTTGGCTTTCATGACCACAGCCTGCTCTTTGGCGAGAGAGGCGGCGAGCTGCTGGGAAGAGATGGCTTCCATCTCTCTCCCCTAGGGAGGAGGCTCTTCTCAGCCAGACTGGCTGACCTGCTCCACCGGGCTTTAAACTAAGCCCGCTGGGGGACGGGGGGACTACTGCCACTGCTGGCCCGCTGAGCAATCCTTGCAAAGCCAGCAGTTCAAGGCACTTAAGGGAGCCCACCCCTACCCCAGCCCTGGTAAAATCTGTGGGCAAGGAAGGAGCCCCGCAGGGGGCACTTGCCTGCCTGTACACAAATGCCAGGAGCTTGGGGAATAAGCAGGAGGAACTCATCCTCCTGCTCAATGCAAATAATTATGATGTCATAGGGATAACGGAGACCTGGTGGGACTCCATCCATGACTGGACCACGGGTATAGATGGCTATACCCTGTACAGGAGGGATCGTGTAGAGAAAAGGGGCAGGGATGTAGCTCTCTATGTTAAGGAAAGCTACACGTCCCTGCAAGCCGATATTGGCGACCAGGGGGGACGGCTGGAGACCCTCTGGGTT
>NW_005842016.1:1008150-1031911 GCF_000455745.1 Alligator sinensis
TGTCATTAGCGGCAGGTCCTGTCAGACCAACCTGATTGCCTTCTATGATCAGGTCACAAAAGCATTGGATGCAGGTATCGTGGTGGATGTAGTCTTTCTGGACTTCATCAAGGCCTTTGACACTGTCTCCCACCCCATTCTCATCAAAAAACTAGGTGACTGTGTCATTGATGCCTACACAGTCAGATGGATTGCAAATTGGCTGAAAGGTTGTACTCAGGGGGTAGTGGTGGACGGGTCTTTTTTGACCTGGGGGGAAGTGGGCAGTGGAGTCTCTCAGGGCTCGGTCCTTGGGCCCGCACTGTTCAATTTTTTTTATTAGTGACTTGGATGACGGGGTAAAAAGCAGCCTGTTTGAATTTGCTGATGATACCAAGGTTTGGGGTGAGGTGGGCACGCTAGTAGGGAAGGACAGATTACAGCAGGACCTGGACAGGTTACAGGGGTGGGCTAACGAAAATAGGATGGGTTTCAATACTGACAAGCGCAGGGTGCTGCAGTTGGGCAGTAGTAACCGGCAGCACACTTATAAGCTGGGTAACTCCCTTCTCAAGAGCATGGTAGCAGAAAGAGATCTTGGAGTCGTTATTGACTCCAAGATGAACATGGGCCGACCATGCGAGGCCACAATCGATAGGGCTAACCGTACCTTGTTGTACATCCACAGATGCATCTCAAGCAGGGCCAAGGAGGTGATCCTCCCCCTCTATGCGACACTGGTCAGGCCACAGCTGGAGTACTGGGTTCAGTTCTGGGTGCCGCACTTCAGGAGGGACGTGGACAGCATTGAGAGGGTCCAGAGGAGGGCCACCCTCATGATCCGGGGACAGTAGGGCAGACCCTATGAAGAGAGGCTATGGGACCTTAACCTGTTCAGCCTTCGCAAGAGAAGGCTGAGCGGGGACCTGGTGGCCATCTATAAACTCACCAGGGGGGACCAGCAGGGTTTGGGAGAGACCCTGTTCCCCCTAACGCTCCCCGGGGTAGCAAGGAATAACGGCCACAAATTGTTAGAGAGTAGGTTTAGACTAGACATCTGAAGGCATTACTTCACAGTCAGGGTGGCTAGGATCTGGAACCAACTTCCAAGGGAAGTGGTGATGGCTCCTACCCTGGGGGTCTTTAAGAGGAGGCTTGATGTCTACCTGGCTGGGGTCATTTGAGCTTGGTTTTCTCTCCTGCCCAGGGTCGGGGGTTGGACTTGATGATTTACAAGGTCCCTTCCGACCCTACTCCTCTGAATCTATGAATCACCTTGTCAAGGGTTGGAAGGATTCCAATATCATCTCTGTCTGGGAGCTGTGAATGGAGTTGAGAACACTTTTGTCAACAACAGAGTCTCAACTGACAAGGTCTTCAAAATACTCCTTCCAACAGGCATTGCTGGCTGCCCTTTCTTGATCAGGTCTCCTCCATCCTTATGTCTCAAGGGGGTTGGTCCTTGAGTGCTTAGACCATAGAAGGCTTTGGTGGCACTAATACATGCATATCATGGATGTTAGCACTCCAAGTCATTAGTCCAGTCATTATTGGACATTATTGGACATTGGACATGTCCAACATGAATTACTGGACATTATCCAATGTCCAATAATTCATGTTTGAGCATGAGTGCTCAAACAAGATAGCTATGTTGGCTCTGCTGTGACTCCAGCTAATTCCCTAAGTACCCTAGGATGAAGATCATCAGGACCTGTTGACTTAAATACATTCAACCCCTCCAGGTGCCCTTTTACTAGGTCAGCTCGTACAGTTGGTAGGTTCATATCTATACTGGGCTTACTTAAGGTCCCAGTGGGATCCGTATTTGTATTCATGTCCAAGAACACAGATGCAAGGAAATAATTTAGAAGCTCTGCTTTGGCCATCCTGTCTTTTACCAGTTGCCCTAGTTCATCCTGAAGGGGCCCTAAGTTACCCTGTACCTTCTTTTTGCTGCCTATGTACTTAAAGAATGGCTTTGTGTTATCCTTAACTTTTGCTGCCAGCCTAAGCTCCATTTCTGCTTTGGCTTTCCTCACTGCTTGCCCCTGTTAAATCTATCCAGTATTCTTTTTTGTAAGCTAAACAGAATGAGATGTGTTAATCACTCCCTACAGGACATTTCCCCTCTGTCAGGTAATTTTACCTTTTGTACCCTCCCCCAGTTTCAACATCTTCTAAGAAATATGCAAAGGAGAATTGTGTACTGTATTTCAGTATTAGTTTCACTAATGTCATGCAGATAAATAAATTAAATCTACTTACTACTGTTGCAGTTTTAAGTTACCAGGAACTCTAAAACAAGTAATGGTGTCTATAATGTAGAAAGCCACTCTCCATATGCCTCTTATCCCACCCAGTTCCTCTTTAATATGTTGTAACCAGTGATTTTTAACATTTTGGTCATGAAAAGTGTTCACTGTGGTTGAAATGGTTGCTTCCTAGACGCAGAGATTGGGAATATGTGGTGATGAAATAAACTCACTCCCTTTTATATCTGAACCTGGATTCCATTATCTCTTTTGCTCCATTAGATCCCAAGGCAGGACTCGCCCCCCTATTTGAAGTACAACTGGATTTGGTGAAGCCAGATTTGGTATTCCACCCTTCTTTGGACCCTGGTGCTAATGATGGCTTTTATGACATCATAGAAGGACTCATCAACGACATCTATCGAATCTCATCGTTGGTACCAAGACTAACTGAGCACAGCATTTTCCCTCATTATCAGGTCCCGTGTTCTGTCAGACATTCTTTCGTTGTGCAGCATTGTACAAAATTTGCTCCAGATCATCATAAAGTCACAGCACCTTTCTTTTGTTTTTTAGGCTGATATGGAGGACATGGGTGATTTAGCTGACATGCGCCACAACCTGATGGAGCGTGTTCAGAATGTTATGTCAATTTGCTGTGATTACCGCAGTTCCTTTGACCATTACTCATACCTCTATGGGGATGACAGGAAGGAATTTATACGCCAATTCCTGCTGTATGGGCATGTACTTACTGCAGCAGAAATTGAAGCCCATGCTGAAGAGGGTGTTCCAGAGTCCCCTCCCACATTGCAACAGTTCAAAGAACAGATAGATTCATATGAGAAGATATATGATGAAGTCAACAGCCTGGAGATGACGAATGTTTTTGATGGTTGGATGAAAATTGATGCCCGGCCCTTTAAAGCTTCTCTGCTTAATATAATCAAAAGGTGGAGCCTGATGTTTAAGCACCACCTCATTGATCATGTCACACATAGGTAACAAATGCTTTTTTGCTCCATTTCCAGACCTCCATCTGTTGGGTTTTGTCCAAAGTTCTATAGTGAACCATGGGGCATTTATTTTCCGTCCATTGAACTAATAAACTAAAATACAAACAATTGTAGTGTCCATCCATAGTGTCATGGACTGGCAGCTCCATTATATCCACTACGTATTCCGTTCTCTGAGACTGTCACTTCTGATTTGATCTGTGACTGAAACTAAGCCTAGATGTCCAGTGCACCTGAGTGGCTGAATAGAGTTGTGAATCAGGATTTCTAGGTCCCACTTCTACTTCTTCATGCCTCTTGCTGTAATTACTCTGTCACCTTCCACAGTCTCTCTCTCTCTCTTTTATTACTTCTGTCTAATTGTAGGGATTTGTAATTATCCTGTACACACTTCAGCTTACCCAACAATAAAGGCAGACTAATATTACAAGCTATTTCATGGGAACATTTAACTTACATTTTTGACATTTCTGAATGAACTTTCTTTGTGTATGCTGTTTTGTCTTCACTCCTTTTATGGATGTTTTATCTAGTTTTGTTGACATAAGTGCAAAATTGAGGAGTTCTGAAATGGAATTAGAAATTCACATATGATAAATGCTGGAAAGATGATAAATGCTGGACTCATTTGTCCAGTCAGGAAGAAAAAGACTATGTGATTTACCAGGCAGTCATGACTAAAAACTGTCTGTCTTTCCCTGAAGTATTCCCTTTGGCCTGATTCAGCAGCCCACCTTATTCTTTGGCAAAGCATCTGAAGATGAGCTTAAGTTCCTTGGACTTTCATGGGACTTAAGCATGTGAGTAAGGGTTTATTGAACTGCAGTTTTAAAGCCCCAGTTGAAGGAATTGGACAGGAAGGAAGACAGCCAGTGTTTGAAATGTCCATTCCTCTTGATTTTTGTACCAATCCAAATGTATGGGCTAAAGCTGATAACCAGTGTAAATATAAATTGCTCTGTTTTTCTCCTTTTTTTTTAGCTTGGCTGACCTTAAAGAGTTTATAAAAAATGCTGATAGAGGTTTGAGCAAAAAAGTTGAAAAAGGAGATTATGATGGGTTGGTAGAGATTATGGGTCACCTGATGGCTGTTAAAGAAAGACAGAGTAGCACTGATGAGATGTTTGAGCCCTTAAAGCAAACCATTGAACTACTGAAGATATATGAGCAAGAACTGCCAGAGGAAGTATATAAACAACTTGAGGTTGGTACAGAATAATGACCAGTATACAAATGTACTAAATAATAGACACTTAAAAGGGAGTGATACATTTATGTTACTTAATTTTTAACCACCTGCTAATATTAGCCATTGATTAGACTGTTTTGACAACTGGGTTGCAGAAAATCTATTGTGGATGGGTCATAGCAGCACTATTTAATGTTGCATTGAAATTTTCATTTAAAGCAGAGATAAAATCTTTTGTTTCTTATGAAAGGCATAGCTTTTGGCTGTCAAAACTTGTAACAATTCCTCTTGAAGAATGTAATACATTTTTAAAGTACAACCCTTTATTAAATATGAGTTATAATTATTTGTATAGGTCCAATGAGCCATTTTTATGAGTGTGGTACTAGGGTGGTAATGCTTGGTGGTAATGCCTATGTTCAGAGCATTAGTTTAAGGTCTTATCTATACTACACTTTTTTGGGGACTTAGATGTGTTATTTATGGATGTGAAGAGATCACATCCTTTTAATGATGTAGGTTTATGCAAGCAAAGCTCATCAAGATACAGGTATGCTACTGGAAACGGTCTTCTACAGCTTAGCAAGCATGATATATACACGCAGAAAACTCTTTTCCACATTTCTCCTAGGAGTATCTGCCAGCATAGCTATCTTGTTACAGCTGTAGCAGCAATAGCTCCATAGCGTGGACAAATCTCTGCGTTCTGAAGATGTGTATTTGGTTCCTACATCTTCCAAGGGCTTTCTGACAGACCTTGGTTAAGTCACCAAGGGCAGGCTTTTATATGTAGCTAAGTACCTAAACATGTGGATAGGAACCTAGACATTGTTCAAAATCATACTGCCAAGCTGTCTTTAAGAACCTGGCTTTATCACTCTGAGCTGCAGTTCTCCATTTTTAAAACATAGGTAAAAGATCTTTATCACTCATAGTTGCTGTGGGGGTATGTTAAAGATTGTGAGGTGCTCTGAACCATGTTATCTAAGATATTATTAAAATAGAAAAATACATAACCAAAGGCTTATTTAAACAGCTCCCATTACAGTCCTTGTGCTGGTTGTTAGGGCTAAAGCAAGACCTTTCTAAAAAGTGCCCCTCTATTATAAATTTATGGAATGATAATTCTGTTCTTGTTCTCCAGGGAGAGCTGTTCTGTGTATGAGACTTGGCTTTGACTAAACTTTTCCCTTTTTTAGTGTTTGAATTTTTGTGATTATAGTAAAGAGAGCACATAATTTATTTGTAGGGAAGCTGAAACACCAAAGCTCTCCTTAGGATATTGGAGCCAGGAAAATCTTTTTTCTTACCAGCAACCTGCTGGCTTCATACAGCTAAATAAAGTACAGGTTTCCCTTGTCAACCCCTGGGGTTAGGTTCCTGAAAGTTCCCGTGGTCAGCAAAACCATGGTTGGCAAGACAAAAGGCTTATGGGAAGGTGGCGGGCTGATTTGCGGCCATGGAAAACTGTGGTTACTCAAAATTTTATAGTGTGGTAGCCAAAATGGTATCTGGAATATTAAGCGTGGATATTCAAATCCGTGGTTGGCAAAACCATGGTTGGCAAGGTTAACCTGTACTGATTGCTATCTGCTCTGTACAGAAACAGAAGTGGATATGTTTCTTAATGTAATGTATCCAGTATGTAATGTTTCTTAACGTAATGCATCCAAGATGCTGCAAAGGAGGGTGTAGTGATGGCAGCAAGTGCACTATGCATGTGTGGTGAGCTTACTACGCGTACATCCACCACTTCCAACTGGTGCTCTCAGTGATGAAGTGGAGTGCAAATTCACCACATCACTGCACCCTCATACCCCTGGGTCTGTTCCTGAATGAGCACCTGTCTACTAGACTGACTGGTGCTTTTGTATTTCATGTGGTTGGAGATATTCTAACTGGTAAGCAGACACAAGTATTTTGAGTAGTGTCAGACAGACAATGGGTTCTGAAAAAAAAAGTAGTCCAAAGTTCTGTTTTAACTATTCCTTTTTTTCCCTCGTTATTTTCCTGTTGTGATTTGTACTGGGAAAAGAAATGGAATAAGGGAAATAGCCTCATAAAAATAAAAAAAGAACGGAAGCAAGATGTAGAAAACTAAACAGGGCAAGTTGGAACAAAGAGGGCTTGTATATATGTAAAGGGAGGGGGGAAGCTCTTAACTTTCAAGGTGGAATAGTTCAGTTCTGTTTTAGTCAAGTCATGTGTTTGCCTTTTATGTCATGATAAAACTATCCTTATTGGGTAAGAAAGTAAGTCTTGTGCTTTTCCAGCATTGTAACTATAAAGAGATCAGATACATATTATATTAAGTGGAAAATAGTGTCTGCCAGCTTTTAAATTTTGTTTGTAGGAGCTGCCAGAAAAATGGAACAACATAAAGAAGCTGGCAATAACTGTGAAACAGCATGTGGCTCCTTTGCAGGCAAATGAAGTGACAGTTCTTCGCAAGGGCTGTGCAGCATTTGATGTTGAGCAGCATAAATTTAGAGAGAAATTTCGCAAAGAGGCACCATTCAGGTATGATAAAAAAATGGCATGACAAGAATCACAGAGAGAAAGCCTTATTAGGACATTTCTGAGCTGCCCTTAAGGGCATATATTTTAACATTTACTTCTCTCTTTTTATTTGGTCACAAGGCCAGAGTTGATATGTGTTATGTTCTCTCTCTGGGGACCCTGTCCTATATTAATCAGGGATTGGATTCAGTGAAACTAGTTTTAAAATATTCAGAAATTTCAAACGATTTTGGGGTCTAAGTCCCATTTTCAAAAGTCACGGGTGTGCATAGGAAAGGACTGATGCATAGGAAAGGACTGGTGTCACTTTGAGGAGTAGAATTGGGGTTTTTATATGATTTATGGTAATATCCTGATCAGCAGTATAGATATCTCTGTTTATGCTTCAGCCTGCCTAAAAATATGTATCTTGCCCCAGGAGCGTTATCTGAATTGACAGTTAGGCACCTAGAATCCTTATGCAGCAACTGGGGAGAGTTAGGCATCGCCAAGAAGTGATTCATAGCACCTACTGGCGATGAGCAAGCCAGTGGGAGATGTTAGGCATAGAGGAGGGTCTGAGCTTCTGCTCCTCGTTGGAGTTTAGGCACCTCCTTGGAGTTTAGGCATTAAAACCCATTAAGGGTAGAATTCATTGCTAAAATGCATAACTGAAATTATACAGTTTTTAGGCATCTAAGTCATCCAATGACATTCTGTTTTACCTGGCAGTCAAGGTGTTAGAGCACCTACTCAAGTCAGGGGATGTCTTGTGGACTCAGATTATAGCTTCATTTCCCCTTGAGAGAATCCTGATGTCCCTTATCTGAATCATCTGACCACAGACCAGGCAGGACAGCATGTCCTGTCCTGTTGATGATAAGCCACTTGGCAGCCAAGAGGAAAAGTGTCCAGGAGATAGAAGGAAAACAAGCAAGAGGGAACCTAACAGTTGTAGCTTTGGGACATGGATGTTGTTCTAGAAGGAGGTTTGAAACTCCCATGAGGCTGAGGGCAGGGAATTAGAACCCAGATTTCCCATGGCCTCAGCAAGTGCTCTAACCACTAGGCTGTTTGTAGAAGGGACTGTAGCAGTTCTCACTGTATTGGTGCTGACCCGATATGCCCCTGATACATCTGTTGCCCTCTATAGACTGTGATACTAATTGCAGCAAATTAGTCTACTGTGCAGTTAAGCAGATATGTAGATGCACCCAGTGGGTCAGAAGCTTCTGGACTGCCCTCTATCCTTTTTTTCCTCAATGATTATGATAGTAGTTCAACTTCAAAAGGAGTACTGGAGAAGGCCCTGAACAATGAATGACCTATGGTGATTAGAGTGCTGTACTGGGAAGTCAGAGAGGTCCCTGGTTCCAACCCCATCTATGTGAGGATGATGTAGAATTCAGGACCTTTGCCTTCCCCAACATGTGCCCTAGGCTCTTAGCTGTGGGAACACATACACAGTCACTTTTCCTTCCAGAGGCTAAGACCAATAGATGCATGTTGTAGGCAGCTCCATTTGCAGGCATCTAAGTTTGGTACATATCCACAGAAAATGTGTACAGGCTATGGCTGTTACTGCACATGATCAATGTAGTTGCACAGTTGCCCAGAGGCATTTTATTCTTTGGTATGTAGCCCTGACATGTAAGTGCTAAAAAATCTATGTGAACAATGGGAAAAGAAAAATATGCCATCCTAAGTGCATGCCAGTTATTTACATAATGGCTTGATGTTTAGAATACTCTTCCAGGAAGTCTGAGACCTGGGCTTTATGCACTTTTGATCATGAGGGCTTTAAGTTTGTATTTTGCATCTCACTTTAATTGCTATGCTATAGAAAAGTCTGAGTTATGGGATTCCCCATCCCTGCTGCTGAAGACAGGCCACTAGATAGCTAAGAATGCATGAATACTGGGGCCAGAAGCAGAACAAGCAAGGGGGAGCCTGACTTTATAGCACTAAGTTTTCCTCTCCCAAGAAGCAGAGAAAACCAGGATTCCAGTCCTTGATCCTAGATTATTTCTGTTTTTAAATCAATGATTGAGTAATTTATAAATCATTCAGGGAGCAGGGATGAGAAACTCCATAAATTGCATCTTCCCATGCCAGGAGCCTCTGATCCCCTGTATCTGGAACCCCACTGGAGCTGCCGCACCATGCCCCATTGGAGCTGCCAGGAGCATGGTTGAAACTCCCTAGTCGGGGAAGCCCTTGAAACATTTGGGGCAGAGGATCAGCTGGACTGGGGGCTGTCAGGCTCGACTTGACAAACAGCTGATTGTCAGCCTCAGCCAGGACAGCTCAGGGGCTTGAATCAGACCCAGTCCTGTCTGGTGTCCCAGCTGACAATCAGTTGGGCCTCAGTGCAGGCATCCCCAGCTCTCCAACTGGACCTAGGACTGTCAGGGATGGGGGAGGGAGAGTGGGGAGACAGCAGTCAGCTGATTGGTGCCCTGGCCCCAGGGGCAGCCCCAGGTTATGTGGGGCTCCGGGCACCTGGCTTTCAACTTGCCAGTGAAGGAACAGCCTAGGGTCGTTATCCTGGGGTTCCCTTTGCACTAGTGAGTACAAAGGGTGCAACTGGGATCTTATCCCTGATACCAGAATTTGTGTCCCCTG
The DNA here is from genome assembly GCF_000455745.1 of Alligator sinensis. Lineage (NCBI taxonomy): Eukaryota > Metazoa > Chordata > Crocodylia > Alligatoridae > Alligator > Alligator sinensis. The sequence goes on from NW_005842016.1 coordinate 1,017,714, forward strand.
ATATGGATGTGTTGCATGAGAGAGGGCCAATTGTTGGGACCGGGGATCAGATCCCATCATGCCATTAAATGAGCATGTTCCAAGATCCTTAACTTTTTAGTTTCTTTTGCCAGTAACTTGTACCTCAAAGCGGCAGCAGGTACAGGTATCTGAAAAATAGCACAAAGAGGGAAATTTTCTTTTGGGTTATTCTTCCATAAGAAGCTAAAAATGTTGCTTACAATGTTGCCTTCCTTTTCACTACTTTTTATCAAACAATTTACACTTTGTAGAAACTAAAGGTAGAAAAATCACTGACTTAAAGGGGAAATGATTAGGGCACCTCATGATTTGAAGCTGACATCAGTACCACTATGTGGAGTATCCAGTGGAACAAGTTATAGCTGTTTCATCTCTGTTTTGTCTCTTGCATAAACCAGTTGGCTTATATTTTATTTACAAGTGATTATAGTCTTACTTATGGAGAAAAATTCTTTCTAGGTTTGATACTGAAAACCCTTACCAAATACTGGATGCAAACCACATTGAGATTAAACAAATGGAGTCAACCATGGGTTCAATTTATGAATCAGCTGGTTTGTTTGAAGTCAGTGTTCCAGATTATAAACAGCTAAAGCAATGCAGGAAGGAACTTTGTCTTCTCAAGGAACTCTGGGATATGATCTCTGTTGTAGACTCAAGCATCAACGATTGGCAGACCACAAAATGGAGGGATATTAATGTTGAAAACATGGACATTGAGTGCAAAAAGTTTGGTAAAGATATTCGAAACTTAGATAAAGAAATGAGGACCTGGGACGCTTTCATTGGGCTGGACAATAGGGTAAAGAACACCCTGACATCTCTGAGGGCTGTGGCAGAACTTCAGAATCTCGCCATTAGGGAAAGGCATTGGAACCAGCTGATGCAGGCAACAGGTGTGAAATTCACCATGGATGCAGATACTACTCTGGCTGATCTGCTGCAACTCAACCTTCATAACTTTGAGGATGAGGTTCGCAGTATTGTGGATAAAGCAGTTAAAGAAATGAGCATGGAAAAGGTCTTGAAAGAACTTAAAACAATCTGGAGCAGCATGGAATTCCAATATGAACCTCACCCCCGGACAAAAGTTCCCTTGTTGAAATCTGATGAAGATCTAATTGAAACTTTAGAAGACAACCAGGTACAGCTGCAGAATCTAATGACTTCCAAGTATATTGCCTTCTTTCTGGAGGAAGTGTCTGGATGGCAAAAGAAGCTGTCTGCAGCAGACTCTGTCATTTCTATCTGGTTTGAAGTGCAGCGTACATGGTCTCACCTGGAAAGCATATTCATAGGCTCAGAAGATATCCGGGCACAGCTCCCTGAGGTACAAATCAGAAAAACAGAAATCATGTTTCTTTCAGTTTGGAAGACATATAGGATAATATTCTTTATTTGAACCCAAGTTACTGGAATAACCTGTTAACCACAGTGGCCCCTGCCACTTAACATTTACTAGTTACACTGGTGACTCTTTTATTTGCCTAAGCTTATCTAGCAAGCCACATAGCCTTTCCATAATGAAAGTTGTGCTGTTTCCCGATTGGGTGATTCCACAAGGATGAAAACCCTTAATGGGCTCCTCTTTTCTTCTCTGTACTTTGCAAATACAAAATCCTTTATGTGAGTGCCAGGCTGCCAGCATTATTTGTTATACAAAACACATTCTTCCATTTACTTTAGAGGAGGAAATATGGATAATTACCTAGGCAAATAAAAAACAAAAAAGTTTGGACTAGACAGTCCTGACAGGACCTTTCAAAATGCAATTACATGCAGCTGGGCCAGTTGTTCTGCTATTTATTCTTTGACAGGAAGAACACAAACCCATTATATAAGAATTTTACTGTTCTCCAGTGCCTTTTAAAGGAGTTTCCAAAAAAAAAAATTGTTTCCAATTAAGAAATAATTTTTGGTTGGCTCCTGGTCTTTATCTGGACTGCACACACCTAGTCTGAGTTGGATAAAGCACATATTCTTATGTACAGACATGTCAGAGTATAAAGCTTGCTTTTTCACTTAGCTACCATCATGTCTGTGTGGAGTACATGATCCCTGGTATAAACCTGAGTAGTCTGTGGGCTGCTTTAACTTGCAATAGCTGTTAATAGCAAGAAGTACTGAAACTGTTGTTGAGGGTGAGCACAATAATCCTGGTTATACCCACAATTGTCCAACCATTCCCCTTACATCATCTTGCATTCCTTTCTTACTTTTGTCGTTGTCTGTCTGACCAGGTGCTCTTCTAGGACTTTCTTCCTCTAGTTGAATAAGTACCTACTACATTTTTGGTGCTAATGCAATAAAAATAAAATGCGCAGTGATAAAACAGCCTGGAATATTAGTGACAGAAAGCTATTACTATCTGATAGCTCTTTGGTGCGCATGAAATCTGTCTATGATCTAAATCTGCTTTCTTACCCTATCACAAGTGGGAGTCCCCATCACAATAAGAACATGACATCTGGCACTAATTTGCAGTTTCTTCTTTTTTTCAGAAGAGAGGCCAAAATTCAAATACCTCTGGAGATTGGACTCCCATGGGAGTGTCTCAAGGGCAGGGTGATAACATTTTGCCAAGAAGTGGGATGCTTGTGTGTTAAATTCACTTGAAGTGAAACACAGAATTTGTTATTTACAGAGAAATTGGAGACCACTTTATTGAGTTGTTACAAAAATATTTGCAGGGGAGGGGGACAGCTTGGCACTATTGTGTGGTTTGTCGTTAACTTTAAACAGAGCCAAGGCTTTTCATAGTTTCATAGTTGGTAGGGTCAGAAGGGACCTAAGCAGATCATTTTTAATGCAGCTTTTATTCTTCACTGAATTGCTTGAGCAACTCAGGAGCCTCACATTAGGTGGAGAATTTAATTTGTTAGTGGATGGGTCTACACATGCACTTTAATGTGCATTCGCCTATTTTAATGTGCACTAAATTGTCACAAAATCTGTGCTTAGTTAATGTACATTCAAACAGGAGAATGTGCATTGTGTCATTTAAAAACCATACTCTATAGTGAATGTGCATTAAGACAGACTGATGCACATGTTCCTTGTTCCTTATAATGGAGGTACTAGATTTAATGTGCATTAACTAAAACGTATTAATATATGTGTAGACATGCCCACTTGCTTCTCTGCCATCCCTTTGTAATCAAAGTGTGGAAGGACCTTTCTCACTGGTAGTAGGTGTGTCCATATGAGTGATGGACTGACCACTCCTCATTCTGCAGCAGGGAAGGAAATGATCATCCTGGAGATGAGAAAAGATTTGTTGTTCTTCCCATGGAAGGACTTTAACTGTGTTCAAGAGGAACTTCTGCTCTAAGACACTTCTTCCTTATCCAGAAGAAAGATACCAGGGGCACAGCCAAAGAATGCTCAGTTTCCTAACAAAAAAAAACCTGCATAGGGAAATGAGCTGTACCGGGGAACAGTTACTGAACAGATCCTTTAATACATCTCTCTCTTAGATAGGTGAGGATTAAACAATGGGCCATGATGCCTTCTCTAGTCACACAGACTGAATGACTTAAATGGAATGGTGCCAATGATACTTTTTGGCCTAGAAGACCACCCATTCCAGCTGTATGAATAAGGCCGCAGTCAAAGGGATCCCAAAGAATAAGTCTTTTTTGGTAAAGAAACAAATGTGTTAATAGTCAATATGGTTTCTGTTTTACCATTCATAGGACTCCAAACGTTTTGAAGGAATTGATGCTAATTTTAAAGAACTGGCCTATGATGCTGAGAAAACTACAAATGTAGTTGAGGCTACCAACAAACCAGGTCTATATGAAGAACTGGAGGATATTCAGAGCAGGTGGGCTACCCTTCTCTCTGCTGGCATAAAGTGCTGGGTTAAGCAAAATTAAGTTGACATACCCTGTGTTCTTAGATCTCTTTCCTGGACTGAGGTGGGCAGTCTGTTTTCAGCCAATCTCAATAATTAATTTATTCATTCTTTTTTATTTGTGACTCACCAATTTATAATCCCAAATCTTGTTATCTCAGTGTTATAGCTGAGCATTCCTGTTTATAAGAGGCAAGAAATTTATAAGGTTTTGAGTGCAATGTGAGCTCACTTACCTCATATATATTCTATATTAGGTATATATTTAGCAATCTAACAAATAATAAAAAATACACTTATCTGTAGCATGACTGAGTCAGTGTTCGTTTGACATCCATAATTACTAGGTATTTAAATTCACAACCTTAATATTGCAAAGCTGTCCTTGATGCACAAAACTAGATACTCTGAGGAATCATGAAATGCAATGGAACAGATAAATATACACTTCACATTTAACGTAGTGGTAATTTGGTTAGAAAATGCACACTTAAAAATGTAGAGCATAGAGAGATGTATTTTCATCAGTGTGACTAGTATAAAAATAGTAGGAGACATGTGATGTAAATCCCTAAACTAGGGTAACTTTACCCAGTCTGGTATAGAATTTAAAATAAACACGTTGAGTTACAAAAGCTGCATGTTCCTTATGAGGATTAGCTACATGCTATGCACGAGCTTTATACATATAGCTATTTTAGCTGTGAATCCAAAAATGTAATGAGTGTTATTTAAAGAGGTTGGTTTTTTTTGACTGATTGAGTTTTTTCATATTCAAGGTCACTGAATGCAAATTGTTAAATGGGCGGGGAGCAGTGTCTGGAAGCAGGATGGGCAGGCAGGGCTGGGGCTGGGATTGGTATCGCGGGGCCATGATAGCACGGGGCTGGGACCCGAGGCAGAGCCATGATCCACTCCCCATGCACCCCTGCCCGTGGAACTGACGCTCATGACAGGGGTGTGCGGGCAGCAGATTATGACTCTTCCCTGTGCCGTGGCCCTGCACTGTCACTGCCCTGCGATCCCAGATCCCAGCCCTGGCCCTGCCCACCCTTCCTGCTTCTGGATGCCACTCCTGCCCATCCATGGACCTGTCTCATTCACCTGGCCATGCAGCCTTTTTGTGTGGGTCAATGGCTGGTTTCCATGGAGATCCCTCCCACCTGCTCTGTCCTGTGCTCCCAGAAGTGGGTGCAGGACAGAAGGGAAAGGGTGTCCAGGCAATGTGTCCAAGTCCAGTGGCAGCGGCAGAGACTGGCACCAGCAGCTAGAAGGAACTCCTGCTGTGAGGGCTGCTGGGAAGTGAGTCTGGCTGCCATTCCACCCTAACCCTGCCACGTGCCTGGGGGTGGCAGGACTGGCTGCACACATCATGGCCCAGATTGCCCCCTATGCCTGGGCTGGGTGGGGCTGAGGGATGTGCTGCATGTCAGACAAAATCCCTTGGCAGGCTGCGTACAGCCTGCGGGATGTATTTTGCCCAGACCTGGTATAATCCTCTGAGTACCTTACACATGATATCAGTAATGATAGTTAAGACCCTTGCAGACATGAAATCTGTTTCTGGTGTCAGAATTGTATTTGTTCATCTGACCTGCAATGCTAAATTCTAATGGAAATATGTCTGTTTATTCTGGACTGTATTTCTCTGCTTTGTTTCCCTAGATTGTGTCTGTGTGAGAAAGCCTTGGCTGAATATTTAGACACCAAGAGATTGGCCTTCCCCAGATTTTACTTCATTTCTTCTGCAGACTTATTAGACATTCTTTCCAATGGCACCAACCCACAACTAGTAAGTTTTGTACAGTTTATCTTTTTATTTCCAAATTATATTGATAATGTCATAGCGGACTAGAGTGACGTACTCAGAATGTTCTTGTACCTTATTGTAGAATGAAATAATGAGTTTATTCTCCATTAGTGTAGATATTAATGACAATTTGTATATATTTGTTCTTAGTTTATAACTGTCCATTAGATGGCAGCATATGCATTATTTTGTCCTGTCTGAATATTTGTATTCCAAATTGATCTGGCAAAATTTCACTAACCGTGACTAGTGTATATTTTTGACAGCATAAGAGGAATGCATTGAGTTTTGAAGAAAAGCATTTTCTTTAAATATCTTAGTCCAAACACCCTTGAGGAATACCTAACCGCTGGATACCTAACTGGAGAATCTTGATATTTTCAGAAAATGCTGAGCACTCCCCCTTTAAGAGACACAGGTTGGGCAGTCTAAAATGGAGACATCTGAAATGTCAAATCACTTTTGAAAGTTTGTTGGAATATCACTTAGCAGAATTCATTGGTGACGTGTAGGGGGCGCATGCAGGTGCACATGCATCACCTGAGACTGGTCGTGCCCTCCCTGAGAGAAGCGCCGGTGGCACTTCCTGGTTTGCTGCTGGGTAACCTGGCTGTAGGCTGCTGCAGCAGGGGCGAGGGGTGCACTGGGCTCACAGCCGGCTCAGCACAGTAGGCAGGTAGGTAAAAATTTATTCGGGGGAGGAGGGGATGGGAGCAGAGATTAAGCCCCTCACAGTGCAGGAGGGAGTGGGGTAGGGGCAGGGACGAATCATTTACCCCCACCCCGCCCCGCTCCCTCCTGCACTGTGGGGATTGTCCGCTGGGCTGGGTCATGGGGCAATTGGGTCGTGGGGCAATTGGAACCCGGTGGCTCTCACCGCTGGTCACACTGCAGGGGAGCCGAGGGAGGGGCGGCACGTTCCCCCAACCCCTTGGCTCCAATGCACCGTGGACCTGGATGAGCCGCTGGGCTCTGATTACCCCACGACTTGGCCATTCACGGTGAATGGAGCCCTGGCCAGACCAGGTAATGGAACATGCAGAGCCCAGTGGCTCCTGCAGAGTCGCGGTGCCAGGGAGCCAAGGGGGGCACATGCCCCCTCTCCTATCTTTTCACTGGGCAAGGGTGGGCTGCAGCTGCGAGGTGAGCTGGGCTCTGCCTGCTCTGCACCTTGCTGCAGCCTTTGAAAGTGGCACAGCACAGCACCATGTGCTCCACCCAGCAGCGGTACACACATGGCAGTGCGCCGCTGTCAAAGGCTGCAGCAAGGCACGGAGCCAGGAGAGCCCAGCTCACCTTGCAGCTGCAGCCCACCCTTGCCCCATGCAAAGATCAGGGGGGGCATGTGCCCCCGCTTGGCTCCTCAGGGCTGCGACTCTGCAGGAGCTGCTGGGAATGATTTAGGTGGGGCGGGGTGGGGTTCCCGGGGCCTCCGTCTCCTCCATCCCGGTGGCACAGCTGAAGCTGGCCCCGCTTGGGTGCAGCCACATGGGTGCAGCAGACCCCAGCCCCGAACCCGATCCCTGTCCGGTGCAAGCCCCAGCCTCATTCCCTCCCCACCATGACCCTTCCCCCTCCCCACCCCACCCCTTCCCCCACAGACTTTTGCATGGGGAGAGGGTGCGCATGTGCCCACACACAGACTCCTCTGGCCCCGGCCCCCTAGTCGGCAATCGGCTGGGGGCCCGCCTCCCCTCCCGTCAGTGATCGGCTGCTGGGGGACCCCTTCCCCTGGTGGGTGATCAGCAACTGTTGCCCCCCCAATATTAGGAGGCACCAGGTGCCCATGGCAGTATTCATACTTCTGGGTTTTTGCTTCTGACTAACAGGCTGGTGAAAGTCCCTGGGCTCTTTAATTTGACTCTTGAAAGCAGTGATAGTGGGAAAGGGACAAGACATTGGTCACATTGTGCCACTTTTGGTACATTGATAGCTGAAGTTGATGGCAGTGAACTATGCCTTTTTATTTTATCTAGTTACCTCACAAGAGAAAGGGCCAAGGCGGGCAGCACCAGGATGCTATGCAGCTCCTGTAGTGCTGCTGAAGGGACTGGCTTCAGGCAGTACTGCACTGAAATGATCAGATTTTCCTTTCTGCATCTGTATGTATATGCATCATAGGTTATGGTGGCAATCGTGGTTGCTGATATAAACCGCTGTGTACCCTTTTTTATTCAAGTGACAATTCACGTTGTTTCATATTGGCAAGATAACTTCTTTGTGATTTCAGCTGGCTCAGGGCTGGGATGATACTATACCCAGGGCATTGTATGTCCCTACGTTGTCTGATATGTTTAGTTCTACTCGCACTTCCTAGTGTATATCTGGAAAACCAGTACTAGCAAGGATATAAAAGCTAGTGATGATTTTTCGATTTAAGGCATCCAAAGGTATAAAAGTAACTAGGGTCGAGTCCACTTTTCTTGCAGGTGGGGAATATACTCGAGCACATTCAGCAGAAGAGTAACAGAGTGGCTCCAGGACCTGTCTTGTAGTGGGAGGAAACTGTTTGGGAAGCAAGTGGATTAATTTTCTTTCTGGGAAACTCTCCTACAAAGTCAAAGGGTCTCAAAAAAAAAATGACTGGAGTCAGGTGGTGATACTTCAAAGAGGTTGTTCTGCAGCCATACCATTATTATTGCCCTGAATGGTTAAAAATGACTCTGAGGAGTCCCATCAATTCACGGAAGTCCTTCTTCACAAAGCAGTGTTTCTTGAAACAGCAACAGAAAGGGCAATACTGTGAAGACAAACTACACAAAATATTGCATCAGACAATAATATGAATTCTGGGATAGAGCAATGAGGAACCACATTATACAGCAGTGGTTCTCAACTTCTTTAGACTCAAGGCACCTGCTATTTTAAGGAGCGAGAATGCTGCAGTTAGGACCCAGGGCTGCTGAATAGAGGCTAGCTTCGAGAAAGCAGGCAGCCAGGCATCCCTGTCACTGAGGAAGGGAGCTGCATTAAAAAAAAAAAAAGAGGCAACGCCTGCAACCAGTCAAAAGACAACTGGTTAGCACAGGCTGACTGTGGGAGAACTTGTAGCCAGGAGGCCAGCTAGCTATGAGGAGGTGTCTGTCAGCAAAGAAAATGTCAGCAAGCTGCAGGCAGGGACCAGACCTGGGAGATCAACTCACCCAGGGAGTGGAAGTGGAGCAGACAGTGAGGCAGCCTAGAAGCAAAGGGCTACAGACTGCTGAGCTAAGCCCTAGCTGGGAAAGCAGGCAGGTCAGCAGACACAGGAAAGGTACACCTGTGGGGGAGGCTGCAGCATCAAATGACCTGATGGGCACCTCTTAGGAGGCACATAAAGCCAGTGCCTGAAGGCAAACAGGTAGTCTGGCCCTTCAGGCTGCAGGAGAAGAAGCATGTGGAAGGAATGCTGCAAGGGAATGCCTGGTGGACTGCTGAGCTGCCTTGAAGGTACCAGTAAGGTTCTGAGGTCTTGCCGGAGAGAGGGGGAGAATGTAGCCTGGAGCTCGGGGAAGCCTGATGCATACAGCTAGTGAGCTGGGATTTATGTTCGGACCCAGTGTGAGGATAGTTTGAGTTACAGCCAGAGGGCTGTTGTACTGTTTAAACTGGAGGTTTGGGTAGGGCTATGAGGGATGGTTTGAAGATCCCATTAGTATCCAAGGCGCACATGACTGCCTTGAACCCTGGCACCTTTGAAAGGATCTCAAGGCATCGTACAGTTCCACAGCACCCTTGTTGAGAATCATAACTATAGAGGATGTTGCACCAGCTTTTTTTTTCTGTTTTAAGAAATTATCTTAACAGTACTGTTGAGGTCTCAGGGTAATTCACTCTACACACAGTCTTTCACTCCTTTTTCAGGCTTCTTGTCCTTACTACTCTGGAGCAAGCTCCCTCCTACTACTGGAGCTAATCAATGTATGCCATATGCATAGTTCCCAATACACTCACGGTCTCTCCACGCTCTGTGGTCGCCTTCACAATCGCAGGCCAACTCTCAGAATAACAGCACTCCAGATATGGTCCCCAGGCTCCACCATGAGCTGATCTGCAGGCTCCTTCCCTCTCGACTCTCTACTTGCAGACTTTCAGCTTGCAGGCCCTTGGCTGTTTGCCTGCTTTTAGCTCTTCTCCCTAGGAGCCTGTCTTCCCCACTGGATCCTTCTGAAATCTCCCCCCTAGCTCCCCTTCCTGGGAGCCTTTTAATTCCCTGCCAACTAATTAGTTAAGGCAACTGTTCCCATTGCCTAGGCAGCCTGCAATCAACCCTTACACCCACTGGCTGAGCTATAAGCCTTTCACAGCTGCATACTGTCCTCAGGCTCCTAGAGCTGGCAGTCTGCCATAGGCGATGCATGCCTCCTGAGGTTGGGCAGGGGCATGGCGACTGCCCGCAGGCAGCGACGCAGGCGTTGGTGGTGAGGGTGGGCTGAGTGGGGACTGTCCACAGGCGGCTGCGGTGGTGTGGGGGGCAGGGTCCCCCCCTGGCTGGACACCAAGCCTGGAAGTGCAGGCAGTGTGCCTGGAAGTGCCTCTCGGCACTTTTTGGGGTGAGCAGCGCTCCACCTGCCTCCTCCCCCCGTCTGTCGCCTAAGCTGAGTGCGCTCGCCCTCGGGGGAGGGGGGGCACCAGCGCTCTCAGGGGGTTCACAGGCTCCCCTGTGCACCCCCTACACATTGCCTACACAGTCTGCATTACCATTACAAACCCTCCCCTCCAAGAGGGAAGCCTTCTTCTAATTTTCTATCCCCCACCTTCTCTGTGCAGAAGTATAGGCCTCAACTCCAAGTTCTAGGCCCCCTGGCCATGGTGTCTCCCTTTTCTTTGCCCTGAGCTTGAACATCTACTGAACCACAGCTTTCCTTATGTTTCTAGGTCAGGGCAAAGCTGTCCTCTTCTAGTTCTCACTCTGGACACCCTGGTTCCTACGTCTTGCTCTCTTGACTTTGGCCCAAGTTTAAACAGCTACTGGGTCACAGTTTTGCCTATGCCTCTTGCCCAAGATAAAGCTGTCCTCTTCTAATTCTCACTCTGGACCCCTTGGCATGGGTCTTGCCCAGGACAGCCCGTGCTGTACTCCCACCCACACTTGCTGGCCCTGCCCCAGCCAGCATTCACAGATTGGCAGGGTTGCTTCCAATGTAGCACTCCCCTCACCTCCAATGGCAGATCCTCCTCCTGCTCCTGCCCGTGCAGCATCACTCCTGGCAAGGTTGGGGAGGAAGCTTCAGCTGCGTTTCTCCTGCCCCAGACCACAGAGCTCCAGTTCCAGCTCCTGGCCACCTTTCACCCACTCTGCCCACCTGCAGGTGGCTGCTCATTGTGTCATATGGGTAGAATGGATGGAGGGTGGCCGGGAGCTGGAGCCAGAGCCCAGCATGCTGGGGCAGGAGCCTCCTGGCTGCAGCTCCCTTGCCCAGCCTGGAGCAGTGCAGCAGGGACAGGAGCAGGAGGAGCCACCGCCATTGGAGGCAAGGGGAGCTGAGCAGCACCTGCAGGGCTGCAGCCACACCAGAAGCAGCCCTGCCAGAAGCTGTGAATGCTGGCTGGGGCTGGGGCCAGTGGGCGGGGGGATAGGCAGCTCAGTGCTGGCTGCCCCAAGCCAGGCTCAGCCCCATGTGGATGGCCATGGGGGCAGCCACGGGCCAGTTCCAGTCAATTGGTGGGTACCCCCGCCTCCCCCTGTGGGCCAGACCCAATAAGCTGGTGGGCCATATTTTACTTATGCCTGTTCTTGTCCCTCCTGATCACTGGACCCTCTGGATTTCCCCCTCCCCTCCCACCCAGGCACTGGACCATCTCAATGTGCCTCCCCTTCCAAACCACCCGTGTTTACAGTGTCCAGCCTAACATAACATAAACCCAGATATACGCTCACTATCTAACTCCAACCAAACACATATAAGCCCACTGGCTATTACACTCAACTGCTCAAATGCCCCCTACTTGGGGTTTTATCAGGTCCATAGCTCACTTCAGAGTAGTGCTCTCCTGCTGCTCTGGTGGTCTTAACAGGACCCTCCTCCATACTAGCAATCTCAGGCTGCCCATTCCCTGCAATCTGTCCAGAAAGGCCATGATTTCTCCCACCTAGGGATCTCCCTTTTCCCTGGGACCACCTCCCATTGGGACCTGGTATAATGCACCCCATCCTGCACCTCTTCCCAGGTACAGGCCTCCATTTTAAAGTTACTTTTCTTTCAGTGAATTGAAATGGGTCTTCCCCTTATTCTGTACCCTATCCCAAGGTCCCCTTGCTTGCAAAGCAATCGGGGTCCCACATGGGTCTCTGCATGGTCGTCATTATACTAGGCAGTCTCTCTGTCCATTTTTACCCAAATGGGCCTGCCCTACAATATCTGTCCATTCAACCTGGAAACTGCCTGAATGGCTGGGACCTTCAAATGTAACTGTCCCAGGTTTTCCTAAGCCTGTCCCTCCAAAGGTCCACATACGTCACTGTAGTTGCTTGTTGGAAGACTTGCTTTAACTTCCTGCAGCTGATGCTGGAGCACAGGTTCTTTAGAAACATGGTGGCTCCAAGGTTGCCAGCCTTCTGCACTGGCTTCCTCTTGGGCTGGACTTCCAGATCTCTTATCACCCCAGATCCAGTTTCATCATCTCTTTCATGCTTGGCCTCAGTTCCTTCTCAATTATTCCTGGGATTTTGTCCACCCCTGTCCCTGGCTCAGGACTGCTAGTGTGTCTCTCGTGCCTTCCCTGATGTTTGTTCCAGCTAGGGCCTACTGATCCCTGCCTTGGCCTGCAGGCTGTTCTGTCTCCTCCTGGGGCCCCATCTTAGGTTGTGGGCTCCTTAGGCTTCCACCTCTGTCTCTTTGTGCTCACAGAGGTGCCACTCAGTCTTGGTCAGCTCTCCTAGCTTCTCCTGAAAAGCCTCCCACTGGGCACTGAGTCCGTTCAGGTTCTTAGACAGACCTTCACCATGAACTAGATTCATAGACTCATAGATGTTAGGGTTGGAAGGGACCTCAGTAGTTCACTGAGTTGGACCCCCTGCCCTGGGCAGGAAAGAGCGGTGGGGTCAGATGACCCCAGCTAGGTGCTTGTCCAGCCCCCTTTTCAAGACCCCCAGGGTAGGGGAGAGCACCACCTCCCTTGGAAGCCCATTCCAGATTCTGGCAACCCTTACTGTGAAGAAGTTCTTTATAATGTCCAACCTAAATCTGGTCTCCATCAATTTGTGGCCATTGTTTCTAGTTACTTCAGGGGGGTGCCCTAGTAAATAGATCATCTCCGAATCCCCTCTGCCATCCCCTGATAAATTTATAGGCAGCTGGGCCTTGCCTGCAGGCCTCTGACCATACGAGTGGGCTTCCTCTGAACCCTCTCAAGATTCTCCGCATCCCTCTTAAAGTGTGACACTCAAAACTGGACGCAGTACTCCAACTGCATAGAGGGGAAGTATCACCTCCCTGGACCTGTTCGTCATGCATCTGCTAATGTATGATATAGTACAGTTAGCTTTACTGATCACTTCATCACATTGATGGCTCATGTTCATCTTGGAGTCGACTGTGACTCCAAGATCACTTTCTGCTGCTGTGCTGCAGAGAGGTCATCCCCCAGCCTGTAAGTGTGTTGGTTCTTTTTACTCAGGTGCAGCATTTTGCACTTGTTTTTGTTGAACCGCATCCTATTTTGTTCTGCCCATTTTCCAACTTGTCCAGATCTGCCTGGATCTGTTCCCTACCCTCTGGTGTGTTAATTTTGCCACATAATTTGGTATTATCTACAAACTTGGACAGGGTGCTCTCTATGCCCTTGTCCAAGTCATTGATGAAGAGATTGAATAGCACTGGTCCAAGGACCGAGCCTTGCAGGACTCCACTGCCCACATCTTTCCAGGTCGATTATTGACCCATCCATCAACACTCTCTGAGTGCGAACCCTAAGCCAATTTGTCACCCACCTGACTGTGTAATCATCTACATCACAGGCTGTCAGTTTATTTACGAGAACAGAATGAGATACCGTATCAAAGGCCTTCTTAAAGTCTAGGTAGATGACATCTACCTCCACTCCTGTGTCTAAGCATTTTGTTGACCTGGTCATAAAAAGAAGCAAGGTTAGTCAGGTAGGAGCTATTTGCAGTGAACCCGTGCTGATTTCCTTTCAGCATTATTTCCCCTGCTGGGCTCCCACAAATGTAATCCTTATTGATTTTTTTTTTTCTTTTTTCCAGAATTTTCCCAAGGAGAGAGGTGAGACTAACTGGCCTATAGTTTCCCGGTTCCTTCCTCCTCCCCTTCTTGAAAATAGGGACCACACTGGCCCTTTCCCAGTACTCTGGGACCTGACCAGAGCACCATGAGTGCTCAACCAGCCACGCTAGCAACTCTGCTATGACACTGGCCAATTCCTTTAGCACCTTTGGATGAAGTTCATCCGGGCCCGCTGATTTGAACATATCCAGCCCCTCCAAGTGCCCCTTCACTAAGTCTGTGCTAACAGTTGCTGGGCTGGTGTCCCTCCTGTGTCTATCTATGATCCAACTGGGAGATTTGTCTT
>NW_005842016.1:1031921-1033106 GCF_000455745.1 Alligator sinensis
TGCTTTGCCCCCCCCCCCCCCGTCACCAGTTACCCTAGTTTGTCTTGTGGGGGTCCTATGCTACCCTGCATCTTCTTTTTGTTCCCTATATACTCAGGCGATTAGTCAAGGATGCACTACACAGTAGGAGTTTTGAAGTGATGGGAGCCCGAGAAGGCTGGCTGTGCCTTAAGGAGATGATCCTTCGGGCACAGAGGGAGATGATCCTGATGCGAGGAAAAAGAGGGAAAGGGGCCAGGAGGCTTCCTTGGCTGACCAGAGAAATCCAGGGCAGCCTATGGGCCAAAAGGGGGGCACATAAAAAGTGGAAACAGGGAGAGATCACCAAAGAGGAGTATACCTCCTCTGCTTGTGCTTGTAGGGAGGCAGTTAGACAGGCCAAAGCTACCATGGAGCCGAGGATGGCATCCCAAGTAAAGGATAACAAGAAATTGTTTTTTAGATATATAGGGAGTAAAAGGAAGGCCCAGGGAGGAATAGGACCCCTACTAAATGGGCAGAAGCAATTGGTGACGGACGGGGGGACAAGGCTGAACTCCTCAACGAGGTCTTTGCCTCAGTGTTCCTAAGTGAGGGGCAAGACAAGTCTCTCACTGGGATTGTAGAGAGGCAGCAGCAAGGCGCCAGACTTCCATGCGTAGACCCTGAGGGGGTGCAGCGTGACATGGAAGAACTGGATGCCTTTAAGTCGGCAGGGCCGGATGAGCTCCATCCGAGGGTACTGAAGGCACTGGCCGACGTCATTGCACAGCCACTGGCAGGAATATTTGAACGCTCGTGGGGCACGGGCCAAGTCCCAGAGGACTGGAAAAGGGCCAATGTGGTCCCCATTTTCAAGAAGGGGAGGAAGGAGGACCCGGGCAACTATAGGCCAGTCAGTCTCACCTCCATCCATGGCAAAGTCTTTGAAAAAATTATCAAGGCTCACATTTGCGAGAGCCCGGCAGGACAAATTATGCTGAGGGGAAACCAACACGGGTTCATAGCAGGCAGATCGTGCCTGACTAATCTAGTCTCTTTTTATGACCAGGTTACAAAATGCCTGGACTCAGACGGAGGGGTGGATGTCGTATACTTATACTTCAGGAAGGCCTTCGATACAGTATCCCGCCCCATACTGGTGAACAAGTTAAGAGGCTGTGACTTGGATGACTACACAGTCCGGTGGGTGGCAAATTGGCTAGA
>NW_005842016.1:1034092-1045631 GCF_000455745.1 Alligator sinensis
TTATCTAGCCCCAGCCCTCTTTCCTGCCTATGCAGGGGGTCGGACTCGATGATCTATTGAGGTCCCTTCCAACCCTAACATCTATGAATCTGAAGAAGGATTTTTTGTCGCCAGCCTAAGTTCTAATCCTGCTTTGGCCTTCCTAACTGATTCCCTGCAAGTGTGAGCTACCAGGGAGGTATACTCCTTGGTAGCTACCCTGTTTCCACAGCCTGTATACCTCTTTCTTTGCCCCTAGGCTTTCCTGGACTTCCCTGTTCAGCCAAGAGGGCTTCTTGGCCCCTTTGCCCCTTTTTATACGCAATTGTTTCCTTCTGTGCCCATAGGGTCGCTCCCTCGAGGAACGACCACCCTTCCTGGACACCCATTTTGCCAATGCTCTTGAGCTTCAATGCCTCACTAACTAATCTCCTGAGCACATTGAAGTTAGCCTTTCTGAAGTCTTGCACTTCAGCCCTGCTGGTTCGTTTACCCACCCTTTGCCAGGTAGTGAATTTAATCAGTCAATAGTCACTATCCCTTAGGTTACCTTGTACCTGCAGGTTCCCCACAGGTCATCCCCTGTATACAACACCAAGTCCAGCAAGGTGTTCCCCCTAGTGGGATTGTATACCTCCAGCATTAGGTGGAGGTCCTGTATGCAGATTAAGAACCTATGTGAGCAGTTAGATTTGGCTGACTGGTTCCCCCAGCAAATGTCAGGGTAGTTTAGGTCACCCGTGACAACCATATCTCTTGACTGTACAACCTCTTGAGAGCTGTCTGGAGAATTCCAGGTCTAGCTTATCCTCCTAGTGTGGCAGTCTTTAGTAGACTCCCACTACCAAGTCCCTTTTTCCCCCCTTCCTGACCCCCTTGTATCCTAACCCACAGTACCTCATTTTGGCCCTCCTCTGATCCTATCTTGATTATAGAGGATGTATATTGTTCCTTAACACAGAGCGCAACAACCCCCCCCTCCCTTTTTCCCCACTCTATCCCATCTGTACAACCTATGACTCTCAATGCCTACTACCCAATCATGGAGTAGGGTCCCACCAGGTTTGAGTTAGTTCAGCAGATTGAAGATGTTGCCTGCAAGCAGGAGTGCAAGTTCCTCCTGGTTGTCCCCCATGCTCCTAGCATTAGTGTAGAGATATTTAAGCCTCCCGATAGGTGCCTTTGGTACCCCCCCCTGTTCTGATGTCTATCGGGCCCCTTAGTGCTTACCTTAGTGCTTACCTGGGCTTATCCAGTGCACTGCTTGTGGGTCGCCGATCCTAGGTTCTCCTGATCTTCTGCTTCCCCATCCCCTGAGAAACCTATTTTAAAGCTCTTTGGAGGAGACCAGCCAACCTGTAAGAGAACAGAGTTTACCTTTAGAAGAGAAATGAAGACCATCTTGTCTCAGGATGCCTCTCTGATGGAAGTGCAGATCGTGACTGTAGAAGCCAAAACCCACATGATGGTACCAACTTCAGAGCCTCAGGTTGACTTCCCTGATGCAGGCATCTTGATGCTGATGGTGACTGCTGACCAGAAGGATGGATGAGAAGACCACCTGTGCCCCCAACTTCCTAAGCCTGGCCCCCGGAGCCCTGTAGTCACTCATGACACAGTCTGGATTACTCCTGGCCGCATCATTTGTGCCCACATGGACAAGGAATATGGGGTAGTAATCAGAGGGCTGGATGAGGTTGGGAATCCTTGCAGTGATGTCCCGGATCCTGGCTCTGGGTAGGCAGCAAATCTCCTGTGCCGTAGGATCTGGTCCACAGATAGGCCTCTCTGTGCCTCTTAGGAGGGAGTCACCCACCATGGTGATCTGGCATCTTTCTCCGGTTGCTTGGTTGTCGCTCAGCCTGCCTGGTGTTTGTTGTGGATGTGTCTTCTCCGGCAGCTTGCTCTGCTGTATCATCCTCCAGTGCTGCCAGGGCTTTGTATCTGTTACTGAGTTGCGTTGGGGAAGCATTCACATCTGCAAGCTGTCTAGCTCTGGAAGGGGCTTTCTTCCATTCAGCTGTCCTGGGATTCTCCCGTGATGTTTCTGTGCAGAGAATGAAATATCCATCAATCTTATCCTTTGCAGCCCTGATCCCTCACAGCCTGCTCACCTCTGCCTGCAGTTGCCTCACCTGCCCATCCAGCGCCTCAATCTGGGCACATGTGGGATAGGCAAGGGAACCCCCAGCCCCAACACTACTCCCAGGCCTCAGAGGTCCCACCAGGCAACCCCTGCAGACAGGGGCCAGGCCACTGCCGACGCATCCAAGGGGCCTGTCTGGGTGGAGGCCAGAGGCAGCAGCAGGGCAGGGTCCCTGGCTCAGCTCCGTGTCACCACCCCCATAGTAGCCCCCCCCCTCATTCACTTACCTGAAATCTGTCAGAAGCTTCTGTGTACTTCTACACGGTGTGTACTCCTACCCATGGACTGGCCCACAAATTCATCCCCTGTTGGCAGTTCCTGTTTGCTGGCTCTCTGGTCGCCTGGGGAGTCTCCTTTTATATCCTTCCAGGCCTGGGCTGACTCAGGCCCAGTCAGCAATCCCATAGCAATCAACAATCAACACTTATTCAGCAGTCAGCACTCACTCCCAGCTTCTCAGAGCACACCCGCCACCAAACAAACAAACAGCCAGCTAAACCAAAGGTATAGGCACCTGGATGGGCTTGATCTGGTGCCTCACCTGGCTTCTCTCCTTTTTTCTCCCTTTTCTTGCCTCTAGCAACTGCCTGCAAACTGCCCCCCTGTTGGCAGTCCCTGTTTGTTGGCTAGATTTTTCACTGCTAGCTCTCTCCATTTGAGTTTAAGGCATTCTAGCAGTGGTGGTCTTAGTATCTCTCTCCCTTTAGCAGCAGCACACAGCATTCCTTCTGATGTTCTCTGTGATCTGTGTACACTCAGCTAAGGCTCCCATCAGTTGCCTGGGTGTGTCAAGCACTCCCTCACGTTCTTCCTGCTGGATCATCATCTTCTCCATTTTGGTGTAACATTGCATATTTCATTGTTCCAGCGCATCCTTCTACCTCAAGTCTTCATCAAAGGTTTGAGCCAGAGAACATGCCTCCATCTCCTCTCTAGCTTTAGCCTCTGCACAATCTTTTGCTTGTCCACATATTCCTCCAGCTCCTGCTTGAGATGCTTCCTTTTTTCCCTTCCTTTTTTTTCCTCCCCCTACTCATCATAAGCTATCAGTACCTTCCCCTTTAAATGGCGGTAGTGTCCATCCCTCCAGTCAGATTCTTCCAACTCGTGCGGGGCTTGTCTTATTGCCTGCAGGCCTATTAAGATACCACTGTTCATTCCCAGTTGCTATCCTTCACTTTCAAAGTGCTGGAATTCACTTCAGAACCCCAGTGTGCTTTAAATACCTCAGTCCATTTTAACTTTTATCTGCTTTATTACCTTCAGACCCTTAAAATCACCCAGGGCCTTTTTACATGCCTGTGTTCTCAGGATAATTAGCTCTATACACAGTCTTTAACTGCCTATTTACAGGATAACAGCCTTTTTCATTGTCTTTACTCCTCCGGGGCAAGCCTCCTCCTGGCAGGAGCCAATCAACGTGCACCATATACACAGTCTGTAATACACGCATGGTCTCTCCACAACCCATGGTCATCTTCCAAATTGCAGGTCAACTTTCAGGATAACAGAACTCATGGAGTGGTCTCCAGGCTCCACCACGAGCTAACCTGCTGGCTGTCTCCCTCTCAGCTCTCTGCTCACAGGTTCTCGGCTTCCAGGCTCTCAGTTGTCTGCCTACGTCTAGTTCAGGGGTGAGCAAAATATGACTCGTGGGCCAAATCCAGTCCATCACCTGATTGGATCCAGCTCACGGGCACGCATCTACCAAATGATTATCCAGCCCATAGCTGTCCACACGCTACACTCCCACCTGTGCCTACCAGTGGTCCTGGCTTGCATGCCTGTATTCTACCCTCAGGATCCTTAACAGTGTAGCAAACTGCCAGCTTATGGGTACATTCCTGGAATTCTTAGGTTTGGTGTTTGCTTTTCTCCTCCCCCAAAGGGTTGAGTTCAGAGTATCTCACTGTATTGTGGGAGTCGTATCTCAACTGCTACTGCTTGTGCTTTTGAGTTTCCACATTCTGGAAAGGTATAACAAGAAGAAGCTCTAAAGAACCACGGAGACTTTTCGTAAATAAGTAACACTGTTGTAGTTAAGGCACAGCCCCAGCTTTTCCCTGTGCGTGGGTGGAGATAGGGTGTTGAACCGGGGCTCTGGCAGCAGTTCTGGGAGCAGAGTGGCGGTGAAATCTGGGGTAGAAGCATCCTCCTCCAAATGCCGCTGGCATCCATACCGAGCCCAGCCCCTGCCCCGCCCCACCATGCACAAATCTGGGGGGCATATGCCCCCCTGCCCCCACTCTCCTGGGGTGCAAGCTGTGGTGGGAGCCATGGCTCTATTTCCCACCACACCACTTGGGCAGCATCTGACTCACCTGGGTAGCACCTGCCCCTGCCCCCTCCCTCTCTGTGGGGGAATTAATCTGCCGTCCCCCACACCCCTTACCTCCCCCTCCCCTTGCACCACACCAGACTTACCAGTTGGAGGCAGCTGTATTGGAAATCGGATTGCCACAGAGGCTGCGGAGGCTTTCTGCACAGGGAAAGCCTCCGCAGCCTCTCCCACTCTCCCTGTTTCTCTTCCGAAGCTCCCTTTTATCTTCGCCGGCTGGCGTTTATTGGCTATCAGTATCAGCCCCAAAAATCTCTATCGTTGCACCCCTAGTTAAGTTTGATCAAGGAGTTTCCTATCATTCTGATATATGAATGTTTGTCTGATCACTAAGTTGGAGTGCCTGACAGGTGATGTAGGATACTGGAGAAAGAACTGAGGGCAACTACAGGAGTGTAGGTTGTAGCCGTGTTGGTCAAAGGACGTAGGCAGACAAGGTTCCTTGGGTGAATCTGATATCTTTTATTAGACCAACCCAGATAGTTGGAGAATATTTATTAAGCAAGCTTTCGGGTTCAAAAACCCTTCGTCAGGCTAAGGAAGTTTCAGCAGTTGGTGTGTGCTCTTCCTGGATAGAATGAAAAGTAAAGAAGCCAGCAGCTGGGCTGGTATGCATACAAGACAGGTAGTCAGTGAAAATGTAGATTGAGGAGTCAATGGGTGAGAGACAGGCTGGGGGTGGGGGAGAGAGAGAAGGTATCAGTATCGGCTTATTATTGCTTAATAATTATTTTCCAACTATTTGGGTTGGTCTAATAAAAGATATCAGATTCACCCAAGGAACCTTGTCTGCCTGAGGGCAACTAGTCATTTTGGAAATGCCAGGTAAACCCATTTATTCTTATAATTCTGAACAAGTGTTTGCAATCAAATATCATAATGTGACAGCATGGCACTATTATGAAAATATGTGGAACAAAACAGCAAAAAGAAAATTGGCAATAAATGTCAGGTTCCTGAATGCCACATAAACGTGTTTTAATCCTTTTTCTTTTGAATCAGTGCTTTGTGAATGACTAGATAGATCCTTTTGTTAGCTGGGATACCCTTCTATTACAGGAAAGCAAGCTACATGTCATGTTCACAAAACCAGGAGTGTTGTGACCCTCAAGTTCAAAGTTCAAGCTTGGAGAGTGGCATTCATTTTTATTTTAGCTTATTTTTAGTTTATTTTTATACTTTTGTGCCTACCTCGCTTCGAATACCTGCTCATGCACTGCTCTAGCGCATGTGTGTGGTGGTGGGCATGGTGAAGGTTCGTGTGGCCCTTGATCATCCTGGAGAAAGCCCCTAAACATTCCTGCCACATCTTTGAATGTATTTCCAGTGGAGGGGACTTCCTGTGTAGGTCCCGCAGGTCGGTCACTCCTCCCAGCGGATATTCGTGGGCCTCCACCTCCCCTCCACCCCTTCCTTATACCAACCTCCGGCGGGCCACTTGGAAGCCGGTGCTGCTCATAACTGGCACAGGGTTTATTCTCTGTTACCCGGGGTGCCTCTCCCCAAGCATAATCTGCCCCTTCGCACTGGGGCTGCTTGCCGCCTGTGCAGAAAGCCTCCTCAGCCTTTATCTTTGCCTGCTGGTGATTGAACCCGCTGGCTCCAACTGTATATAGGCGCGGCTCGTGAACCGTGCGGGCTTCATTCTTTGTTCCTTCAATTGTCTGGTGTCCTGTGGCCGGTAAGTGGTTTCTTTTTTCAGGGTTTTTTCTCCCAGGGTGTGTAGCCCCCATCTCAGGGTCCCCTGAAGGGAGGGTCTCCAGCTCCCCCATGGTTGTGCCCCTGGGACATAATGCCCCGCCTTTAAGATGCCTTAGGGCACTTTGGTTTTTTGTTTTGATATCCTACCTGTCATCCCGGGTGTTCCGCTAGATTGTTGTTTGGCGTCACCACGTTTTGTCTCGTTTCCGCACGTGGATAAGAAATCCGCCACTATGTCACTTGTCCCTGGTTGGTGTAGTATATGGAACTTGAGTGGCTGAAGTGCGAGGGCCTACCTTGTAATTCAGGCATTATTGGTCTTGGCCATGCTTAGCCATTTTAAGGGAGCATGGTCCATTACCAGCTTAAATTCCCTCCCCATCAGGTAGTACATGAAGTGTTCTACTGCCCAGTGGATTGCCAAACATTCCAGCTCTATGGTCACATACCGTGTTTCTGCAGGCAGTAATTTTCGGCTAGCAGAGGCGACTGGCCTCTCTATCCCTCCGTCTTCTTGGGTTAGCACTGCCCCAGTGGCGGTCTCCAGTGCGTCTGTCTGTAATATAAAAGGTTTACAGAAATCAGGTTCGTGTATCATGACATCTTTGCATAGGACCTTTTTGAGCAATTTGAAGTTCTGTGTCATTTTGTTCGTCCATTTTATGCTTCCCACTCGTTGCCCTTTTAAGGCTTCTGTGAGAGGCACTGCTAGTTCAGAAAATCAGGGAACAAACTGGCAGTAATAATTGGTCAACCCTAAAAAGGATCTAAGTTGTTTGCTGGTCTGGGGTACCGTAAAGTTGCGGATGGTTTCCACCTTGTTAGCTAATGGCCTGATCGCACCTTGTCCAACCAAAAATCCTAGATATTTGGTTTGTCTCTGAGCCAGCGCGCATTTTCTTGGGTTCACCGTCTTTCCTGTTTTTCTTAGTTCTGACAGTACGGCCTGGAGAGCCCTCTTGTGCTGAGCCCAAGTTTGCATGAACACAACGATGTCATCGATATAAGCTGCAGTGTACTCAGCGTGTGGCACCAGAATCTGGTCCATTAGACATTAGAAAGTCGTGGCTGCCCTGTGAAGCCTGAAAGGCATGCAGACGGACTTGTATAGGACCCATGGCATCCTGAAAGCTGGCTTGGGTCAGTCTCTGCTGGCCACAGGGCTTTGCCAATACCCCTTTGCCAGGTCAAGCGTTGTGATATATTGGGCATTCCCGATGCCTTCCACTAGGTCTGTGGTGTGGAGCATAGGGAATGTGTCAAAGACCGCCATTGCATTCAATCTTTGGTAATCAATGCGTAACCTCAAAGACCCATCTGTTTTTGGGAAGGGGACCAGTGCGCTACACCACAGACTTCTGGATGGGCGTATGATCCCTTGCTCTAGCATCTTTTCAGTCTCTTTGTGTATCTTCCCTGAGAGGTGGTGGGGAACCGGCCGCCATCTCTCCCACACTATGGCTCTCGGTGGTGTCTGTATTGTGTGGTACGTGCCCTGGACCCACCTGGGTTCTTCTCAGAATACATCTTTTAAATTCCTTAATCAGAGCCTGCATCTCGTACCTTTGTGATGTCGACAGTTCTTCCCCTATTTGGACTCGGTCCTCTGTTCTAGCCATCCCTTTCTCTTGGGTTGCTCCCTGGAGTCCCAGGTCTTCTGTATCCATCTCCACAAAGGTTGCCTATCCCTTCGGTTCATGCCATTCATGCAAGAGGTTGACATAATATATTTGTTTCTCACGTAGATGGCCTGGTCGGTGAACCTCGTAGTCCACTGGCCCACCCTGTGGTGTATCTCAAACAGGATCTACCACTGGGTTAGCAGCTTTCTCAAGGATGTGGGCAGCAGCACCAACACCTTCTGTCCGGGTTCGAATTCCTGCTCTTTGGTGTGCACATCATACCTCTCTTTCTGACAATGTTGTGCCTCCTGCATATTATCCTTGGTCAAGTCTCGGGCCAGCTGTATCCTTTGTTGGAATTCTTGCCGATATGTGACTGAATCCCTCGCATTCCCTGCATCTTGTTCCCAATCTTCTCTCAGAGCCTGGAGTAGGTCTCTGGGGTGGTGACCTAATACTAGCTCAAAGGGAGAGTATTTCATCAACTCCTGTGAAGTGTCCCAAAGGACAAACAAAACTAATGGAAGAATCAGATCCCGCTTTCACGGGTCTCCTCTTATATAGTGCTGCAACATTCTTTTTATTGTCCCATTGAGATATTCTACCAGGCCATTAGTCTGGGGGTGGTACACAGATGTATGCAGGTATTTTATCCGCAGGGTGCGGTATACCACTTGTAACACCCCAGACATGAAATTACGCCCCTGGTCAGTGAGGATTTCCTGAGGAGTCTCCAACCTCGCTGTCCACTTAATGAGTTTTTCCATGATCCGTGGAGCTGTTACTGCCTTCAGGGGCATGGCATCCAGATACTGGGTGGCATAATCTATGAATACCAGTATATATTGGTGTCCTGTGCTGCTATGGGGAAGTGGTCCAACCACATCCATGGCTATCCTTGAAAATGAGATATCAGTGATAGGCATGGGTTGAAGTGGGGCCCTCGTTGGGTGATCCTTCCTGGCCTTCTGACATTTGGGACAAGCTGTGCAATGGCACACCATATATTCCCTCAACCCTGGCCAGAAGAACCACTGGGATACTCTAGCGGTGGTCTTATCCTGACCTAAGTGTCCTCCCATGGAGTTCGAATGGGCCAGTCGCCAAATGACTTGGCGGAAACGGGTGGGTACTACCAATTGTTTCTTTTCAGACTCCCCTACCCTTCAGGGTTGTATGTGAGTTGGTTCCTTACCTTGAATTGTGGAGTCCCTTCCAGTGCTGGTGTCTGATTGGCAGTGGTGTTCAGGGGCAGTGACCTAAGCTCCTGAAGTCTGGGATCTTGGGCATCCCAAAACTGCCAGCTGCTGGCTACATTGCGGAGGTCAATTTCATCCATCATGTTTGTTGATGCCTCGCTTTCCTCAAGTTCACTGAACCAGGCTTCATGGTTCCGGATCTTTCTTTTCTCAGCCTCAGCATCCTGGACTCTTTCCAGCGTATCGTATATTGGTGTGCAGTCTCGTTCTAGTAGCATGTTGCAGGCTAAGCGGGGTACTATGCCCACCAGTAAGTCTCCCTGGTGTTCCATTACCCTGAGTCGTACCCACTGGCAATCGACTTGTTTGGTCTCCCCATGAAGACATGCCATGTTCACTGGGTCAGCTCTACGATCTCGCTGATGGGTGATGAGATCCATCCTCACCAGGGACTGGGTACACCCAGAGTCCAGGGTAGCCTGAACAGGGCAATTTCTGATCCAAGCCTTAATTACGGGACATACCCATATTGCACCCTTCCCTTTGGCAACTTAACTGCAATCCATGGGCTCACTGGGGTCTTATTCTTTTTGCTCCTTGGCTGGTATCCTTGGAAACCACTTAGCAGCCACAGGACACCAGACATCAAAGGAACAAAGAACAAAGCCTGCGCGGTTCTCAAGCCGTGCCTATATATGGCTGGAGCCGGCGGGTCACTTCAGGAGCAATCACCGGCCAGCAAAGATAAAAGGGAGCGTCAGAAGAGAAACGGGGAGAGCGGGAGAGGCTGCGGAGGCTCTCCATGCTGGCAACAGGCAGCACCAGCTCGAAAGAAAGTATCTGGACCAGAGAGCAGCAGTGGAGGCTCTCTGCATAGGCGGTAAGCAGTCCCAGTGCGAAGGGACGGATTATGCTTGGGGAGAGGCACCCCGAGCAACAGAGAATAAACCCCATGCCGGTTATGAGCATCACCGGTGTCCAGGGGATGACCTCACTCCCAAAGGAGCCATAACAGACCCGGAGACAATGAAGGCTTCCTACTTCAGATTCTCACAGGTACCAAGCCATGGAGGGAGGCTGACCCGGGGAAGGGCAGAAGATACACCAACAAAGGTGTAGAGTGGATCAGCATCGGGGGATGCTATCTGGCTCAAGCCGTAGGGCAGAAAGAGAGAAGCAGCAGTTGATCCTGATCTCTGTCTATTCTGTCTGCCCCCTTATCCTTTTCTTTTAATCCTTTTCTCTCCTTAGTTACTATTAGCCTGTATACAGTCTTTTGTGTTGCTGTTATGGTCTGTCCTTTTTTCTTTTATTTTTGTTCTTTGAGTGCCTCTGGGGTTATGTCTGCCTCGAGGGAGATCTGACCGACTCCACACCACCAGAGTGATCACGAGGCTTAGCAAGTGGCCGTAGACACCAGGGAAGAGAGACAAGATGGGCATATCCAGTAGGCCCGTAGCCTATGAAAGAAACAAATTTAATAACCAATCCCAAAAAGGGAGTCAAAAATAGAAGGTCATCTACACCGGAGGGACGGGCACCTTAAAATCAAGTGGCCTGCTGGAGGTTGGCATCAGGGGTAGGAGAGGTGGAGCCCCACGAATATCCACCAGGAGGAGTGACCGACCCCAAGGGACCTACAGAGGAAGACCCCTCCACTGGAAATACATTCAAAGTCATGGCAGATGAGTTTAGGGGCTTTCTCTGGGGTGATCAAGGTCCCTCTCAGTGGCCACACAAGCCCTCACCGTGCCAACCACCAGGCACACATGCTAGGGCAATGCATGAATGGGTGTTCGAAGCGAGGCAGGCACAAAGTGGTCCATTGGCTGGAAATCAAACAGAAAGCCCGGTGCACAAGGAGCATCCCAACATGCAACCCGTGGCCATGGCCCCTCCGGACATGCTAGGTCACAATTTACAGGCCCTGACACAGATCCTTGATACCCAGCAGCAAATGATGGTTCGACAACAGGATTGGTTGCGTCACAGCATTTAAAATGCCAAAGATGACACGAGAAGATGATCTGGAAGCCTATATCGACATGCCATAATGACGGGACTTGGTAAAGGATACTGGGCCAGTGAACTTGACGCCCTCGTTGTGGGTAAAGCCCAGGTGGCTTATCGGGCCCTCCCAAGAGACAAGGCTCGCAACTATGATCTGGTGAAAGCAGCAATCCTGTACCGGTTAGAAATCAACCGGCGCACTATAGATGGCTGTTCCGGGTGAAGAAGGGACTGGAGGAGAAACAGTCCAGGCTCCTACTGCAGTTCCTGCGGGATCTTTTTAATAAATGGGTAAACCCTGCCTCATGCAAATCGAGATGCTCTGGCTATCCAAATACTGCTAGAACAGTTTCTTAATGACCTGGAGGAATGTATGCAATGATGGGTCTATCAACATTCCCCACGCAACTGCGAAGAAGCTCTAAAACTAGCAGAAACCTTTGCAGCGTCAGAGATCGGCTGTAGTTCATAGATTCATAGATGTTAGGGCCAGAAGGGACCTCAATAGATCATCGAGTCCGACCCCCTGCATAGGCAGGAAAGA
>NW_005842016.1:1045662-1049171 GCF_000455745.1 Alligator sinensis
GTTCCAGACCTTGGCCACTCGAACTGTGAAGAAGTTCTTCCTAATGTCCAATCTAAATCTGCTCTCTGCTAGCTTGTGGCCATTATTTCTTGTAACCCCCGGGGGCGCCTTGGTGAATAAAACCTCACCAATTCCCTTCTGTGCCCTCATGATGAACTTATAGGCAGCCACAAGGTCGCCTCTCAACCTTCTCTTGTGGAGGCAGAAAAGGTCCAGTTTCTCTAGTCTATCATCGTAGGGCTTGGTCTGCAGGCACTTAACCATACGAGTGGCCCTTCTCTGGACCCTCTCCAGGTTATCCGCATCCCTCTTGAATTGCAGCGCCCAGAATTGCACGCAGTACTCCAACTGCGGTCTGACCAGCGCCCGATAGAGGGGAAGTATCACCTCCTTGGACCTATTCGTCATGCATCTGCTGATGCACAATAAAGTGCCATTGGCTTTTCTGATGGCTTCGTCACACTGCCGACTCATGTTCATCTTGGAGTCCACTAGGAGTCCAAGATCCCTTTCCACTTCCGTGCCCCCCCAGCAGGTCATTCCCTAGGCTGTAGGTGTGCTGGACATTTTCCCTCCCTAGGTGCAGCACTTTGCATTTCTCCTTGTTGAACTGCATTCTGTTGTTTTCTGCCCACTTGTCCAACCTGTCCAGGTCTGCTTGCAGCTGTTCCCTGCCCTCTGGCGTGTCCACTTCTCCCCATAGCTTTGTGTCATCTGCAAACTTGGACAGAGTACATTTCACTCCCTCGTCCAAGTCGCTGATGAATGTAGTTGGGAGAGGCAGAGCCCTGGCCCGCCAACACCGACCCTCAGGGAACCAGAGAGGAGACGGCCCCCCCTATAGGGGTATAACAAAGGATACAATTTGCTTCTGCTCTGGGAAGACCAGGCACTTCTCAAGAGATTGCCCGAGCAGTCACTCAGAGCGATGGTGCCCAGGGTCTCCAGCTCCCCTGTGGCTGTGCCCCTGGGAAAACTTTATTTAATTTTAATTTTTATTGCATGTAACAGTAGCGATTTTAAGATGTTTATTACCATATTAGAAAAAGAACTGCAGACCTCTCCATCTCCTAGGAGGTGGAAGTTCATGGCAGAAACTTATTATAGCAATTCCAACAAACTACTACTTTTCAACTGTTTAATTTAACAAGCTTAAACAGAGCTTGATTCCTGAATCATTTTTTCACTCTTAGGGGTAATGCATGTAGGTCAAGATCAATTAATGGAGGGTGTACTACAGAAGTCTTGTATCACTATGCCTCTCCTATTGAAAGATGTTATGATCACAGTACGAAAAATGAGACTGTATACTGTACTAATATACATGCTGCTTCTCATGTTACGATGAACTACCCAACATAATTCTTCTTGCAGATTCAACGCCATCTTTCAAAACTATTTGACAACTTGGCTAAGATGAAATTTCAAGTGGACTCTGAGCAAAATCCAACCAAAACTGGATTGGGAATGTATAGTAAAGAGGAGGAGTATGTTGACTTCAGTGATCCATGTGACTGTAGTGGACAGGTGAGATGAAGGCACTCCATTTTCAATTATGAAAATTAGAAGTCCAACTTCTACTTTTTCTCCCATTCTTTTATTCCTGCTTGACAAGGGCACAAGTCCAACACAGCCTGCATAGCTGTCACTTAAAGTATGATAATACACGCTCAAAGGGAGAGAGAGGCTGCAATTAGACTTAGACTACAGAAGTGGGCAGATGGTAATAGGATGGGGTTCAATGTAGATAAATGCAGGGTGCTGCACCTGGGAAGAAGAAATCCACAGCATCCATACAAGCTGGGGAGCTCCCCCCTTGTGAGCACAGAGGTGGAAAGGGATCTTGGAGTCATTATTGAATCCAAGATGAACATGAGCCTCCAATGCCAGACTGCAGCCAGCAAAGCCAACCACACCTTGTTGTGCATCCAAAGATGCATCTCAAGCCGGTCCAGAGAGATGACACTCCCCCTCTACACGACATTGGTCCGGCCTTAAGTGGAGTACCGCGTCCAGTTCTGGGCACCGCACTTTAAGAAGGATGTGGCCTGCCTTGAGAGGGTTCAGAGGAGGGCCACCCGCTTGGTTGGAGGGCATAAGGGCAGGCCCTATGAGGAGAGGCTGAGGGACCTGAACCTGTTCAGCCTCAGCAAGCGGAGGCTGAGGTGGGATTTGGTGGCTGCCTACAAACTCGTTAGGGGAGATCAGCAGCAAATAGGAAGAGTCCTGTTCTCCCCAGCAGCCCCTGGGGTGACGAGGAACAATGGCCAGAAGCTGCTAGAGAATAGGTTCAGGTTAGAGATTAGGAGGCACTATTTCACTGTCAGGGTAGCTAGGATCTGGAACCAACTTCCTAGGGAAGTGGTCCTCGTTCCTACCTTGGGTAAATTCAAAAAGAGGTTGGATGAACACCTGTCTGGGGTCATGTGATCCCAGCGTGTGCTCCAACCAGTGGCAGGGGGTTAGACTAGATGATCTATTCAAGTCCCTTCTGACCCCTAACTACTATGAAACTATAATGGGCAGAAAATGTGTCTGTATAAAAATGACACTTCCTTGCTGCCCAGTGCTCCTCCTTGCTCTGTTTGTGTACTTTATGTCTTTGTCTCTTCACATCAATGACCTCCATACATTTCTTCATTCTCTTTTTGTTCATTCAGTGCTGCAGAGGCAGGTAAAGATGGAATATACCTGAACTGAAAACCAGTTTTTATTTTTCAATTTTGTAGAAAAAACTGGAAAATCTGAGGGGAAAAAATCCCCCCAAAAGCAATTTTAGTCTAAAATGAATTGACCACGCTTATATTGGCCTCAGGGCATATTTTAACATAAAATGTGTGTTGAAATAATGTAGGATATAAATTTTAAAGTAGAGTAGTTAATCCAAAGTTCCTTTCTGTGTAGACATACTTAGTTCTGAATAAACATGCCCTTTTCTGTTTAATTTAATTGAAGTGGATAAACCTAGCTTGGAAAAACACGCTTTTATTCAGGAATAAAAGAATGCATACATGAATATATTCCTTGGATGACCAAGTCTCATTTGTAAGTCTCCACGTAGACCTGAAAATGGGAAAATATTGGATTATATTACTTCTCAGCAGAGTTCATTCTACTTCATTTAGAAATTTAGCAAAGTTTTAATTGCCTTATTAGTGCTTTGTTTAATTCTGGATGGAATCCTGTGAGCATGTGCTAAAGCTAAGGCACTAAACTTGGGTAAGATACATGGTCTAAAAGGAGACTTTGGGGCATGTTTTTAACACTGCAGTTAAAGAAAATTAATGTATTCTTATATCTCTATTTATTGGAGGTGTCTAAGTAGAGCAAATATCTCTGGTGTTTAACACCTTCTCTAGGTTGAAGACTGGTTAAATCATGTGCTGGATAATATGAGGGCTACTGTGAGACATGAGATGACAGAAGCTGTGACTGCTTATGAAGAGAAACCAAGAGATCAGTGGCTCCTTGATTACCCTGCCCAGGTATCCTCTTTGACCACTGCAGTA